>NW_027397066.1:151382065-151435769 GCF_003265705.2 Callorhinus ursinus
TTTTTTTAAAAAAGGGATTGATAAGATGTTGGTTGAAAAGGGAAAAAGGAAAATTCAAAAGAAAAAACAGTTAAAAAAATTAACTTTGAAAAACTAATGAATCATGGTAAAAAAGCCATGAATTCTATGTGCATTATTCCCCTAGCGCTGGAGTTCCCCCGTTCTCCTTGATGGGTAAACTTGGTCTTGGCTTGCTGGCTGTTCGTGCCAATCTTCTGGGGGAGGGGCCTGTTGCCGTGGTTCCCAAATGTCTTTGCCGGAGGCGGAACTGCCCCGCCCTTGTGAGTCCGGGCTAAGCAAGCTGCTCGGGTTTGCTCTCAGGAGCTTTTGTTCCCTGCAAGCTCTCGGCACAGCTTTGGAGGACCAGGGTGAAAATGGTGGCCTCCCTATCTCCACCCGGAGGAGCCGAGAACTCAGGGCCCCACTCCTCAGTGCGCCCCCAGAGAAAAGCAGTCACTCCCGTCTCCCCGGTCTCTGGCCGCACTCCGTGCTCACCCAGCCTGTGACCGAGCGTTTCTTCTCTGGCACCCGACCCCGTGTGGAGTCTCCAAACCCAGCAGATCCCTGCAGTGCTGTCCCGCACCACTCCTCCTGGGGAAGGAAGGGGAGTCTCCGCTTGTTGGGTCCCTGCTGCAGGAGCAGTGGCCCGACTGGGCTGCGGATCACAGTTTATGGCCACCCCGAGCTGAGAGTCCGCGCCTCGGCTCCGTCTCTGCAGCCGGCTTCCGCGCTCCGATCCCTGGGAGGTCTGCTGCACTCAGGCACCCCTAGTCTTTCTGTGACCCCAAGGGTCCTGAGACCACACTGTCCCGAGAGGGTTCCACCCCCCGCTTAGCCACTGGAGCGACGTCCCTCAGCGGAGCCGACTTCTAAAAGTTCCGATTTTGTGCTCCGCGGCTCTATCACTTGCCAGAAGCGGGTGATGGAGGCCCCCTCCCCCGCCGTCTATCCTCCCAAATATCGCCTCGGATTCACTTCTCCGCACGCCCTACCTTCCAGTAAGTGGTCGCTTCTCTGTTCAGAGAGTTGTTGCTACTCTCTTCTTTGATCTCCCGTTGAGTTCGTAGGTGTTCAGAATGGTTTGATCCCCATTCAGCTGAATTCCTGAGACCAGACGAAATCCAGGTCTCCTACTCCTCCGCCATCTTGCTCTGCCCCTCCAACAGTCCCTTCTTTACAACCATTTCAGATCAGGATTTCAGGTGGAATTCGGGTATAGATATTAAATTGAATCAGGCCCTAGAAGGCTTACAAAGTTGGAAAGTCTGGGCCTCCCCTGGCAGCCAAGATGCTGGGCTGGGAAGGCCAGCCCGACCTGCTTCTAGCAGTGACCATGTGGCCAAGTTCTTCTTCAAGAAGTGGTGACGCCTGGTTCTGGAACTCTCTCTCATTCTGAGCAATTGGGCAGTGCTAACAGATGTTGGGCTGCTTTATTGGATCCCAAGGTGTGGTATAAGGCCTAAAACTCAGGCTCAACATTGTGTGCTCCTAGTATGGACTGAATTTGTCCCCTCCCCCCCACCAAATTCATATGTTGAAGCCCCAACACTCACTGTGACTGCATTTAGAGATGGGATGTTTAAGGAGGTAATTAAGGTTAAATGCAGTCATTAGGGTGGGGTCCTAACCCAACAAGACTGGTGTCCTTATATAAAGAGGAAGAGATACCAGGGGTCTATGTGCACAGAAGAAAAGCCATGTGAGGACACAGTGGGAAGGTGGCCATCTACAAGTTAGGAAGAAAAGTCTCACCAGAACCCAACCCTGCTAGCACTGTGATCTTGGGCTTCCAGCCTCCAGAACCATGAGAAAATAAATTTCTATTGTTTAAACCACCCAGTTGATGGTATTCTGTTTAGACAACCCAATCCCAGCCTCCTTCAGGGACCAGGGGTCACCCAGTCCTCTTGTTACTACGAAGCCTGCTCCCCACAGCCTGGTTGTTGACATTGTTTCTGGTGCCACCCCAATGTGGCCTGCATGAGGTGGTCTCCTTCTCCCCCAGGGTTGTGAGTCTATGGAATCTCATCTGTTCATTGTCAGTTGTTATGTAAGATCTGCCCCATAACTCTGGGTGGGAAACCCTCCTTCCCCAATAGAGTGCGGAGGCAGTAATTAAAACAGGAGGTGGCTCACAGGCCAAGAGATAGAGGTCTGTGTAGGGGTAAGGTGCACCAGCCCCAGGGAAATTCCAGTATTAGTTTCCTCCTGGAGCTGGGGTAGGGAGCACTCACTTGCTCTTGGGGACCCTTTCCCAGGTTTCTCCAAGTTCAGGGAGGCTGTGGGGTTGGCTGTGCTGGCTGAAGGTGCGGCTTGACCACAGCTGGAATGGGCCCCCTTTGGGCCTGGGCACCTGGCAAGGACCAAGCCTCTGGCTGTGGGGACCTTGACTTTGGATTCGGAGGCTCCAGTGAGTAAGCAGGGTGCTTAGAGTGGTTGATGTGCAGAGGTTGTCCCAGCTTGGGTCCTTCCTGGGACTTCTCTGGGTCAGGACAAGTTTTTTTGACCAGATTCTGTGCCTTCTATTAGGCCATAGGCCTGAATTCCTCTAGCCTGTGGGAGAAAGCTCTTGGAAATGGGTGGAAGAGGGGAGGAGGTAGACCCAGTAAGATTTATCTCTGGTGAGTCAGAGAATTAAACTGACTCTGTGGCAGGGGTCCATGACACAGGAGGTTCTGGAACTCGAAGTTAGCTGAGACATAATTCCTTATTCTGGTGGGGACCCTAGAATCTGGCTGGCAACTCTGGAGGTGTTGGGAAACATCAGGGCCCCTAGACACAGTTGAGCCCAGGTATGAGTTCCGGGACAAATGGCCTCAATTCTGAAATTTTCCATCTTAACCAGGAGCTCCCACAGCAACCTACAGGAGGTGCCAATCACCCACCTTGGGTTCTGCATATTCTAGGTCTTTTCAACCCTGAGAGAAACTGGAGGCATGGGATTTTAGATTGATTTCAACAAAATTTGATAAGTCCAGAAATTGTCCAAAAACACAAGTCTTTCTGCTCAGAAGAGGAGGGCAGAGCTTGACTATGCCTTCTTGGTCCTGCCTACTCTGCCTCTGCCCAGCTCTCCAGCCTGGCCACCACGTGTGCCCCCGAATTCTCTCTCCACAGCCACCTGACCTGAGACTCCCAGATTCACCATGTTCCCTCTTCCTGAGCCCTTTGTGGACATTGTTCCCTTTGCCTGGAAAGTTCTTTCCTTCATTGTTCTCTGACTCATCCCTTTCTATCTCAGTTTCAATGTCCCTTGCACGGGAAGCCTTCCAGGCTATACCACAGGCCAGATCCTCCTCTCATCTCCTCCCTGTCACCGGCTCTCTCTCCAGCACTGCATTTATCGCAGCTGCAACCGTTTTAAGATGCCTGTCTCCCCCACGCCCTTAGGAGCTGCACAGAGTAATGGCTGCTGCTTTTTCCTCACCGCCTAATTGCCCACACCTAACCAGCCTGTGGAAGGTTGCTCAGCAAGCATCCGTTGAATGGGTGAAAGACAAAACAGAGGTTCTTAAGGACACACAAAATGGGTAGTGTAGGCAGGGGTGAGCATTTAGAGTGAAAGGGATTATAATTAGAACTTGTCTCTCTCTTAGATCCTTTTTAAAAATAATTGTTGGTTTCTCTTCCGGATGATGCAGTGATACATATTAATGTTTTTCAATGTGTGCATCTCAGTTGGAGGAACTGGAGGCTCAGAGGATGCCACAGGGACAAAGACTGTGAAACAAGGGACGAAGGAGACTTCACAGCCCTGTT
This sequence comes from Callorhinus ursinus, assembly GCF_003265705.2. Classification (NCBI taxonomy): domain Eukaryota; kingdom Metazoa; phylum Chordata; class Mammalia; order Carnivora; family Otariidae; genus Callorhinus; species Callorhinus ursinus. Next base: position 151,385,825 of record NW_027397066.1, read on the forward strand.
CCCTAGGGCGGGAGACCCCATGCAGTTCTGAGCTAAAAGTTGGCTGGCTACATAGGGCTTGCCTTTGCCTGGGTAGTTCTCAGCAGGCTCATGGGGATGGCCCAGGAGCGTCAAGTCCAACTCGCTCCTCTGTGGCCCTGGACACATTATGAGACCCCTGCGTTTCTCCTTTTCCTAGTTTATCAAATGGAAATCAATAGTAGGGCCTACTTCATTGGGTCATATGGAGTTTTAAATGAGATTTTATAGCACACATGGTGTTTAACAGCACATGTAATCTGTCTTCAGTAAGTACCTTTATTACGTTAATCACTATCCAAAGGTTCATCGAAGCAGGCTCCCGGCCCCCCTCTCTTGCTGTGGACCATAACCAATAGAGTCACAATCGTGAAGAGACCTAATTCTCCTTATCAGTGCAACGTGTTCCTTTTCCTGGTAATTGTGTGAAATTTCATGATTTAGGCAGGAGAAATGAACCCATTAAAACACTTTGAGGCTACTTCTACCACAAAGCATAAGCATTACCGAATGGAGAGGCTTTACTTGATTTTACCATTCATTTAGACAGAAAAAGTTCTTGAAGATTTTCAATTTGAAACTATGCCTAAGTAATGTGTTTTCTGCCTGAAAAATGGCTTATGTTGAAGAAGAAGAAAGGCATAGAGTTTGCAGATGAAAGGCATGGGATCCACATGGCCCTCGTTTGCTAGCTTCCTGGGCTCAGTTCTTGTAAAGTGGGAAAACAGCTTTGTGCTTCCAAGCCAGTGTTCTGTAGATTATAGTAGGAGGATGTTCCCTGGAGCCCCTCCAGCCATCATCGGCTTTGCCGTTATTAACACTCTCATGATTTCACTCTCTCAAAGAAACAGATTTCTCAAAAGTTCCAACTTTAGGGCATCAGCAAGTTAGAAATGGGATCTCTGGTTTAAATCAAACAGTCCCTAGCCTATATACTAAGAGGAAGATGAGGACCTTCTTCAGGAGCTTCTAATACTTTTTCTTCTAATGAACGAAGATATTCCCTTTTGCACTACTCACATTAAGGCTTACTGAGGCAAGGTAAGAGAACAAGCCTTTTTTTCCCTAGTAATCTCCAGCAATTTTCCCCGGTGCTCCACTGCTTGGTCGCTCCATACTGCCATTATCCAGATGTGCAATGGTTCTGTCGTTTAACTGTCCCTCTGGGCAAGATTGTTTGAAGGTGGGGATTTTGCAAACTTCTGCTTTTGGAAGTTACTTGTTGGCACCTACCAAACAAACACATGGAAAGAAAACGGACTCTGGAATGCTCTTTAGTGAGGATAGTTGGGGACTTGACCCAGAACAAAGCAATATGAAATTATTTGTTTGTTTTCTGAGAGGATGGGGTAGGGACTTCGTTCTAGTCACTGAGAGCCTCTGCGCCAGTGCAGAATGAAGAGACACTGTGTTCCTTTCAACCATGGTCAGCATTGCTAGGATTAGAAAATGAAACCCCTCTGTGCCGTTCCCGAATCTTGAACAAGATGACCTAAGCAAACACAGTCACAGGAGAGCATATCCTCAGTCCTCTGGGACACATGGCCCTCAGTTCATGCCTCAGATTTGGTGTTTCTATTATTGCGTCCACTGACTTGTGATGCTGTCAGGGACTCTGCCTCTCCCACCAGACGTTGAGCTCCCCCAAGACGGTCATTATGCACATCCTGTCATTTTGTTTCCCAGCACAGAGAAAGACACTTATCACTCTGATGCAATAACAAAATGAATGAATGAATGAATGAGTGCATTTTATACCTGCAGACAAAGGTATTTCTGTCTCACCAAGTCATTGTCTTATGAGGAAAGAAAGCAAATGAGAAGGAGACCAGTAAGAAGTCCTGTGTGCAGGATTGCTTCCTGTGCCTTCTGACCTTCAGTTATGAAGCATGACCTTTACTGCTTGTTGAGCATGGACTGCTTTTAAAGGATATCCTTCCACCACCCTCCCAGAAGGAAGGGAGATTGGATGGTTCTCAAAGCCAACCACTTTCAGGGGTTTCTCAGAGTGCTCTGAAATAACAAGACAGTAAGGGAAGGTAGCAGCAGTGGGGAATTTCAAAGTAGTTCTGGATGGAGGCTGGGTCCATTTTGGCTGATGGGGTAGGAAAAAGTCTTAGCAGAAGTAGCTGATTTATTGAAAGTCAACTGAATGTGAAAGAAGACAGGATAACCAAGCAAATACTCTTCCCTCAAGTTCTCCCTACACCCCCATACAAATGTGTGCACCTGTGTGTACCTATGTGTATCTGTGCATGCACACGAGCACACACACACACATACACACACAAATATAAACATATCATGCCCTTTGGGAAGTAGATCATGTAGACACAGGTATCGAATGGAAAGCCACTTCTTCAGAAGAGGCTAATACATTAAAAGCCCAAGATAACATAGCCAAGGGTGACAGGAATTTGGATATAATAAAGTCAACATCGAATATTTTCATGGAGGGGCAGACTGGGAGGAGATGGAAAAGCTGGCCGGACAAACTTCAGGTAATCCTGATTTAGAAAGTGAGGAGGCAGAGGATAGGTCCCTGGGCCTCAACTTTCTCCAAAAGGGCCAACAAAATGGCATGAATTAGGAGAATCCTGGAATCTGCCTCTGTCTTGAAGGTCCCACCAAAAGTCCCAGGACCCCAAATCGTCATTGATATTGAAACCAGAGCAGACAGCTGCCATCAGTGGTGTCAAATCAGAGCCTGGGCTGGGACAGACTGCACAGTGCCATGGACCCGAGGCTCACCTGTTTGCAACATCTGACTTTGCAACATCTCAGTCTTGTACTTTCGGAACTTGGATTTCTCAGCCTCCATTTTATGGTTTCATGTCAGGGTTTTATTAGAGTGATTCTCTATGGGATAATGATGATCCTTTGCATATCTAAAATGCCTTGTAGTTGATCAAAGTGCTTGCCTTTGCTCTAGCTCATTGCAAGAATACTGACAGACATAAAGGGCTCATTACTTCCATCTTATAGGCAAGAAAACTGTGGTTTAGAGAAATCACAGAGAGAAGGGAGTGGCCAGCTGTGCTTCAGCTGCTTCATGGCCCTGAGCATTCTATCCTTCTCCTCTTTGTTGATCTGAGGTGTATTTGCAATATGAAAAGGCTCTGTGTCAGGGGTTTCAAGGCCCCCTGGCTCCACTGCTGTCTTCCTCCACTTTCCAAGCAATAGTTCCAGGATGTGATCATGTCACTCCTGCTGAAGACCTTCAGTGGTTGCCCATGGCTGCTGTCATGGAACTTTGAGCCTGATGATTTCTCTGTCTTTCCTCCCTCTTTGCAGTTGTATCAGCACAAAGAGTTGGGTCTGCTCTCTTCTGGGCCCTTGTCCCTCTGCAGGCTGCAGCCACATTCTCATTGTCACACCCCAGATCCAGGCTTTTCAAAATGAGGTTCACTTACCTGGTTAAGCCAGGGATACCAGGAGCTACAGAATAAACCTGAACATTCTCCTGAGACATTTTAAAGCATCACTGTTACTCAACAAGTAATTAAAAAATTCCTTCTGTATCAAAATGCAAAAGATATATTATGGAACAGAATGCAAAAATCACCTAAATTTGGGGGTGCCTGAGTGGCTTAGTCGTTGGGCATCTGCCTTCGGCTCAGGTCATGATCCTGGGATCCCAGGATCGAGCTCCGCATCGGGCTCCCTGCTCAGCGGGAAGCCTGCTTCTCCCTCTCCTACTCCCCCCACTTGTGTTCCCTCTCTCGCTGTGTCTCTCGCTGTCGAATAGATAAGTAAAATCTTAAAAAAAAAAGTCACCTGAATTTTAAAGAAAACCTGAGGCTTTAGAGACCCCCATAATTGTGGAGCCCTTTGCTCACAGACCCCAGGGCCCATCTCTTAGTTAGCTCCCCTGAGCCACTGTGGGCACCCTGGGGGAAACAGGCAACAGCTTCTCTTCCTTTCCCTGCCTTTCAGCACCTGGCCTTGGGCTGGAATGTGCTGGGTTTTCAAGGCTCCTTGAGTTCACACAAAGACTGGCCCCATGCATAGAGCATCCCAACAGGCTTATGCTGCTCTCAGTGGTTAGGAGACTCCTGGAAGATACCAAGTACTCGGTCAGGTAGAGAGAAGCAGCCAGAGGGAGTACAGAGCACTGAAACTGACTTCAGGATGCTCCTGCAGGGCATTTCTAACGCAGCCACTGAACAGCTGGAGAGCTGACTATAGACCTTATTTCCCCATCTTTGAATGAGGGACTTCTCTTGATGATCCACCTGGTCACATCCACTGTTTCATTTTGCAGGGCTTGGTGAGCTCCTTTGTGACCCCAGAGTGCTGGGATGCAGGCTGGACACCGACTCAGTCCTGACCCTCCATCACCCTCCCTCCACCCAGATGCTGTTACCTAGCCTTTGAGATTCTGCCAGGATTGGCTCCTCCATCCCCACAGCTCCTGGTCCCTGCAGGCCCTTCACTTCTCCCTCCTGGACCATCACAACAGTCTCTCACTGGGCCCCCCTGGCTCTGCTGCTGTCTTCCTCCACTTTCCAAGCAATAGTTCCAGGATGTGATCCTGTCACTCCTGCTGAAGACCTTCAGTGGCTGCCCATGGCTGCTTCAGGGGCCTTTTGGGGTCCTAAAGGATGGGTCCCCTGGGGGCTTTCCCCGACACTCTGGCCCAGCTTTATCTCTCACCTGCCCACCTCCATCATAGCACTTGCTGTCGTGAGGCAATCATCTGTTTACGTCCCTGTCTCTTCCTCCAGACCAGCAGTCAGCAAACATTTTCTCTTAAAGGCCAGATAGTAAGTATTTTCAGATTTGTTGGCCATGTGCTCTCTGTTACAGCTACTCAACCTGCCTTTATAACACAAAGCAACCATGGACAATCGGTTAACAAATGGACAAGGCTGTGTTCCAATAAAGCTTTATTTATAAAAGCAGGAATGGGCTGGATTTAGCTCCCAGGTTGTAGTTCGTGGTCCCCAGCACACTGTCTTATACATGTTAATGTTTCACAAAACATGTTTGAATGAATGTATGGCCTGGAAGCATGCATGGAGGGGACAGAAGGGCACATGTTTTTCCTGTGGATCCAAGTCTAACACTAGAGCACCGTGAGCGGCCTCAGCCTGTGGGATTTGACTCTGTGCTGCCATACCAGAGCTTCTGCTTCCAGCGTTGGATCTCAGGAGGAGAAACCCCAGGCTTCATGGATTAGCATTTGGTAAGCTGTAGAGTGAGATCCCTGGTTCACTAGTGCACAGGGACAGGAAAGCCCCCAAAGGACCCAGCCATAGAGGGAGGGAAACCACTTGTCAGCTCCCAGTACTGAGCAAAAACCCCATGGGGCCAGGCTCCCTCAAAAATATCCATCAGCTATGACTGCTCTGGGCCCAGAGCCTCATGGCAGCCATTGGGAGGGTGAGGGTATCCAAAGACTCCCAGAAAGCTCCAACTAGTTGTGAGGCAAGAAACCTTATCTTCTCTCTCACCCTTCAAAGCTGTTTCTGTGGCTCTCCTGCCTCTGGGATGTCTTGGGGCCTATCCAAGCACTCCTCATTTGGAGGAAGAAAGAACTTTCTTGACACGTGGTAGACCTTTTGTCTGAAGTCATTCTACCACCTGGTGGCAATATCTGGGAATTACATCCCCATTATGGCCAATCCCAGAGAAGCCCTTTTGACTGGGTAGCCCTACCTCCAAAGCCCTTTCCAGCAACCTGATAGGACTCCGTTCATTCTGCAAACTCATGGAGCTCTATTTTGTAAAGACATCCATTAGCATCAGTGATGCTCTTTTCCCATGTAGCGGCATGGCTCTGTCCCTCACTTCCTCTAGGTCTGAGCTCTCAGTGAGTTCCTCCCTAATAACTGCTATAAAGGAACTCCATCCTCCTCCCCACTCAAAAGCTTCCTACCCTCTCCCCCTTGTTTCCTTTCCTTCACTGTGCTGTCACCACCTGTCATTTCCAGTAACATTGTTGGTTTGTTTATTGTGCCCGTCCCCGCACTAGAATGTGGGCTTTCTGAGGGTGTGCTGTCTAGTTCCAGTTTCTATCTCTGTGGCTAGAACAGTGCTGGCACACAGAGGCTCCCAGTAAATGTTTAAATGAATGAGTAGACAGTACCAAATACACACCAGCCTATGATTTTGCTTTCTTTAAACACTTGATCTCAGTTTTGTGAACTGCATTTCGTTATGTGCCATCTTGTACATAACATTAAGTACGTAATCTCATATTCCCTCCTGGATTGCAAATTCTGGAGAGGATTATGTTTGCATTTTCTAACTGAAACCAAAGCTCAATAAATAAATATTTTTTTTACTATGAATACAATAATGTTACTATCATTAATAGTCCCTCACATTTATAATCTGTTTCATAGTTTCTACACTTGATCTTCTTGACAATTCTATAAAAGATTAAAAACAGGAATTATGAATCTAATTTTTATAGGAGGAACCTAGGGCTCCTCATACTAAGGTTAAATGACTTGTCCAAGATCACACAACTCCTGAGTGAATGTGCCGGAACTTCCGAATCCAGACTGAGCATCCTGTTATCTGCTTTTCTTGATTAGCAACCAAATGGGGAGACTGCCTGTCAGATGAGGTTGTTGGGAAAATGTGACATCACAGTGTGGGCAGAGGGGCTCTGTACAAAGACCCTGTGATCTGCAGAAAAGCTGATTCTCCAGCATTCCTTGCCCCTGCTGTATTAATCTGCTGAGATAACAAAGTGCCTGAGACTGGGTGGCTTAAACAACAGACATTTATTTTCTCACAGTCCCGGAGGTTCAAAATCTAAGCTCAAGGTGTCAGCAGGTTTGGTTTCTCCTGAGGCTGCTCTCCTTGGCCTGCAGATGGCCACCTTCTCATGTGGCCTTTCCTTTGTGTGTGTTTATGTCTTGATTTCTTTTTTTTAATAAGAACACCAGTTATATTGGGTTGGAGCCCACCCTAATGACTTCATTTTACATTAATTTCCTCTTTAAAAGCCCTATCTCCAAATAGAGGCACAGTCTGAGTCCCTGGGAGTTAGAACTTCAAAGTAGGAGGTTGAGGGAACACAATTCAGCCTGTAATACTCCACCCCCTGCACTTGCCTCCATGAGACAAATGCCACCTTCTTTCCCCACAGGCCTGCGCTCTCCTTGGAGAGCCCCTGGATACTTTCCTGCATGTTCAGAAATTGCCAGCTGGTTGGCTGATTATTGGCATGTGGAAGGACAAGGTCCCAGGCCACCAGTGACTGAAAGGATGGAAAACCCTAGAAGCCATAGAGACCCCTGCAGGAAAAGCAGCTGTTGTAAACTATGACCACTTTATTAACATCCCAAGTAACAGGGGATTTCCTTCTAAGAAGAACGCCCTAGGGCCAACACCTAGAAGAATGTTCTGTGCACATGGACAGAGGAGGCAAGCACGCAGAGTTCAATTTCAGAGACCTAAGAAACTCTCCTAATGTGTCCCAATTAACTGCCCCCTGAAATTTGTTCAGCTCATGTTGGAGAAAACCTCTTCGTGACCCTAGACCTCAATTTCTTAACCTATAAAATAAGGGACTTGGACTAGATCCCACAGTAAGATTTAAAAGGAGGGTTTGTGTCCCAGCTCCAATACCAGTTAGCTGTGTGACCTTGGTCGAGTCACTTAACTTTTCTGCAACTCAGTAGCTACCTCTCATAAATAAAGAGTAGGATCAGGTAATCTATAATTCAGTGCCATCTCTGAAATTCTCTGTTTTAAAATTTTTTTCAAGCAGATATAAACTTACAGAAAAGTAGGAAGTACTGTTATGTAACAAAACCTTTTCCTCCTGATCATTTGAGAGTAAGTTGCTGACCTGATTCCGCATTAGTGTGTGTTTCTACAAATAAAGACATCTACCTATATAACCACAACACAACCATCAGCACCAGGGAACTGACACTGATGCATAGTTGTCATCATACTCTTCAGACCCCCATTGACATTTTCCAATTGGCCCAAGAAGGTCTTTCAAAGCAAAGGGATCCTTTCAGAATGATGTGCTGCTTTAGGTGGTCACTTCAATTTAGTCCTCTTCAGCTTGGGACGATTCCTCCATTTTTCCTTTTATTTTCATGACCTTGATGCTGTGGAAGATTGTGGTCCAGTGACTTTGTAGAATGTTCTTCAGTGCCAGGCCCCCTTTACAGGGATACCTCACTTGGACTCTGGCTTCCCACATTACTCATCTTGCTGCATATTGCCCCATCCAGGCTCTGATTCTCATTCTGGGCCACCCCTCCATGAGGATGTCCTCCTCACCTGGCTTGGGCTCAACCAACCCTTGCCAGGCCACCTTTCCTTGTGGACATTCTCCTCAGTGCTGTCACACAGCTCTGAGACTGTGGCTCTCCTGTCCCTGAACTGAGGACATAATAGATACTCGACCACACATCATGGCTTTAGGACTGAATAGTTCTGTGTGAAAGGGAAGGGGAAGGAAGGTGGGACTAAAGCTGATGACTTTCGTCCTGAGTGTGTCCTCTGAGTATAGATGATGCCTGCTAAGTGGGAGTCAATAAGAAGGAAGAGAAGGACCAGGAGGCCCCAGGATTTAGAGAGAGGCAGTAGTGGGGTCAAGAAAAGAAAAACAAGGAACCTAAGGGCACTGAAACAGGTTTTGCACATTCTAGAGCTCAGAAAGATTGGGTCCACATAAAGAACCCCACAAGAGCAGGATGGGAATGGGGTCTCATTTTGGAAGGTTATCTCATGTGGGCATTTGTTCCCAGGCAAGTGCCAGAATGGTGCAAATTGTAAAAGTATAAACAGGAGATGTGATAGGGAGCTGGGGATGCACAGCTTGGAGAAGTCAATGGTGTTCTGCAAAGCCAGAAGCATGGTCTTCACGCATGCACACAATGTCCACATGGCCCCCAAGGAGCTGCACCAAGTTCATGTGCAAAAGAGCTACAGGGAGGCTGATGTAGCTCAGCATGGGACTTTGTTCAAAGCTATGCAAAGCTGAGAAGGGCTGTCTACCGGTGGTGAGCTTCCTGTCATTTGCGGCATTCAAGTTGAATAACTACTTGCTGGGGTTGATATAGAGAACTTCAAGAGGACTCAAGTCCAGGCCAGGGAAGGGGTGTAAGGAGGAGAGAGAACTCAATAAGGGCCCATCCCAATCTGAGGTTTTGTCATTCAGCTTGCCCTATGAAAGGCGCTTGGTTCTACTGACTGTTAACTATGTGCCAGGCTTTGCCATCCCTTCATCTGCATCATTATATCCTGGCATTGGCCTTATGCAATCCTTGTGACAATTCTCCCCATTTTACAGGCCAGGAATGTGGGGTTTAGATGCTCAAGTTCTTGGGGTTAAGTGCTGAGTCTTGGCCACTGTGATTCTGGACCTGACCCCAGTGCTCAGGTCCACCCTCCACCCTGCCCTCAATGTTCTCAAGGCCAACTCAGGACAAAGGAGACCAGTCCTGCCTGCTCCCCTGGGTGTGGGTCACACTGAGGCTGGCTCTGCTCTCCACATCTGTGCCAGCAGCTGCTCACACAGCATCTGAGCCCCTGGGTGATCTGGGGACAAGGCTTTGGAAGGATGCTCCAAAGGGAGGGGCGGCCCATTCACACACGCAAGCAGAGAGAGATGAGCCAGGAACCAAAGATAGAAAGTGCCTCTTATTGGGCCTGTTCTGATGTAAAAATGCAGAACTCAGAATTAAACAAGCATTTTGCATTGCAGAGCAATAGTGCCTAATTAAGCTATTCTGGGGCCTGGGGGCACTTAGGAATTTTGTGAGTTTTTATTGCTCAAGACAATGAATAATACATAAGTCTGTACAGTCTCAATTCAAATGATGACTCATCAGTCACATCGAAGGCTTCGTTCCAACCCTATCCATATTCTGATGTGATCTTCCTACACTTCAGAAAGCTTAGGCTTGGCAGCTGGGGCCCCCTACTTCTTGGTGATTAAAGTTTGGCTCTTTTAGGGAAACACTTTTCCAAAGGTGAAACATGGACCATTGCTGGTCAGCAAACTGCTTGTTCCTGGTCCATGGAGAGATACGTACAGAAATGGAGAGTAAATGCTTAGAAGCGTTTATAACAATTTAACAGAGTGACTTTGTGTGGGTAGAATCTAATAATAAAAGTTTGGGTTTGCATTTTATATGTTCATTTTTTAATTCACTTTTCTAGTAATTCAATTTTATTATGCTTTATGAAAATATTGGTTTAATAAATTAGCAATTTAAAATAAAAAACAAGAGCCCTCTTCTCCCACAAATGGTCTGAGAAGTGCAGGTCCAGGCCATGGTCGTTCCTGCTCATCACAGAGTCTGCAGAGCACACAGTCAGCTTCATGACCCTCAGGCCTAGTTAGTGCAGAGCACCAGGCCCAGTTCAAGAGCAAATCACCAAGTTCAAGCACTTGGGGAAGAGGAGCATGCCCTGCATTCGCTGCAGGGTTGTCGACGCTGAGCTCCAGCTGTGTGGTCCCTTAGCTCAAGACCACAGCTGACCTTCCTGGAGTCATAGTACCCTCCTGGGGCTTGTAGACCAGTGACTGAATCAGGACATCAAAGTTCATACCCCGACTTTGCCAGGAAGTAGCTGGGTGACCTTGGCCAAGTTTCTTCTCCCTTTGAGTTTTAGGTTTCTTGTTTGTAAAATGAAAAAAATTTTCATTTCAATGGCCCTTCCACTGCTTTCATTCTATGACTCCAACATCCCCTGGGAACCACTAAAATGCTCATTTTAAAACAAGAAAATCGAGGCCGTATCTCTAACCAAGTTCTCATAGCACATTGAAAGCAATTTCTTAATCTAGACCCAGAAGAATCACTGATATCCAACACTCATATTTTCTTACACATCTATCAAGGTTTAGTTTAATATAATGAGCTGCACATATCTGAAGAGTATATTGTGTTGAGTTTTGACATGTGCATTCGCCTGTGAAGCTATCATCTAAACCAAAATATAGTTGACCCCTGAACAATACAGGGGTTAGATGCACCAACCTCCAAGCAGTTGAAGCTCTGTGTATAACTTTAACTCCCTCAAAACTTAACTACTAGTAGCCTACTGTTGGAAGCCTTACTGATAACATAAACAGTTGATTAACACATATTATATGTATTATATACTGTATTCTCACTTTAAAGTAGGCTAAAGAAAGGAAAATGTTATTAAAAACCATAAGGAAGAGAAAATACATTTACAGTTCTACACTGTACAAAATCCTCATATAAGTGGACCTGTGTAGTTCAAACCCATATGTTGTTCAAGGACCAACCATATTGATCATTCCCATCACTTCCAAAAGTTGTCTTGTGCCCCTTCAAAATCCTCTTTCCCCTTAAACTCTGGCCCCCAGCCAACCAGCGATCTGCTTTCTGTCACTACAGATGATTGCATTTTATAGAATTTTATATGAATAGAATCATACAGTATGCACTTTTTCTGACTTTTTTTCACCCAACATAATGGTTTTAAGATTTATCCATGTTGCTCCATGCATCAGTCCTTAAAAAATGTATTTATTATTTGAGAGAGAGAGAGAGAGAGCACAGAGGGAGAGTGAAAGGGAGAAGCAGATTTTTGCTGAGCAGAGAGACTGATGGGAGGGGTGGCCCATTCACACACGCAAGCAGAGAGAGATGAGCCAGGAACCAAAGATTCCAGGATCGATCCCAGGACCCGGAGATCATGAGCCAAAGGCAGATGCTTAACCGACTGAGCCACCCAGGCACCCCGCATCAACCCTTTTTACTGCATTGATTGGATATACCATAACATTTTTATCTGTTCAGTAGTTAATGATAAAATGTAGTTGATAAAATTTGGGTTGTTGCCAGTGTTTGCTATTACAAATATTACTATAAACATTCATATGTAAAGTTTTAGTGTGAACATGTACTTTCATTTCTCTTGGATAAATGTGTAGGATTTGAATGGCTGGATCATAAGGTAGGTATATGTTGAACTATTTTATAAATTACCAAGTTGTTTTTTTAGTGGGTTGTACCATTTTACAATTCCATCAGATTTGTATGAGAAGCCCACTTATTCTACACCCTTGTCAACACTCAGTACCACCAGTCTTAAATTTTAACTGTTCTAGTGAATGCATTGTAGTATCTCAGTGTGGTTTTAATTTGCATTTCCCTGATGACTAATCAAGTTGAACATCTTTTCATGTGCCTATAGATCATTTGTAAATCTTTTGTCAAGTGTCTGTTAAATCTTTTCCCCATTTTTAAACTGAGCTCATTTCACTGCAAGAATTCTTTATATATTCTGGATAAAACTCCTTTGTTTGATGTACATGTCGCAAATATTTTCTTCCAGTCCCAACACTTGGTCTTCAGTTTTTTGATTGCATACAATTTCTAGGGCTTTACAATTCTATATAAGGATATCCATGTGCCTGAGTCCTAGCCATGGACCCAGGTGAAGATCATCGGCTCTAAGGTTCCAGGCCTGGCCAAAAGATGGTGAAAGCTGGTGCCAGTAGCAGAAATAGGCCCAGTGAAGGTAGAATAATTTTGTGAGTAGGACAGGTGTGCATAGTTTCAGGTCAACTGAATTTTAGGGGATGACAATAAAGTGGAAAAGTTCAACAGAATATCGACAAATGAGATTCACACTGTCCCTACCGACTGTCCAGAGAAAGTACAGCCAAGAAAACAGGTTTGATGAGGGTTCTAGAGGGGAGGGGGGTGGGAGGATGGGTTAGCCTGGTGATGGGTATTAAAGAGGGCACGTTCTACATGGAGCACTGGGTGTTATATGCAAACAAAGAATCATGGAACACTACATCAAAAACTAATGATGTAATGTATGGTGATTAACATAACATAATAAAGAAATTGTGAAAAAAAAAGAAAACAGGTTTGATAAAGTCATCAAGGAAGACCTGGTGGACTCTGTTGCAAGACATGCAAGCCAAGTTGCCTGAGCTGTGAGGCATTCCTGATTGAGGGCAGGACACTGAATGAGTCCTCTCATGTAGAGTCTGTAGAGGACATGAAAAGAACAAGAGATCAAGGACTGAAGAATGAAGGAGTTAATATTCCCAGCCCCAGAGAGAGGAAGAAGGGAAGACATGGAGGACAGATGGGAGACCAAATTATTGTATTTGGCTTTTGTGATGCTGGCCAGGGAGATGTGTGCATAAGCAGATTTGGACAAAATGAAAGATTTAAATTGATATGCATAACAAGGGCTTGTAGATACCTGGGAAGGAGAAGAGGGTGGGGAAAGATGTTTGCCAACAGAGGAGAAGCAGAAATGGGGAGGAAGACCAGGCAGGCCAAGCACTTGAAGAGGAGGATCAATGAATTTGAGCAGCTGTTATGAAATGTGCATTCGTGGAAGAGATAACTAAAACTAGAGGATTGTTGTAGGTTTTGATGTGTGCATACAGTGTTCTATCTTCTTCATCTGCCTTTCAAGAAACTTTCCAGTAAAGACCTCTAATGCACCTCAAAGTTTTTTGAGTCAGATTTGTATTTATTCTGAATGCAACAGCATGCTGAGGTTGGCCTCAAGGCAGTCCCGTTTTATTCAGGTTACAAAAAGATTTGATGGTGGATAGTGAGTAGCTCTTGGCTCAGGGCAGGGATCTTGTCTGTCTTGTTCTTTGTTTAGGAAATGTTAGCATTTTCTGTGTTCTCATCAAATGATGGTTGAATGTTATTGTAAAAAGCCTGTAGTCATATATTGTATATTGCCTGGGGAATAAGTATAGGAGAACCAGGTATTCCTAAAGAAAGCATTAAACAGTTGGTCTCCAGGTTAGACACCTGCTCCCCATCTTCATCTTTTCTTCTCTGTGTGACCACGTGCCTTTCCTTATGTAGATCATTTTGTCCTCCCACTCTCCACACATTTGCTTATATACCCATTACCCTGCTCACCCCAATAAACCTAGCAGATAGTTCTCAATGTTAACCATGCTCATGGACATGACTGCAGACTGCAAACAGACACCTTAAAACACAAAGACTTCTGGAGTGCTATAGGAATTGGAGTATGTTAGCATACAGTAAGTTCATTGGTCTGAAGAACACCATGTGTGAATTATGGCCAGGAGGGGAGGAAAGGTTCTTACCTTGGGAACTTGTCTTTCTTTCAGATTTGTCTCCCCTAACCTTAGAATGGTTAAATTTGCCATAGAACCCTGGACTTCCCTTAAGTGAGATTTGTCATTCTGTCATTGCTTGTCCAATGCTGGCTTTCCATACCATAATGCAAGCTCCAGGAAGGCATTCACCAAGGCTTATCTTGATCATGGTGATATGCTTATACTCAGGGACACTTTAAATGCTTAATAAATGTGTGTTAACTGAATAGCTATTGACTGATGCCTTCTACGTTCCTGGCAGAAGAACCACAGTCTAGAGAGGAATGAGGAGCCTCCTCCATCTCCCATTGCTCTTCCTGGGATCTAGAAAATGGCTTCTCATCCAATAAAGAGCTGAGGTTCTGCCTCAACATTCTTTTCGAATGTAAAGTCATGAATTTTTACTCTATAAGAGGCTCTTAGAGTTTCTTTAGAGATTCCTTTTATCTAGGGGGATACAGAGTTTGAACAAGTTTAACCAAATCCCTCAGAGAACAAGTGATACCTGAACCCAGGTATCAGATCCTCAGGCCAGATCTTCACCTTAAACAGTGTCCAGAAGTGGTGTGGCCCAGTCGTTAAGTCTACTTCCATTAGATCAGACTGTCTGTGTGTGAATACTAGTTCTACCACCTCTTAACTGCATGACATTGGGCAAGTCACTTCACCTCTTTGAGCTTGGTTTCCTCAATCTGTGAACCAGGCACAGTACCTACTTCATAAGGTTACTCTGAGGACTGATGGGGGTGGAGTCTTAACACATATAAAAGTATTTAGAAGTGTGCTTGACATACAAGAAGCATTATGCAAGTGTTAGCTGTTATAAACAAAGAGGTTTGTGTGGTATTTCTTAGCCTGCTCAGAGCCACTCAATCCAGTGATTGGAGGGGAATCTGAGACATTCCTGATTTCCATAGCAAGTGAGGGGTTGAATTAGGACTCAGGACACTGAGGCTCCTGGGGTGCTTTCAGGGCTCCAGTATGTCTGTCCCTCACTAATCCTGATTTTTGGCACTTCCCTCTGAGCAAATGCCTTCTATCCTATGAGCCTCAGTTTCCTCATTTGAAGGGAGGAAGTGGTCATCTCTGTCCTCCTACATACAAGGTCAACAGTGATGAGTGAGAAGGTGATTTTAAACAGAAAAAATGAAAGTTTTCACAATTATTTTCCAAACAAGTGAGTTGTCCGGGTAAATACTGAGTTTTGAGTCAGAAATGCTCCTCCTGAGGAGGAGCTGAGAATTGCTGAGAATCTGCTTCTTAGGAAACAAGGTGACCTTGAGTGGAAAGTTAACCGTTCATTTCATTGGTTATATCCGTGCTCAGGGTGGGTGCAGCCAGCAGAAGTGGCAGAGTGCCCAGGCCGGCGACACCACACTGGGCAGCAGGAAAGAGGCGGTGACATCTGTGCGGGGGCGGAAGCGGATGCGTTTGTCAGGGTTTTGCTTTCTTTTCTAAACTCAGAACATTTGGGGAGAGAACAAGAGTGAGGAATACTGATTTCCCCTCCAGGAAAGGATGATGGATGGCAGGAGATGGTGGAAAACATAGCCACTTCCTCTCCCCCTCCTGCCCCATCCATTCCATCTCCATCTCTTCCTCGAAGGCTATCTGCTTGTTGTCTCTCTCCCTCCTCCTCCACTACCTCCCTAGGCTACCACACTCTCCCACTCTGCTTCGCACTCTCTTTCCTCACTCCCTGACCACACATGCTGCCTGGGTTCAAAATTATACCACGTGTCTCAAAGGAGTTATTTCCCCTGCATGTAATGGAATCTCTGCAACAAGAGAGGTTCAGACCCCAGTCCGGGTCATTTGTGAGACCTGGCAGCAGGGTGGGTTTTCCAGGGGGCCAAATGGTCACAACTGTACTGTGAGCAGCAGCAGAGGCTAGACAAGGGCAGTTTTAAGCTCGTCCCTAACTGCTTGTGGGAGACATATGGCTGGGAGGAAGGAAATGTGAGGGTTGAAGGCTGTTAGCTGGGACAGTGTAGAGAGGGAAAAGGTGGGGGCTGGGGAGAGGGGTCCCTAGAACAAGGGTTGGCTTGGATGTCAGGAGTCAGGACTCTGAATTCCAACACTGATAGCACCCACCTGACTTTGAAAAGTCACACCACCAATCTATCAACCAGTTAAGAGAACACTAGGGTTTCTGAACCTTTGCACTATGGATATTGGGGACCACACAAGTCTTTATTGTGGGAGTTGTCCTTTTCATTGCAACATCCCTAGGTAGATGCCAGTAGTACCCTCACCTCAGTTCCCAGCTGTGACAACTAAAATGGTCTCAGACATCGCCAAGTGTCTCCTGAAGGCAGGGGCAGCAGTGGGTAGTGGTGTGGGGGCAGGTGTGTGCAAAGTCCCCACTGGGCTAAGAATCACAGAAACAAATTTCTGTTTGGAAATTACTCCCAGTGGGACAATGGGCCTTTAGCATTTTAACAATGGGTATTCAAATCCTGATTCTATAAAAAAAATAATTCTGAGATTTCTATTGACCTTAATTCTGCAGGTAACAAGCAAAATGGAGAGAGATTTGGCACGGGGCAGTACAGCCAGCTTATCATAAAAAATTATGGGCCACCTGAATCCCCACTGGGCACCATGACATATGGTTAAATCCATATGGATTGGGCTGCATAGGCTTTATTTTGTTTTGTTTTCTTTATACTGACAGATATTTTGGAACTAATTGAGAAGTTCCTCTATAAAACTCAGGAAGATTGGATGTTAATTCAGGTAGACTGAGGCACAGAAAAGGAAAACCCTTAAGTAATCTTAGTTAGAACTAGCCTTGGGTTTCTGACAGAAATCTCAACTCATGTACTGAGAGAGGGAGGAATGCATAGAGGTTCTCAGAGCCCTGTCACACAAGCCAAACAAATTCAGATACCTAGTTTCCTATAGTCAAGAAAATGGAGCAGGAAGAGAGAAGGAATCTGGGTCTCTGGGGCATGTCCACCATAAACTGCCTATCTCCAGACTTTCTTTATATCAAAGAATAAACCCTTGTGTGTTTACCAGCTGCTTTTTCAATTACTGTATCACTTGGACAATTTTGTTAATTAATCCAATCACAGAAGCTCAGCTCAGTCTTTGATGCCAGTCCTCAAGATCTTGTTCAAATGTTACTATAAACCAACTAGACCTAACAACCATTTATTGAATACTCCACCCAATAATAGCAGAATACACAGTTTTCTCTACAGTACAAGAAACACTCTTTAAGGCAGATATATAAGATGCAGCTAAAGAAACACTCTTTAAGGCAGATATATAAGATGCAGCTAAAGTAGTACTTACAGGGAAATTTATAGCTATAAATGCTACATATATTAATAATGAAGAAAGGTCTCAAATTGTCAAACTTTTTCCCTTAAGAAACTGAGAAAAGAGGAGTAAACTAAAACCAAAACAAGATGAGGAAAAGAAATAATAAAGAGTAGGGTGAAAATGAATGAAACAGAGAATAGGAAAAAAAAAACAGAGAAAACCAATGAAAAGATCTTTGAAAAGATCAAAAAATTGACAAGCAATATTGACCAAGAATAAAAGGAGAAGACTCAAAATTTAAAATCAAGAATGAAAGATGAGACATTGAGGTGCCTGGGTAGCTCAGTCGTTAGGTGTCTGCCTTCAGCTCAGGTCATGATCCCAGGGTCCTGGAATTGAACCCCATGTTGGGCTCCCTGCTCTGTGGGAAGCCTGCTTCTCCCTCTCCCACTCCCCCTGCTTGTGTTCCTTCTCTGGCTATCTCTCTCTTTGTCAAATAAATAAAATGTTTAAAAAAAAACAAAAAGAAAGATGAGACATCACTATTATTCTTATAGGAATAAAAAGAAACATAAATGAATACCATAAACAACCACATTCCAAGAAATTCGATAACTCAGATGAAATGGAGAAATTGCCAGAAAGACACAAAAAAAATAAAACTTACTAAAGAAGCTACACATAATCTGAACAGACCTATAACAAGTAAAAGATTGAAGGAGTAATCTTAAAAATTCCTACAAAGAAAAGACCAGGCCCAAAGCTTCATTGGTGAATGCCACCAAACATTTTTTTTAATTCAGACCAGTTATTCACAAGCCCTCCCCAAATTAGAACCTTTGTAATTCGTTCTATGAAGCCAGTGTTACCCTGATGCCAAAACTGGACAAAGAGATTACAAAAAAGAAAAAAAATCTGGAAAAAACACAAATGCATGGAGGTTAAATGGCATGCTACTAAACAATGAATGGGTCAACCAAAAAATCAAAGAGGAAATCAAAAAATACATAGAGGCAAGTGAAAATGAAAACACAAAGGTCCAAAATCTTTGGGATGCAGCAAAAGCAGTTCTAAGAGGAAAGTTTATAGCAATATAGGCCTACTTCAAGAAGCAAGAGAAATTTCAAATAAAAAACCTAGCCTTACACTTAAAAGAGCTAGAAAAGAATAAAAATCAAAACCCAAAACCAGCAGAAGGAAGGAAATAATAAAGATTAGAGCAGAAATAAATGAAATAGAAACTAAAAAAACAATAAAACAGATCAGTGAAATCAGGAGATGATTCTTTGAAAAGATCAACAAAATTGATAAACCTTTAGCCAGACTCATCAAAAAGAGAAAGAAAGGGGACCCAAATAAACAAAATTAGAAATGAAAGAAGAGAGATAACAACCAATACCATAGTAATACAAAGGATTATAAGAGAATATTATGAAAAATTGTATGCTGACAAATTGGACAACCTAGAAGAAATGGATGAAGATCTAGAAACATATAACCTCCCAAAACTGAATCAGGAAGAGATAGAAAATTTGAGCAGACTAATCATCAGCAATGGAATTGAATCTGTAATAAAAAAAACTCCCAACAAACAAAACTCCAGGGCCAGATGGCTTCACAGGCAAATTCTACTAAACATTTAAAGAAGAGTTAATACTTATTCTTCTCAAACTATTCCAAAAAATAGAAGAGGAAGGAAATCTTCCAAATTCATTCTATGAAGCCAACATTACCCTGATACCAAAACCAGATAAAGACACCACAAAACCAGAGAACTACAGGCCAATATCTCTGATGAACATCGATGCAAAAATCCTCAACAAAATATTAGCAAACTGAATCCAACAATACATTTAAAACAATCATTCACCATGATCAAGTAGGATTTATTTCCAGGATGCAAGAGTAGTTCAGTATTTGCAAATCAATCAGGGTGATACATCACATCAATAAGAGAAAGTATAAAAACCATATAATAATCTCAATACATGCAGAAAAAGCATTTGACAAAATATAACATCCATTCAAGATAAAAATCCTCAACAGAGTGGGTTTGGAGGGAACATTCCTCCACATAACAAAGACCATATTTGAAAAACCCACAGCTAACATTATACTCAATAGGGAAAAACTGAGAGCTTTCCCCCTAAGGTCAGGAACAATACAAGGATGACAACTTTCACCGCTTTTATTCAGCATAGTACTGGAAGTGCTAGCCATAGCAATCAGACAAGAAAAAGAAATAAAAGACATACACACTGGTAAGAAAGAAGTAAAATTTTCACCACTTTCAGATGACAATACTAGGTACAAAAACCCTAAAGACTTGACCAAAAAACTATTAGAATTGATAAATGAATTCAATAAAGTCACAGAATATAAAATCAATGTACAGAAATCCATGGCATTTGTATACACTAATAAGGAAGCAGCAGAAAGAGAAATTAATAATCCCATTTACAATTGCACCAAAATAATAAAATACCTAAGAATAAATTTAACCAAGGCGGTGCAAGACCTTTCCTAACGTTGATGAAAGAAATTGAAAAGGATGCAAAGAAATGGAAAGACATTCCAAGTTCATGGATTAGAAGGACAAATATTGTTAAAATGTCCATACTACCCAAAGCAATCTACAAATATAAGGCAATCCCTCTAAAAATATCAACAGCATTTTTCACAGAACTAGAACAAACAATCCTGAAATTTATTTGGAACCAGAAAAGAACTAAAATAGCCAAAGCAATCTTAAAAAAAAGAAAAACAAAGCTGAAGATATTGTAATTCCACATTTCAAATTCTACTACAAAGCTGTAGTAATCAAAACAGTATGTACGGGCACAAAAATAGACACATAAATCAATGAAGAATAGAAAGCTCAGAAATAAACCCATGGTTATATGGTCAATTAGTCTTCAACAAAGGAGGCAAGGATATGCATTGGGAAAAAGTCTCTTCAGCAAATGGTGGGAAAACTGGACAGCTATATGCAAAACAATGAAATTGGACCACTTTCTTACACCATACACAAAAATAAATTCAAAATGGATTAAGGACCTAAATGTGAAACCTGAAACATGAAAATCCTGGAAGAGAGCACAGGCAGTAATCTCTCTGACATAGGCTGTAACAACATTTTCCTAGATATGTCTCCTAAAGCAAGGGAAATAAAAGCAAAAATACACTTTTGGGATTACATTAAAATAAAAAGCTTCTGCACAGCAAAGGAAATTATCAACAAAGCTAAAAGACAACCCACTGAATGGGAGAAGATATTTGCAAATGACATATCCAATAAAGGGTTAGTATCCAAATCATATAAAGAACTTATAAAACCCAACACCAAAACAAAACAAAACAAAACAAATAATTGGAATAAAAATGGTCGGAAGACATGAACAAACATTTCTCCAACAAAAACAAACAGATGGCCAACAGACACATGACAAGATGTTTGACATCATTCATCATCAGGGAAATGCTAATAAAAACTACAATGATACCTGTCAGAATAGCTAAAATCAAAAACACAAGAAACAAGTGTTGGCAAGGATGTGGAGAAAAACTCATATATTGTTGGTAGGAGTGTAAACTGGTGCAGCCATTGTGGAAAACAGTATGGAGGTTACTCAAAAAATTAAACATAGACCTACCATATGATCCAGTAATCATACTACTGCATATTTACCCAAAGAATACAAAAACACTAATTCAAAAGGATATATGCACCCCTATGTTTATTGCAGCATTATTTACAATAGCTAAATTATGGAAGCAGCCCAGTGTCCATCATCAATGGCTAAATGGATAAAGAAGATGTGATATATATATATCATATACATATATATATGATGGAATATATGTGATATATATGTACATATATGTATATATGATATATATATAGCCATATATATATGATAGAATATATGTATATATATGATATATATAGCCATATATATATTATATATATATGATAGAATATTTTTTAGCCATAAAAAAGAACAAAATCTCATCATTTGCAACAATGTGGATGGATCTGAGAATATAATGTTAGGCAAAATAAGCCAGTCAGAGAAAAACAAATACCATATGATTTCACACATATGAGGAATTTAAGAAATAAACAAACAAAGAAAAAATAAGAGACAAATGAAAAACAGACTCTCAACTATAGTGAACAAACTGATGTTACCAGAGGGGAGGTGGATGGGGGGATGGGTGAAACAGTTGAATGGGATTAAGAGTACACTTAACTTTTTTTTTTTGAATTTTAAGTAAAATCTTTTATTGAAGTATAGTATGCATACAGAAGAGTGTGCACACCAAAAGTGTAAAGCTTGATACATTTTTATGAAATGAACCTCTCACGTAATTGTGATGCAGGTCAGGATCTAACACATTACAAGTGTTCTTTCCCAGTCATTACTCCATCCTTTGTCCACAAAGGTAAACTTTAACTTCTATCTCAGTTGAGTTTTGTCTGTTTTTGAATGTTATATAAATAAAATCATACCATATTATTCTTTTTTGTGTGTGCGTATTTTTTTCCAATGTTATGTTTGTGAGAGACATTTCTTGTTGTTCCAAGTAACTGTAGGTAATTTGTTTTCTTGTTCTTTAATATTGCAGTGTATTTAAATAGACCATAATTTATTTACCCATTCTACGATTTTTGGACGTTTAGGTTGTGAGGTAGGCAGTCTCTAAAATGGCCCCCAATAATCCTTGTTTTTTGTTATTCATGACTTTTTGTCATCCTCTCTCCTTGAGTGTGAGCTGAACTTAGTGACTAGCTTCTAATGAATAGAATATGGCAAAAGTGATGGAATTTCACTTCTGAGGTAAGGTTACAAAAAGACTGTGGCCTCAATTGTGGATACTTTCTCTTCCATTGCTTACCTGAAAAAAATCAGTGCCATATCATGAGGCAGTCCTCTGGAGAGGTCCGCGTGGTGAGAGACAGAGGTCTTCTAACCAACATGAGTGAGCTTGGAAGCAGATTCTCCAGCCCTAGTCAAACCTTGAGATGACTGAGCTTTGGCCAACAGTTGACTGCAACATCATAACAGACCTTGAGCAGGAGTCATGAAGCTAAGCCACAATGGAATCCTGACTTACAGAATCTGTGAGATATAAGTGTTTCTGTTATTAGCTGCTAACTTTGGGGGTAATTTTTTTTGCAGTAATTGATAACTAATACAGTTTTTTTCCCCTAGTTTTTGACTGGTACAAATAGTGCTGCCCAAATTTTCTTATATGTGTAGGGCACCTATGTGGGCATTTCTTTTGGAGTATATACCTAGAAGTAGAATTACTGGATCATAGGGTATATTTATGTCAGCTTTAGTAGATACATCCTTATGGTTTTCCAAAGTAGTTGTACCAGTTTATACCACCACCAACAATGTATGAGAGTTTATGCTATTCCATATCCTTGACAACACTAGGCATTATTAGTCTTTTTAATTTGAGTCATTCTAGCATCTCATTTTAACAATACCCTTAAAAAAATCTTATTTTGAACTAATTTCAGACTTAGAGAAAAGTTATAAGAACAGTACAGAAAACTTGCATATTCTCTTTACCTAGGTTCCCTATTTGTTAACATTTTTAAATTTTTAATTTAATTTTATTACAATACATCATTAGTTTTTGATGTGCTGATCCATGATTCATTGTTTTCATATAACACCCAGTGCGCCCTGCAGTACGTACCCTCCTTAATACCCATCACCAGGCTAACCCATCACCCCAGCCCTCTCCCCTCTAAAATCCTCAGTTTGTTTCTGAGTCCATAGTCTCTCATGGTTCATCTCTCCCTCCAATTCCCCCCCTTCATTTTTCCCTTCCTTCTCCTAATGTCCTCCATGCTATTCCTTATGTTCCACAAAAGTGAAACCATATGATAATTGACTTTCTCTCCTTGACTTATTTCACTTAGCATAATCTCCCCCAGTCCTATCCAAGTTGATGCAAAAGTTGGGTATTCATCCTTTCTGATGGCTGAGTAATATTCCATTGTATATATGGACCACATTTTCTTTATCCATTCATCTGTTGAAGGGCATCTTGGCTCTTTCCACAGTTTGGTTATTGCAGACATTGCTGCTATGAACATTGGGGTGCATATGGTCCTTCTTTTCACTACATCTGTGTCTTTGGGGTAAATGCCCAGTAGTGTAATTGCTGGGTCATAGGGTAGCACTATTTTTAATTTTTTGAGGAACCTCCACACTGTTTTCCAAAGTGGCTGTACCAACTTGCATTCCCACCAAGAGTGTAAGAGGGTTCCCCTTTCTCCACAACCTCTCCAACATTTGTCGTTTCTTGCCCTGTCAATTTTTGCCATTCTAACCGGTGTAAGATGGTATCTCAATGTGGTTTTGATTTGAATTTCCCTGATGGCTAATGATGATGAACAATGTTTCATGTGTGTTTTAGCCATTTGTATGTCTTCTTCAGAGAAGTGTCTGTTCATGTCTTCTGCCCATTTTTTGACTTGATTTTTTGTTTTTTTGGGTGTTGAGTTTGAGTTCTTTATAGATCTTGGATACCAGCCCTTTATCTGTAGTGTCATTTGCAAATATCTTCTCTCATTTTGTGGGTTGCCTCTTTGTTTTGTTGACTGTTTCCTTTGCTGTGTAGAAGTTTTTTATCTTGATGAAGTCCCAAAAGCTCATTTTTGCTTTTGTTTCACTAGCCTTTGGAGAAGTATCTTGAAAGAAGTTGCTGTGGCTGATGTCAAAGAGGTTATTGCCTATGTCCTCCTCTAGGATTTTGATGGATTCCTGTCTCACATTGAGGTCTTTCATCCACTTTGAGTTTATCTTTGTGAATGGTGTTAGAGAATGGTCAAGTTTCATTCTTCTGCATGTGGCTGTCCAATTTTCCCAGCACCTTTTATTGAAGAGACTGTCTTTTTCCCATTGCATATTTTTTCTGCTTTGTCAAAGATTATTTGACCATAGAGTTGAGGGTCCATATCTGGGCTCTCTATTCTGTTCCATTGGTCTATATGTCTGTTTTTGTGCCAGTACCATGCTGTAGTGATCACAGCTTTGCAATATAGCTTGAAATTGAGCAACGTGATGCCCCCAGCTTTGTTTTTCTTTTTCAACATTTCCTTGGCGATTCAGGGTCTTTTCTGATTCCATACAAATTTTAGGATTGTTTGTTCCAGCACCTTAAAAAATGTCATTGGAACTTTGATCAGGATGGCATTGAAGGTATAGATTGCTCTGGGTAACATAGACATTTTAACAATGTTTATTCTTCTGATCCATGAGCATAAAATGTCTTTCCATCTTTTTGTGTCTTCTTCAATTTCTTTCATGAGTGTTCTGTAGTTCCTAGAGTATAGATCCTTTACCTCTTGGTTAGGTTTATTCCAAGGTATCTTATGGTTTTTGGTGCTATTGTAAATGGAATCGTTTCTCTAATTTCTCTTTCTATAGTGGCATTGTTAATGTATAAGAAAGCAACTGATTTCTGTGCATTGATTTTGTATCCTGCCACATTACTGAATTGCTGTATGAGTTCTAGTAATTTGGGGGTGGAGTATTTTGGGTTTTCCACATAAAATATCATATCATCTGTGAAAAGAGAGAGTTTGACTTCTTCTTTGCCAATTTGAATGCCTTTTATTTCTCTTTGTTGTCTGATTGCCATTGCTAGGACGACTAGTATTATGTTGAGCAATAGTGGAGAGAGTGGGCATCCTTGACGTGTTCCTGATCTTAAGGGAAAGGCTCTCAACTTTTCCCTATTGAGGATGATATTTGCTGTGCGTTTTTCATGTGGGTCAAATGCTTCTTCTGCATCAATTGAGAGGACCATATGGTTCTTCTCTCTCCTCTTATTAATGTATTCTATCACAGTGATTGATTTGCGAATGTTAAACCACCCTTGCATCCTGGGGATAAATCCCACTTGGTTGTGGTGGATGATCCTTTTAATGTATTGTTGGATCTCATTAGCTAGGATTTGGTTGAGGATTTTGGAATCCATATTCATCAGGGATATCAGTCTGAAATTCTCTTTTTTGTTGGGGTCTCTGCTTGGTTTGGGGATTAAGGTAATGCTGGCCTCATAGAATGAGTCTGGAAGCTTTCCTTCTGTTTCTGTTTTTTGAAACAGCTTCAAGAGAATAGGTATTATTTCTTCTTTGAATGTTTGGTAGAATTCCCCAGGGAATCCATCAGGCCCTGGACCCCTGTTTTTTGGGAGGTTTTTGATCACTGCTTCAATCTCATTACTGGTTATTGGCCTATTCAGGTTGTCAATTTCTTCCTGTTTCAGTCTTGGCAGTTTATAGGTTTCCGGGAAGGCAACCCTTTCATCCAGGTTGCTCAGTTTATTGGCATATAGTTCTTGATAATAATTTCTAATAATTGTTTCTATTTCCTTGGTGTTAGTCGTGATCTCTCCCCTTTCGTTCATAATTTTATTAATTTGGGTCCTTTCTCTTTTCTTTTGGATAAGTCTGGCCAGTGGTTTATCGATCTTATTAGTTCTTTCAAAGAACCAGCTTCTAGTTTCATTGATCTGATCTACTGTGTTTCTGGTTTCTAATTCATTGATCTCTGCTCTATTCTTAATTATTTCTCCTCTAATGGGTGGCTTAGGTATCATTTGTTGCTTTTTCTCTAGTTCTTTAAGGTGTAGAGTTAGTCGTTTAATTTAGGATTTTTCTATTTTTTTGAGTGAGGCTTGGATGGCTATGTATTTCTCCCTTAGGACCACTTTTGCAGTATCCCATAGGTTTTGGACCAATGTGTTTTTGTTCTCATTGGTTTCCATGAATTGTTTAAGTTCTTCTTTGATTTCCTGGTTGACCCAAACATTCTTGAGCAAAGTGGTCTTTGGCTTCCAAGTGTTTGAATCTCTGCCAAATTTTTTCTTGTGATTAAGTTCCAGTTTTAAAGCATTATGGTCTGAGAATATGCAGGGGATAATCTCAATCTTTTGGTATCGGTTAAGACCTGACTTGTGACACAGTATGTGGTCTATTCTGGAGAAAGTTCCATGTGCGCTCAAGAAGAATGAGTATTCTGTTGTTTTAGGGTAGAACGTTCTGTATATATCTATGAGGTCCATCTGGTCCAGTGTGTCATTCAAAGCTCTTGTTTCTTTGTTGATTTTCTGCTTAGATGATCTGTCTATTGCTGAGAGTGGAGTATTGAGGCCTCCTACAATTAATGTATTGTTATCAGTATGACTATTTGGTTAAGAGTTGGCTTATGTAGATAGCTGCTCCCATGTTGGGGGCATAGATATTTACAATTGTTAGATCTTCTTGTTGGATAGACCCTTTAAGAATGATATAGTGTCCTTCTGTGTCTCTAACTACAGTCTTTCTTTAGTTTAAAATCTAATTTGTCTGATATAAGAATTGCTACCCCAGCTTTCTTTTGAGGTCTGCTGGCATGGGAGATGGATCTCCATCCCTTCACTTTCAGTCTGGATGTAACTTTAGGTTCAAAATGAGTCTCTTATAGACAGCATATGGATGGGTCCTGTCTTTTTATCCAATCTGCAACCCTGTGCTGTTTTATGGGAGCATTTTGGCTGTTCACATGGAGAGTGATTATTGAAAGATATGATTTATTGTCATCATGTTGCCTGTGAAGACCTTGTTTTTATAGATTGTCCCTGCAAATTTCTGTTGTATATCACTCTTGGGGTCTTTCTTCTTTTATAGAACCCCCCTGAATATTTCTGGCAGGGCCGGCTTAGTGGTCACATATTCTTTCTGTTTCTGCCGGTCTTGGAAGCTCTGCATCTCTCCATCCATTCTAAATGACAGCCTTGCCGGATAAAGTATTCTTGGCTGCATCTTTTTCTCGTTTAGTACCCTGAATATGTCTTGCCAGGCCTTTCTGGTTTGCCAGGTCTCTGTGGATAGGTCTGACATTATTCTGATATTCCTCCCTCTGTATGTAAGGAATCTCTTCTCCCTAACTGCCCTTAAGACTGTTTTCTTGGTTCTAAGATTTGCGAGTTTTACTATTACATGTGGGGTGTTGGCCTGTTTTCCTTGATCTTGGGAGGGGTCCTCTCTGCCTCTAGGACATGAATGTTTGTTTCATTCCCCAGATTAGGGAGGTTCTCAGCTATGATTTGCTCAAATATATCTTCTAGTCCTCTCTCTCTCTCCACCCCCTCAGCGATCCCAATAATTCTGACAGTGGAACATTTCATGGTGTCACTTATTTCTCTGATTCTATTTTCATGGATTCTGAGTTGTTTTTCCCTGGCCACCTCTTTTCCCTTTTTATCTCTAAATGGTCTTCCAGGTCACTAATTCATTCTTCTGCCTCACTTACCCTAGCTGTTAGATTTTCTAGATTAGATTGGATCTCATTGATAGCATTTTTAAGTTCTGCCAATTCAGCTTTCATTTCTGCCCTTAGAGACTCTATGTTGCCATTAATTGATTTCTCCATTCTAGATATTGTCTTCAGAATTGCTAGCCTGAATTCCATCTCTGACATCTTAGTTATATCTGAATCCATTTGTAAATCTGTGGCATAAGTCATAATCTCTAAGTCTTTCCTATTTTGGGGGTTCCTCCTTCTAGTCATTCTGTTGACGGGGGGTTGAGGGAATGTATAGAGTCCAAATTATTGACTACAACCCAAGCAAGATGCACTTGTTTTCTAGGGACCTTAGGGTCGCTGGCCTCTTGTTTTCCCAGCCTGTCTTCTGGGGGAGGGGCCTGCCACACTGTTACTCAGGAAACCCTGTTTGGGCAGAGTTGCCCTGCCCCCTGTGGCAGGGGATGGGTTCAGTGAAAACTGGTTTTTTAGGGCTTTTGTTCTCTGGCGGTTTTCCCTGACAGCTTTCCATGTCTTTTCTGAGAGTCAGAGCAGAAGAGACCATTTCCAACCCTCTGCCTCAGAGCAGAGAGATTGCAGTCTGTTTTTCAGTGAGCTCTCCAGGCCACACTATCTCCATTGCTGTCTGTGCTGCTATAAACTGCAGTCCTGGGTTTTGTGTCCCTCAGCAGCACTCCCAGTCCTTGCCTCTGGGTCGGGGCACATCTCTGCCCTTTGTGCTTCTAAAACTGCCAGCCGCCCTCAGTTCGCACGTGCGGCCCCTCAGCGCAGGAGGCTCTTGCTCACCGGCAGTGTAGGATCCCGATGGCCATGCTCCTTCCCATGGCCGTTTATCCTCTGATATCTGCCTAGGGGATCACGGCTCTCTGCTTAGTACCTCAAAACCAACCGCCTGTGATATTCTGTTTGTAGAGATCCAGATCTATCTTCTTACATATCAGGCTGATTTTGTGGGTGTTCAGAGTGGTCTGGTAGGTATCCAGCTCAATTCCAGGGACCAGTTGGAATAGGGTCCCCTACTTGTCCACCATCTTTTCCCCCTCAAAAGCACACTTATCTTGATGAGCACAGAGTAATATATAGAATTGTTGAATCACTGTATTGTACACCTGAAACTAATGTAACACTGTATTTAACTGTACTAGAATTAAAATTTAAAAAAAGACATTGCAAGTAAAGTGAATTACAGGCCACAATTCTGTATGATTATAAACACAAAAATCTTCAACAAAAATCAGTTGTGTAGTAAGCACAGGAAAAACATTTGACAAAATCCAACACTTTTTCTTTTTTTAATTTTTTTTTTATTATTAAGATATAATGTATTATTTGTTTCAGGGTACAGGTCTGTGATTCATTAGTCTTACATAATACATAGTGCTCACCATAATACATACCCTCCCTAGTGTCCATCAGCCAGCCACCCCATTCCCCCATCCCCTTCCACTCCAGCAATCCTTAGTTTGTTTCCTGAGATTAAGAGTCTCTTACAGTTTGTCTCCCTCTCCAGTTTCATCTTGTTGCATTTTTTCCCCTCTCTTCCCCTAAGATCCTCTGCCTTGTTTCTCAAATTCCACATATCAGTCCAACACCCTTTCTTGATGAAAACACTCAACAAACTGGAAATAGAAGGGGATTTCCTCAGTCTGATAAAAGGCCTTTACAAAACTCCACAGCTAACATCAAATGTAATGGTAAAAGACTGGGTGCTTTTTTCCCTAAGATCAAGAAAACATGGATGTTCATTCTTACCACTATATGCCCTGGCTCTAGCTGGGTAAATTAAGGGAGAATAGGAAATAAAAGTTACCCAGATTGGAAAGGAAAAAGTATAATTATACCTATTTGTAGATGACATGATCATGTATATAGAAAATCCTAACAAGTCCATTTAAACACTATTAGAATTAATAAGCAAGTTTAGCAAGCTTACAAGATATATGAGCAGTATACAAAAATCAGTTGTCTTTCTATACCCTACAATGAACAATCTGAAAATAAAATTAAGAAAACAATACCATTTAAAATAACACCAAAAAATAAAATACTCAAGAATAAATTTAACAAAAAGTTCAAGACTTGTCTGCTGAAAACTACAAACCACTGTTAAAAGAAATTAAAGAAAATCTGAATAAATTGAGAGACATACCATGTTCATAGAGCAGAAGACTTAATATTGTTTAAGCTGACATTACTCTACCACAGATTTGATACAATACCACCAAAAATCCCAGATGCCTTTTCTGCAGAAATTAACAAACCAATCCTAAAATTCATATGGGAATGTAAGGTACTCAGCCAAAACAGTCTTGGAAAGGAAGAAAAAAGTTGAAAGACTTACACTTCCTGATTTCAAAATGTATTGCAAAGCTATAATAATCAGTACAGTATAATACTGGCATAAGGATAGATATATAGATCAGTGGAATAAAACTGAGAGCATAGAGGGACACTGGGTGGCTCAGTTGGTTATGCAATCAACTCTTGACTTCAGCTCATGTCATGATCTTAGGGTTCTGGGATTAATCCTCACATTGAGCTCCATGCTCAGCAGGGAGTCTACTTGAGGATTCTCTCTCCTTCTGCCCCTCCCCCAGCTTGTGTGCACCCATGCACATATGCTTTCTCTAATAAATCTTTAAAACTGAGAGCCTAGAAACAAACCCTTACATTTGTGTTCAATTGATTTCTGACAAGGCTGCCAAGACAATTCAATAGGAAAAGGATGGTGTTTCAACAGATGGTTCTGGGACAACAGAAAGGAATGGAGTTACACTCTCTCCTTACACCATACATAAAAAACAACTCAAACCAGTATATCTACATATAGGAGCTAAACTAACCAAACTCCTAAAAAGAAAATGAGAGTAAATCTTTTTGAATTAGGATTCAGCAATGATTTCTTAGATATAGCACATTGTTTCTTAGACACAAAAGTGACTGAAGAAAAAAGCAGATAAATTGAACTTCATTAAAATGAAAAAATTTTGTGCTGAAAGTGTTGCTATCAAGAAAATGAAAAGACAACTTACAGAATGGTAGAAAATATTTTCAAATTAAGCATCTTATAAGAGACTGGTAGAATATATAAAGAACACTTACATCTCAGTAATAGAAAAATACAGAGCCCAACTTAAAATGAGCAAAGGGTTTGAAAAAGCATTTCTCCAAATAAATAAACACAATAAACACATGGAAAAATGCTCAACATTATTTAGTCACCAGGGAAATGAAAATCAAAGCCATAGTGAGATACCACTTTACACACACTAGGATGTAAGACCAAGAAAATGAGCAATAACTGTGTTGATGAAGATGTGCGAGAATTAGAACTCTAACACATTACTGATAACAATGAAAATGGTTCAGTCACTTTGGAAAATAGTTTGGAATTTCCTCAAAAAATTAAACATAGACTTGTTATATGACTCAGCAACTCCTCTCTTGGGTATATACCCAAAAGAAATGAAAACATATTCATACACAAATCTGCCTATGAATGTTCATAGTAGTAGTATTTGCAATAGCCAAAATGTAGAAACAACCTAAATATTCATCAACTGATGAATGGATAAATAAAATGTGGTATATCATACAATGGAATATTCCACAATAAAAAGGAATAAAGCTCTGATACATGCTATAACATCATTAAATCTTGAAAATATTATGCTGAGTGAAAGAAGCAAGTCCCAAAACAACATATATTGTATGATTACATTTAAATGAAATGCCAGAATGAGGAAAACCTGAAGAGACAGAAAGATCCCATTTAGTCATTGCCTAGGGCTGAAAAGGGAAGGTGGCTGGGAGAAATGGGGTGTGACTGTGATTGGGCATGTGGGTTCTTTTTAAGGTGGCAAAAATGTTCTAAAATTGGATTGTCATGTTGGTTGCACAACTGTGTGGTTATATTAAAAATCATTGACTTGTATACTTTAAAAAGGTGAACTGTATGGTATGTAAATATATCTTAATAAAGACACTTAAAAAAATCCCTCTGGTGTGTAGCAAATGAGAGGCAAGAGAGGGGGAAAAAAACAACCCCCTTCCCCCAAACCCAGAGTGATCCAGGCAAGAAATAATGGCTTAACTTAGGTTGGTGGTGGAGGTGGAGAGGAAAGGAAGAAATACCTAAAAAATATGAAGATGTGTTTCACATGGGGGATGAGATATTCAAGAATGTTTTCCAAGTTTCTGGCTTGAACAGTTGGGTGAATGATAGCGGTGTCATTTACTTATCTTGAGGATACTGGAGGAAGAAACACATTTGGTGTGAGAGTAATCAAGTGTTCTATTTTAGTGTGGAATTTGAGATACTAGTTAGGCACTTAGGTTTATACACGTGGCCTTCTGAGCCTTGCTGAAAAAACTCACATAGACTCATTGGAATGGAACCACCCTACGCACAGTTTCCTACTTCCACTGAATGGTCAATGGTGCCTAGAATTTCTGCCCTCATCTGCAAGTCAGTTTTCTATTCCAATCTCTGCAGTAACTTTTTCAAAACTTCCCATTCTCCTAAAACTTCCTACCCCACTCCCTTTCTCTTCCCTCTTAAAGCTGAATCTTGACTCTTATTTCACCAAAGATAAGCAGCCTGTAGATGAGAATTCTGTCAACTTCTGGACACACTAGCTACCAATTTCTCTTCCCAGGTGCTCTTGAATCCTACCTCTATGGACCCAGCAGTGTGCTGGGGCCAGCTCTTATGGGCCTGTGAAAGTCATTTGCAAAATACACAGGGATTTTGAGAGCTGGTTGTTTCACCGATTGCTTGAAAATTAGCCAAGGTGGTAGTATTTACATAACAGAAATCAGCATGTGCAACAAATCATGCTTTTTCTTTTGTTCAGAGGGACCATTTATTAGAATGCCACCTGCACTCGTGTTCCATCCATTATACCTATTCTGATACCTTCAGCCTCTTTCCTACTGACACATTCACATGAGCATTTAAACATATTCCTCCAAAGGGGAAAATGCTCTTCAGTCTAAAATCTCTCTCTGACATTACCCTATTTCTTTCCTACCTTTTTCAATCAAGGTTCTTGAGTTGCCCACCAACTTTGTCTCCAGTTGTTTAACTTATAGTCACTCCTCGATCTACTATAATCTAGCTCTGCTCCCAAGGTCAGGAGTGACCTCTTTATTAAGTCCAAGGGACATTTTCCAGTCCTTATCTTCTGTGACCTCTCAACCACACTGGAAGGAGATGATGACACCCTCCATCGAGTTGCTGGGACAAGCACATTTTCCTGGCTCTCCTCCCAACTCTCTGGAGGCCACTTCTCAGTCTCCTTTACCAAGTTTTCTGCTGCTCATCCTTCATATGTTAATTTTTCTTTAGAACTCTGCCCTCGTTCTTATTTCTTTTCATTTATACTCTCCCTTGACAATACCTTTCACTCTGTTAGATAGAATCTGGAATCCATTCTTCCTTTTACTGTGGGGATACCCCGGGAAAGAAGAATGCTCATGTCAAATTCCCTTATAAACAATAATGCCAGACCTCTTGGAAAATATACTAATGATATTTTCTAGTGGGATATTTTCTACTGAATGCATTTGATAGGATATACCTCATCTATCTAGTATTACTTATAGTAAATAAACCTAGAATCTATAGGCATGATGCTCTGGAAAATATCATGTCAATCATGTACCTAGCTGAATAGAAAATGGAGAAATTTCTTAATGAAATAGTTCTTTGCTGTAAGTGATGTTCCCACAGCCATTATTGAGAGACCTCTTATGTTAAATCTAAGCTAGAGCTTATCTCATGGCAGCCAGAAAAGATCTGGCAAGCAGCCTCAGATTGCCATGCTTTATCTGTGCAATTATTTGTATGCTTGAAAATTATTAGTAAAACTTGTAACTTGTTACTGGGTAAAAGATCTGATTCATGAATCTGATTTGACAATCTGCCCTTTGTCATGGTTTCAATTAACATTTTATGTGAGTGACTATAAAATTTATTTTCTCCTGCTCAGTCTTCTCACCTGAACTCCAAACCATATACCCAAACATCTCTACTGGAGGTCCAACTGAGAGTTTAAATTCAACATATCAAAATATGAGCTCCACATTTCATCTCCTCCCCCCCTTTCCCCTTCCTGTTGTTCCCACTCACCTTCAATCAGTGGAAGGGTAACTTCAGTTACCCCAGATGCTCAAACAACAGCCTGACACAGAGCCAGCAAAGGGCCTGGGGCTGAAGATGCCACTGCTCAGATTTAAAGTGTGAAAGGCTCTACATCTTGCCAGGCTGGTTTGTCACTATTTCCAAATGGCCCTGGGACTTTCCTATCTTATCTGACCCTGGAGTTCAGTGTCATGGGAAAATGCTTTGAGTTTAAAGTGTGCAGATTGGAAAAATTATTGTTAAAATGTCCATTCTACTCAAAGTGATCTATAGGTTTGATGCAATCTATCAAGATTTCAATGGCACTTTTCACAGAAATAGGAAAACCAACCATAAAATTCATATGGAACCAGGAAAAAAACCCAGAAAATAGCCAAAGCAAACTTGAACAGGAACACAACTGAAGGTATCACAATTTCTGACTTCAAGCTATATTACAAAGCTATAATAACCAAAACAGTATGGTGTTGACATAAAAACAGACACAGAGACCAACGGAACAGAAGAGAGAGCCCAGAAACAAACCCATGCATATATGGCCAACAAATTTTTGACAAAGGTGGCAAAAATATATAATGGGGAAAAGATAGTCTTTTCAATAAATGGTGTTGGGAATACTGAATATCCACACACAAAAGAATAAAATTAGACCCTTATCTTATATCATACACAAAAATCAACTCAAAATGGATTAAAGACTTACTCACAAGACTAATATTATAAAACGTCTAGAACATTTAAGGGGAAAGCAAAAATAAGCCAATAAGACTACATCAAACTAAAAACTTCTGCAAAGCAAACAATTAACAAAATGAAAAGGCAACCTACAAAAAGAAAGAATATTTCCAAAGCATATATGCAATAAAAGGCTAACATCCAAAAGAAATAAGGAACTCATACAACTCAATAGCAAGAAACAAAAAAAAAAATTAAAAATGGGCTAAAGAACTGAATAGACATCTTTCTAAGGAAGACCTACAAATGGCTCACAGATTTATGAAAAGAAGCTTAACTAGTCATTGAATCATCAGGAAAATGCAAATCAAAACCACAATGAGATATCACCTCACACTTGTTAGGAGGGATATTATCAAAAAGTCTAAAGATAACAAGTGTTGGCAAGAATGTTGAGAAAAGGGAACCCTTGTGCACTCTTGGTAAGAATGTGAATTGGTACAATCACTGTGGAAAATAGTATGGAGTCTCCTTAAAAAATTAAAAATGACCCAGCAATCCAATTCTGGGTATGTATCCAAAGGAAATAAAAAACTATTTCAAAGAGATAGTTTCATTCCCATGTTCATTGCAACATTTTTTACAATAGGCAAAATATGGAAACAACCTGTCTATTGACAGATAAATGAATTAAGAAAATGTGGTATATGCAGTGCAATATCATTCAATCTTTAAAAGAAATGATATCTTGCTATTTGTAACAACATAGGTGAACTTAGAGGACATTATGCTAAGTGAAATAAGCCAGATATAGGACAGTATCACATGATCTCACTTATACGTGAAATCTAAAAAAATCTAAGTCAAACTCTTGGAAACAAGGTAGAATGGTGATTACCAGAAGCTAGGGGGTGGGGGGAAGGAGCGATATTTATCAAAGAACACAAATTTTCAGTTATAAGATGAATAAGTTGTGAGACCTAATATACAGCATGGTAACTATGGTTAATAATTATATATTGTACCCTTGAAATTTGCCAAGAGTGGATCTCAAGTATTCTACACACATACACACACACACACACACACACACAAAGGTAACTGTGGGAAGTGATGGCTATGTTAATTAGTTTGAGTTTGGTGATCATTTCACAATGTGCACTATATCAAAATATCACATTGTACACCTTAAATATACAGAATTTTTATTTGTCAAAAATAAATAAATAAATAAATTTTAAAAATAAAGTGTGAAATAGTGACGCTGGTCCCCTTTGTATCAGTCAGAGCTCATCTAGTTGCAAGACACAGAAATCAAACTTTAACAAAAAGAATTTTGTGGGTTCATAATTAAAAATCTGAGCTTCCTTTTAACATCTTGCAGTGCCAGAAAGTAAGGAAGTGCTTAACACACACACACACACACACACACACACACACACACACACACACATTGATAAAGGTATGTCAAAGGGGCACAGAAACCAACACAGAGTTCCCAATGACCACAGCTGGAAAATTTGAACAATAAAATGAAAAAATAGTTTGGGATTAAATGCAAAGTAAAAAGTGAATCCCTATTGATACAGGTAAATGACTAAATAAAGTAGTAAATGGGGTATAAAAGACAAATTTCCCGTACAGAAAAATTCCAAATAAATATACTCCGCATTAAAGGAGGTGGAATATAACTCCCCACTCCATCAGAGTGGGCTGCGCATTTTGACTTCCTTCCAAAGAGTACAGGATGGATAGGAGGGGGAAAAGAGTAACTTTACAGTAGAGAGACCTGACACACATTGCCTTAGCCTGGTGATCAAAGTCAAGATTAACAGTCAAAAATCATGTGGATAGTATGAACTCTTGTTATGATGTGATAAAAATACACTTAACCTCTGTGATCTTCTTCCCCCAAATCCATAGCTCCAGCCTAATCATAAGAAAAAGATAAGACAAATTCCAATAGAGTGGCATTCAACAATATACTTAACTAGCTCTTCTAAAAACTATCAAGTTCATAAAAAACAAGGAACGTCTGAGAACCTTGTCACAGCCAACATGCACAATATTCCTAAAACAGCCTACACTTTAAATACAAAATATTAATATAGCACTGCATCAGAGGTTCCCAAACTTCCTCAGTTCATGGGTCCTTGGTGTCTTAGTAGTTTTTTTTTCACAGCACTCCTAGGCCAAAAGAAATACCTAATGACTGCATTTATTAAGTAGTTAGGTCCAAATAACTTAAGAGCAGTAGCCCACTCAATGTCTGACAGTGGTTGCTGCTTCCCTCTATGTCAGACAGATGTCTCTGTGCTTCCATTGAATCCCTACAAGTTTGTAGTAGTGCCCTGGGGCACCTCAGAGAAGTTTAGGAATTACAGCTCTAGGTATTAAAATTCTGATGGGACATAAATGACAGTCATGTTGCACAACTAATCTTAAGTCAATTGACTGGATAACATTTAAACTTATAGTTTCCATATGCTTCCATAAAGCATTACATTGGTTAGTTAAATGTTAAATGGCAACATTGCTTCCACCTCATTTTCTGAGCAGCCCCCTTCACTATACTGATGATATTCTTCACTGTATTACTTAGGATCCTCCAGAGAAATGAAACAAAAGGAAGTGCATATATAGAGAGAAAGAAAGATTTATTGTAAGGAAATGGTTCCTCTGACTATGGAGACGGGCAAGTCCAAATCTACAGTGGGGGTTGGCAGGCTTAAGGCTCAGGACAGCTGATGGTGAAGATGAAGTCCAAAGGCAGTCTGCTGTGAATCTCCTTTTGATCAAAGAGGTCAGTCTTTTTGTTCTATTCAGGCCTTTGACTGATTAGATGAGGCTCACCCACATTATGGAGGGAAATCCACTTACTCAAAGTTCATTGATTTAAATGTTAATTTTATCCAAATACCCTCCAAATTGGCACACTAAATTAATCATCAAAAGTCCACCCTTTGTCACCCACACACATCTCCTTAAATCATAATCTCCAAATAAAGGCAACAACAAGGTCACACTTCTACCTAACATGATACAACAATTCTATATACAATGGAAAATCCACTAACCCTTTCTCCAGAGGAGGATGCAATGTCTTTGTGATGTTTAGTGTTCTCTTGATATCTTGTAACTTAAGTACTATTTCATATAGAGTTCCATATAAAATTAACAATACTTAAATACTATGATATAAAGTCAACACGTCTCATGTTACATAATAAGGAGATAAGAGAGAAGAAAACGAAGATATTTGCTCAATATATACATACATATTCATAACAAAATAAAGGAAAAATATGACAATTACAGTTTTTATTTCTATGACTAGTCACATGGTCATATCTGGCATTTATAACTACCTTCTTCCACTACCCATTCTGTATTTCCTTTGCCCTCAGCAAGCAGTTCAGTGGGCGATGGCTCTTACACAGTGGGATGACCTAAATCTTAATTCCTGAAAGGTTTGGGCCATCAGTAACCTTGTCTGGATTGGGTTGTTGTAGGTTTCCATTAACCTTAATTTCAGAGATTGCTGGGGTTCCAGACATACTCCTCCTGACCTCCATTATGGAGTAGTAATCCAATTTCCCCTAGTAATCAGGATTCATTACCTCAGCCAGCACAGTAAGTCCCTTATTTGCCTGTTGTTGATTCAGAGGCATGAGGAGTCCAAAATGGCCAGGTGGTAGTCTTATCTTCCAGTTCAATGAAATCATTGTTATGTCTCCTGGTGGAAACATTCCTCTAGTTAGAACTAAAACCTCTAAGTGTAAGTTGTGGGGACAAGAAGCAGGTGAATAGAGCTACTCCTATTTCTAGCCCTAGATTCCTAGACCTGTGAATCCTGGCTTTGGAAGAAACAGCATCATGTTTTGATTGATTCAGAGCATATACAACCTCCTACAAAGCCTTTTCCTAGTCCTACAAAGCATTTCTATCTGCCTGGCACTGAAATTAAATCCTCAAAAGGCTATTCCACTGTTTTATAAAGAGATGCTTCAGGATTGTAGGAAACAAGGTAAGACGAGTGAATTCCATTAGCATGAACCCATCGATGCACTTCATTTGCTGTTAAGTTAGTTCCTTGATCAGAAACAATGTTTTGTAGAATACTGTGGATAATACATTCTGTAGGTACATGAATGATAATTTTGGTAGAGGCATTGCACACAGAAAAAGCAAATCTATATCCAGAATAAGTGTCTATTCCAGTAAGAACAAAAATTCAGCCCTTTCCATGATGGAGGTGGTCCAATGTAATCAACCTGACACAAGTAGCTGACTATCACCTTGAGGAATGGTGCCATATTGGGAATTTATTGTCAGTCTCTGCTGTTGGCAGTTTGGGCACTCAGCAGTGGCCATAGCCAGGTTGGCCTTGGTGACTAAGAGTCCAAGTTGCTGACCCCATGCATAATCTCTATCCCTGCCTCCATGGTTGCTTTGTTCAGGAAGTGATTGGGAGATGACAGGGGTGGCTGGGAAAAGAAGCTGACTGGTAGTCACAGAATAAGTCATCCTATATACTGCATTATTAAAATCCTCCTCTGTTGAGATCTCCTTTTGGTGGGCATTAACATGAAATACAACTATCTTCACTTTTTCACTCATTCAGAGAAGTTTATCCACATATTTCTTCTCCAGACTTCCTTGTCACCAATTTTCCAATCGTGTTCCTTCCAAGTCCCTGACCCTCCAGCCAAACCATTGCCCACAGCCATGAATCGTGTATAATTGTACATGTGGCCATTTCTCCTTCTAAGCAAAATGAACAACCAGGTGCACTGCTTAAAGTTCTGGGAGAATTTCTCTTCCTCACTCTCCTTCAAGGATACCCCAAGAAGGAACTATAGTGCTACCTCTGTCTCCTTTCAGATAATGCCTGCATATGATACAGAACCACCCTATAAATCAGGGCTGAGTTTCCTCTTCCTTGGTCAACTGATCGTAAAGAACTCCTCATGAGTCCATAGGTGCAAACTGGGAGAGAGAAGGTAGTGTGGCTGGGTTGGGGTGAACCAAGGGCATTGAGACACTTCGTGTAACTTGTTTCTTCAGGGCCTGCGTGAGCCCGATCTCATATATACTAATGTCCATAGGATGATGGAGTGCTGCTGTATGTACATGCCCAACTTTATGGCTTGGAATATCAGATAACACTCAGTTAATGAATGGCAGCTCAGGTCATATCGTAACTTGGTGGCCCACGGTTAAGCGTTCAGTATCTACAAGTTCTAGTATCAGGCCAAAAGCTGCGTCTCAAAAGGAAAGTAGTTCTCTACCAAGGATGGCAGCACTTTTCTCCAAAACCTGAAGGACCTATGCTATAATTTACCTTTAAAGGCCTGCCACAGTGTCCCAACAGCATCCCTATCTGCCACTGATACTTCAACCACCATTGGACCTGTAGGAGCATAGGCCCAAGTGGCAGAATAGCTTGTATGGCAAGCTGGACCTGTTGCATAACCTTCTGTTCTGGGCTTCATGTAGCAGCTTTTTGGGTCACTTAGTAAATGGGCCAGAGTAGCACACTCAAACGAGGAATATGTTGCCTCCAAAATCCAATGAGGCCCACAAGGTTATACCTCTTTTTTGTTGTAGGAGGGGCTAGATGCAACAATTCATGCTTTACCTTAGAAGGGATACCTCAACATGTCTGACCCACCAAATCCCTAGAAATTTCACCAAGGTTGGAGGCTGCTGAAGTTGGTTACATTTTTTTCTCACCACCTAGCTTACAAATGTCTTACCAATAAGTCTAGAGTAATTGATTTCTCTTGCTCACAAGGTCTAATCAGCACAATGTCATCAACGTAAAGGACTAGTGTGATATCTTGCGGAGGGGAAAGGGATCTCATGATCAAGATCCCCATGAGTTAAATTACGACATAGGTCGGGAGAGTTGATATACCCCTGAGGTAGGCTAGAGAACAAACTGCTTCTGGTGGACCTTATGAATAGGGACAGAGAAAAAGGCATTTTCCAGATCAATAGCTGCATAGCAGATACCAGGCAATATGTTAATTTGTTCAAGTAATTAAAGTACATCTGGTAGAGTCACTGCAATTGGAGTCACCATCTTGTTAAGCTTACAATAATCCTGTCATTCTCAGAGAACTATCAGTGTTCTGTCCAGACCAGAGAGAATAGTTGAATGGGGATGTGGTGAGAATCACCACCCCTGCATTCTTTAAGTCTTTGATGGAGACACTAATCTCTTCAGTCCCTCCAGGAATGCAGGATTGTGTTCGGTTTACTATTTTCCTAGGTAAAGGCAGTGCCTCTTGGCCTTTTCCACCATAATATCCTTTACTACATAGATCAGGGAACCAGTGTGAGATTCTGCCAGTTTCTCAGTATGTCTGTTCCAGTTGTGCATTCCAGAACTGGGAAAACAACCACAGGGTGGATTCAGGAACCCATCTCCTATGAGATGTACTTCAGTTAAAACCCCATTGATCACCTGACCTCCATAAGCCCCTACTCTGACTAGAGGACCATAGTGGTGTTTGGGTCTCCTGGAATCAGTGTTGTTCAGAGCCAGTGTCTAGCAGTCCCCCAAAGGGGTGATTATTTCCTTTTCCCCAGTGTACAGTTATCCTGGTAAAAAGCTGTAGGTCCCTTTTGGGAAAGCTGGGAAGATTAACAGTAAAAATATTTGGTGTATATTGGGGTCTTTCTTCAAGGGTACCAAGCTTCCCTTTCATTTAAGTCATTCTGGGTTTGTAAACTGGCTCAAGTCTGAGAAGCCATGACTGTTTTTATAATTCAGATTAGACTTTTGTTCACTTGACCTAGAACTTCTCTGCTTATCCAGAACAAGTAAGAATTTAGTAGGCTTCCTATCTATTTCACTTCTAGGCACACTATGACCAACTAGCCAACACCATGGGTCAGTGCACGTCAGCCTATCCCCATCACTGTATTGACTCTGCTATTATGGTATCCATGCTCTCCTTGCCTTAGGCAGTTGAGTGCCACCATTAGGTATCTGCCACCCCAGGACCTAGGTTTCCCAGTTCAGAGACTGCAGTTCTCCCTGCAAGGTCTGGCCTACAAGGAATGATCACAGAGCTCTTCAAGGATTCTAAGACTCTCCTCACAGATTTATTTCTCACAGTCATGGTGAAAGGCACGTCTTCTGGACCTTCCCAGGCGGGTGAATGGGTCTCAGATGACAAACCCACTCCAACATCCCACCTTCCCTGTCTTTGAATCCCTTTCTTTACATGAAATCAAGGCAGATCCAGCACTTCTCTCTCATTCACTGTGGGTCACCTTTTTGGCCCATGCTTCAGCCAGCCAACCAAACACACTGTTAGACCCTTTCTAACTCCTCAAGATGCACCATTACATAGAAAATCTCTGCTTAGTCAGCCCCTATCAATAAATTCTGCCCGATCCAACATTATGTTTCTGCCACCATTATCCCACCCCTTTAGTATCCATTACCACAAATACTCCTCAGATTTCTATCTGCATGAATTAGAAAACTCAGGTAATTCTTTTGGAATATAGCACACCACCTCATGGGTCATACTTTGTACCTCACCTTTAGGGTCCTGCTGAGAACTAAGTCTAGTTATAGGTCTAGAAGCAAAGAGGGGTGATGGAGGTGGGTCCTCAGGAGCATCAACATTGTCTTGCTTGGCAGTGGGGGAGGCCACTGCCCTCTCCTCAGGCAGTACAGGCTTCAGACAGGGGTTAAGAGATCACTTTTACTGGGGTAGAGAAACTGCTTCCACTGTCAAAGATGACTCATCAGAATTTAGGGGTCCAGTGTTCCCAGCTCCATCAGGGTCTTCCCACATATCCTCATTCCAACTTTCAGGATTCCATTCCTTTGCAATTAATGCCTTTAACAGTAGACACCCTCTAAGGTTAGGAGTTGAACTCACATCGTATTTCAGCTAGATTCAAGATGAGATTGTGAGTTTGATTTTTAGCAATCTCAGCCTTGTGGCCATAGGAAAAAGGGTATCCTTCAGGAAAAATTAAGATTTCAAGTCATTTCTGGGACTCTTGAGCTGAGAATTTGAATTGTGAGCTCATCTTTTTCTTTCCCCACTTTATCTAACAACATTAGGAGCAACCAGCCAATCTCCTTGTACTTATTAGTTTGACAAAAATGTTTG
This sequence comes from Callorhinus ursinus, assembly GCF_003265705.2. Classification (NCBI taxonomy): domain Eukaryota; kingdom Metazoa; phylum Chordata; class Mammalia; order Carnivora; family Otariidae; genus Callorhinus; species Callorhinus ursinus. The sequence goes on from NW_027397066.1 coordinate 151,428,491, forward strand.
AACATATCATATACATGGTCACCCAGATCGTAGTTTCCTTTAAGTTTAGTGTCTGTAAATCTAACCAGATTAGAGAGCCAATTCCAGAAATCCCCGAATGAATTCAGAAAATTCTTCCTTAAAATTTTGTTCTTCTAGAAGCACTCTCCGAGCGTCTTGGTGGCTCAGTTGGTTAAAGCGTCTGCGTTTGGCCCAGGTCATGATCCCAGAGCCTTGGGACTGAGTTCTGCACCAGGCTCCCTGTTCAGGGGGGAGCCTGCTTCTCCCTTTGCCCCTACCCCCTGCTCATGCGCTCTCTCTTTCATGCTCTCTCTCTCTCTCAAATAAATAAAATCTTTTAAAAAAAAGAATTAAAAACACTCTTAGTATCAAAATCTGTACTAGTCAGAATTCCCCAGAGAAAAGTGTATGTGTATGTGCATGTGTGTATGTGTTATAAGAAATTGCCTCACATGATCATGGAGACTGGTAAATCCTAATCTGCTGTATGATCTATCAGGCTCAAGACACAGAAAAGCTGATGGTTATAAACTCTGAAGGTCACCCAGGAAAGGTGATAGTGCAGATGAAATCCAAATTGGAGTATGGGAGAAACTCCCTCTTTTTTGTGGAGGCTAGTCTCTTTGTTCTATTCAGACCTTCAACTAATTGGATGAAGCCCACCACCTTATGGAGAGCAATCTGCTTACTCAAAGTTCACTTATTCAAATGCTAATCTCATCCAAAAACCATCATACTCTCCAAGTGGAGATATAAAATTGGTGTCTTTCCCAGGTGTCTTTCACATGATATTTTGTTTTCCCCATATGTTAGAACTAATAACGTGCCATACTTATCCTTACTTTGAGGACAACTCATTTTTACCTCTTTCTTGAGCAATGTTATTTTTTTTCTCAGGACCCCCTACTTAAAAATCATAGTTTCATTTTCTACCTTAGAACTCTTCTCTTTGAGGGCAGAAGGTTCTGCTCTTTCCCCCTTGCTTTCAGCTTGTTACCAATTTTCACTTCCAGTTTATTCTTTAGTCAAACTGATGATGCTCATCTCCAACTAGTCCTTCATTTGCTCTCTTTTCCACACTTGGAAAAACCTCACTTCTACAGCAGTCCTTCAGGAAATTCTCTTCCATGTTTCAGTCTCTCTGAGGAGACTTCTGGGTCCTGCCAGCCCATGAAGATGGCCCCCTCTGTACTCTGCAGGATTCCTGGGTCCCACCCTCTAGCACTCAATTGGAAGGGTCAGGTGTGGGACATATCACTGTTTGCCAAGAAAATTCCTGCCTTCTGCTAAATCCTCCAGCATCTGACACTGTGAGCTGTCAATATAAGACCAAATTACTGAGTGTTGCCATATGCCTCTCTTCTCCGACTTCAGTCTCCATTGGATTTCCTGGGCCACACTAAAGATGCAATGGCAATTTAGGAAATGCAAAACTTTAAATGGAAGCTTGGACTTTTCCCACGACCTACAGCATGGCTGATACGTCTTCAGAAAGAGATTGTGAGACAAAACATTTCCTAGTTCTCTTTTCCCCTACTCTACCCTTGCTCCCCCAGTGGTCCTGAAGCAGAAATTTCTGGACATACTTTCTTCAGAAGTTCCTGGGAGCCTGGGATTTGGCTACCTTGGAGGCCAGCCAACCAGAATGTCCACCATCAAAGGACATCTTCAGTACTTTTATTTCTGTGTGGGGCACTACCTGCACCCATTATCAGTACACATAGTTTTAAATGGCTGGCCCTTTGCTGGCTCCTGGAGTGGACTTGTAATTTGAATGTCACCTAGAAGAATGCCACAGTGATTGGAGCAGCAATGGGCTGTGGGCTTATGAGTCATGAGAATTAGACCACAGACTTTTGCTGGAATTACCAGGAAGAACGCTCTCTCTTTTTACCAAGGCTATTAAACTGGTAGGATGCAAACTGGAGGTGCTGGTAGTCATTATGGCCACCACTTGGAAGCCCTTTTTGAGGGTGATAGCTATAAAAAAAATAGTCCCTGTCAACATTTGTTGAGCCCCTAGATTCAGGCATGCCCGAAGCCAAATACCATTCATGGTGTTTTTCTGTTATGTACATCTACATCTATAAATAACTGTTTTTGGCTTTAGATGATTTGAGATAGATAACTCACTTGCAATGGAAAGAGTCCTGACTAATGGAGGGACCCAAAGCCTAGCCCCCAAGCCAGGGCTCCAGCCTGCCTTTCTGGTCCTACTATCTATTGTCACCTTCAGTTCCTGGCTCTTAGATCTAATCTGTAGCCAGTCTGTCTGCTAGTAGTACATTTTCACACACCTTCATTGGTTAAGAAATAGCATCTGCTTTATTATCAGGAGAAAATGGCCCCGAATAGCATGATGGACAGAAGCGAAATCAGGATCCAGAATCTGGGACTTCCTGGCTCTGGAAATTCTGCAGCATGGGACCTCACTTGTTTCCTGTTGGGAGGAGCTCTCATTTCCTCAGCATTAAAGGGCCTTCCCTCTACCTCAGTCACCTTCTTAATCCAGAGGCTGTAATTTTCTAACAGGGTGTATATTCCTGGCATGTTCTTCTGTCCACAGCTCTTGCCCCAGCTGATGATGCCCACCTGGTACCAGGTCTTGTCAGATTCTGTGGTGCAGACCAGAGGCCCTCCACTGTCACCCTGTGGGCAGATAACAAAGTTCAATAGTGAGTCCCATTCCAGACTGTTCATTTGAGGCAAAGCATATCTCACTAACTGAGACAAGGCACTGATCTCCCCTGCTCCAGGCTGCCAAAGCAAATGTTGTCATTGCTGGGCAATGCCCACCCCTCTCCTGGGTCCACAGGAGCAGTGTGCCGCTGTCAGGCTGGCTCTGGGAGTTATAGACAGTGGAGAAGATGAAACTGAAGACGGAGGAGAGAGAGAGAGAGAGAATTGGTGAGAAAATCACTGCATGTAGCATAGTGAGAGAGGAGCTGGAGGCTGGAGTAAATACTGCATAGACCAAGAGGAGTGGGAGCTAGTTTTGTGGGCCTTATCAAATCAGAAGCTCTGGGAAGGGCTGTAAAAGAAAAGAATGAAAGCAGGATATGAGAAATATTGTTAGAGTTGTGGATATGCTTTGAGTCTCCTTTCGTGTTCTTCCAGGGAGATGAAGGAGAATGATGTTCCTTTTTAATTCTTTGGTGTGGGTGTCTGCAGGACACAGCGAGCTAAAGCTTTTCTGAATGCATGACCCATCTGGGGTGGAATCACATGGGCCTATGACTCACATGGTTCTATATACAGAAAATGTATACCAAGTCCCTACCATGTACCACACATATATATGACTTCCTTCTACCCATTTTAACACATGTAAAATGAGGCTTAAGGAGGCTTAAAAGTTGATCAGGGCTACACAGTAGCCCAGCCAAAGCTAGAACCAGGAATTCCTGATGCTAAATCAGTTGGCTATCAGGCTTCGTCCTTGGAAGAAAGTCCCCCTGAGGCATGCTGTCATCAGCCCTGGGTCCTTAACCGTCCGAGGCTAGACCCTCCTTTGAGGCAATGTTTGCTTTTTCTTTCCAAAAGGAAGAAAAAAAAATAAGTTTATGCATAAAAGGACATATATTTACAGATGTCCTTCTTGGTCCCAGCAGCCCATGAGAAGAATCTCTATTTCCTAAATAAACAAGCAATGTTTGTAATACATTAGGGTTAAATAACAATATTAATACATTTCCAGGGCATTTACTACATAGCATTTACCCTGGGCTGAGTTATTTATATATTCTTAAAATTTCACCTGCCAACAGTCTTGGCAAGTACTTGGTATTATTTGCATTTGAACTATGTGGAAACTGAGGCTTAGAAGAGGTACTTGCCCAGGGACAACGGTTCTCTCCCTGTTGTATAAGAAAATAACAAATAGTCAAGGCAACAGATTAATAAGATTTTTAATAACATTTATCCCTTCATAAAATGAAGAAAGTTATAAAAACAAAATTTATGGAAGGAGTTATTGAAGTGGTAATCCTGTTGGTTTTGTTCTTGCCCAATGACTAAAACAAAACTAGTACAAAGAAAAACACCCACAAATCCAGACAAGTGTTAGAGGCAACATTTTATACTGGAAAGGGCAATTTTGTTTTTGGCCCACATTTACTGTGTGTCCTTGAGCCCTGACCTCTTTGTAATTCTGCTCTGTATATCCCCCTGCTTGGTGATGCGTCCCTCAGTCAACCCAAACTCCACTTGAACACATTTCTTCATTTTCTCCCCCCTACACTTTATCTCTATTTTCCACACCCTATGACTTTGGAACTAGTCCTCATCATTTATATCCAAAGTCATCCCTGGTTCAGATCTTCATCATTTTTATGTCCTCATCTTGGTCCCTCTACTTCCTGTCTGATTCCCCTCCAATCTGTCCCCCGTCCCACACACTCTTCCTGTCAAATTCCTATTTACCCTTCAAACTAAATGTTTTGAAGTATACCCCGACAGACCTTTCCCTCAATAGAATCAATTTATTCCCCGCTTTGTACCCCTCCCTTATTGTGTTCATACAGAAGTATGATCAAACACAGTTGATCCTCTTTGTTTACATTTTTATCTCTTCCACTAGAGCATAAGGTCTTGTATCCCAAAGGCCTGATGATTAGTTTTTCCTCAGTGAAGATTTGTTAAATGGGAGTGATCAAACCTCTCTGACCTTCAGTTGTGGAATTATACAATGGGAATTAAAAGACCTACCTCATAGCCAAACTGTGGAAAGAGCCGAGATGCCCTTTAAAAGTATGATTTTATTTTTAAACCCTAGGGGACTGTCTGCCTAGTTTATCTGTTTTAAAGTGATGATAATATTGTATAATTTCAGAAAAATTTCCTTGACTGCATCACTGTCAACTTATTGTTAACAATAAAAAGCTGTTTAAGCAGAGGGCAAAGCTTTTCACTTCACAATTATAAAAACAAGGCCTAAAATGATAACCACACATTCATTTATAATACTCTTAAGTAATAGACATTTAATTTTAGAAGCCTTCACTAAAGTACATTTTGATGGGAGAGGTATTGAAGCAAAACTCCTAGACTCTAGATGGTAGATCCAGCCACTGAAGCAAGGGGTACAGAAAATACCATCAAAGACAACACTTGATTATTTCGAATTTTGTCATAATTGGCTTTGGCCATTTGAATGTGGGATGGTGTTAAATCAAAGAGATTGAAATGGTCCAGTGGGAGTGCCCATGGGGCCTGATTCTTATGTTGGGTGAGCGGTAGGAGTGACAGCAAGTCTTCCATGCCTGGCACACAACCTCCCTAGGTGATCTTGCTCTGTCCACCTCTCCAGTCTCATTTCTTATTACTTCTGGCTTCCGAAATACTGGAAATTCCCTGAGCGCATGATGCTGTTTCAAGCCTTTGTGATTTTTCTCACATTCTCTCCAACTGCTCTCTCTTTCCAATCTTATCTATTAAATGTTGTTTCCCCTTTTCTATTGATATTGGAGGCCTTTGCCTCCTGCTTCAGGATGTAATGGTTGCTCCCTGAGTCTGTGGTATGGCTAGGATCTGAGATCTTTCTGTCACTGCTATTATTGGGAAGCTTCATCTTCTCTTCCTTATTTAATTTTGATATAACTGTAGTTGTACAATGCAGTTACTATAATGTTGTAGTTGTATAATGCAGTTGTAAGAAATATATGTTATAATGTTATAATGCAGTTGTAAGAAGTAATACAAAGGGATCCCATGTTCCCTCCAATAATAACATCTTTATATGTTTTTTCCAATAATAACATCTTGCAAAACTATTGTACAATAGCACAACCAGGATGTTGGTGTGGATACAGGGATCCCTCATGTTGCCCTTTTTGTCCTGCCTCTACTTCCCTCCTCCCTGCAACGCTTCCTTAATCCCTGGCAACCACAAATCTGTTATCCATGTCTATAATTTTGTCATTTCTAGAATGTTATGTAAATGGAATCATTCAGTGTGGGACCTCTGGGGATTGGCTTGTTTCGCACAGTGTAAGTCTCAGGAGATCCATCCACATTGGTGCATGTATCAGTTTGTTTTTGTCATAGCTGAGTGGTATTGCATGGCCTTGATGTACCATAGTTTAACCATCCACATCTTCAAAGACAATTATTTTCAAATTTTGGCTATTATGAATGATATAAACACTCCTGGACAGATTTTAATGTGAACACAAGCCTTCATTTATCTCGACTAAGTGCCTAAGAGTGGCATTTGCTGGGTTGTATGGCAGGAGTGCGTTCTGTTTTTTAAGAAACTGTCAAACTGTTTTCCAGAGTGGTTGGACTATTTTAAATTTCCACCAGCGATGCATGAGGGCTCTAGTTCCTCTGCATTTTTGTCAGCATTTGGTGGTGTCACTATTTTTTTTAGCCATTCTAAGAGGTATGGAGTGATAGCTCATTGCAGTTTTAATCTGCATTTGCTTAATGGCCAATGATGTTGAACTTCTCTTCATGTTCTTATTTGCCATCTGTATATCTTGTTTAGTGAAATGTTTGTCCATGTCTTTTGCCCATTTTCTAACAGGATAGTTTTTTTCTACTGTTGAGTTTGAGAGTTCTTTATATAGTATAAGTAATTCCTTTGTTGGATATCCTCTCCCAATCTGTAGCTTTGTTTTCATCCTCTTGTAACAACACTCCAACCAGCCTTAAGGGTTGACTTGCTCCAAGTTAACACACTCCTTGCTTGCTGACCTAAGTCCCCTGATCTATAACAGAATAAATTTACTTTCTTTGAGATTTGCAGACCATGCGCCTTGAGGAGTGAAGGACCAGAACTTTCCTAGGCCACAGAAGCCAGCAAGTCTGTCTGAAACCTCCTAGCTTTCTGATTAGCTAACAATTTTTTTGCAAAATGGTTATTTTGTTTACTTTTTTTTTTTTTTTGGTCACACAAATGATTTTGCTGTCCTCCCTCCCTTCATGCATATGTAGACCTGGCCCTCCTTTGCAGAAAGAACAGCATACTCCCAGTACCAGATCCCCTTGCATTAGAATAATGCTTATAGCTATCATCAGCAAGTCTGCATGTATTCAAGAAACGTGGCTGCCACTGCACTTCCTTTGCTGATTAACCATCCTAAACCCCTTTAAAAGCCCCTGGGCCAGGCAGAAATCTCAGAGTTGGCTTTTGGTCAAAAGTCCATCTTCTCCCTGGGTTGCTGGCCTCCTGATTAGAGCTCAAATTTCTTTCCAATCAAAAACTCATCTCTTTTCTTTTTTTTTCTTTATGTGGTATATACCACATATATATGTGGTATATATATATATATATATA
>NW_027397066.1:151436169-151471786 GCF_003265705.2 Callorhinus ursinus
ACAAACAATGAATCATGGAACACTACATCAAAAACTAATGATGTAATGTATGGTGATTAACATAACATAAACAAAAATTTTTTAAAAAGTGCTAAAATAGAAAAAAAAGTAAAAATTTGAAAAAAAATATAATAAAATCTTTTATTTAAAAAAAAACCTCATCTCTTGAGTGATGGCCTTTCAAGTGACTGGGAGCTGAACTTGGATTTGGTAACACTCTTAATGGGGTCTTTCACAGGGCAAAAGTGTTTAATTTTGATGAGGTCCAATTTATCAATTTTTCCTTTTATGAGTTTTGTCTTTGATGTTACTCTATGTCTCAAGGATTTCCTGTGTTTTTTACTAAAATTTTTATGGTTTTACATTTAAGTTCATGATACATTTTGAGTTGTTTTTTCTTTAAAATTTTATTTATTTGAGAGAAAGAAAGCATGAGCAGGGGGGAGGGACAGAGGGAGAGGGAGAAGCAGACTCCCCACTGAGCGGGGAGCCCGTTGCAGTGCTCCATCCCAGGACCCTGAGATCATGACCTGAGCCAAAGTCTGATGCTTAACCGACTGAGCCACCCAGGCACCACCTAAGTTTTAATTGAACTTATTCTAAGAATTAATGGTTCTCAATAAAAAAAAAGATTCTTTACTCTGATTTTTGGCTTTATTTTTCCTTATTTTCCTTATCCTATGTTTATCAATAAATTAAATCCAACTCTCTATTCTAGCTATGACAGATCCTGCCTGGAGTATTGCCTTAGGTATTAGGTTACAAGACTGGTTCTCGTTTAAATCTTCAATTTTAACAGATTTCTTTGAAATTGGAGTGGGGGGTGGGGGATAGCAACTCTTTGCCATTGGACTGGGGTGGAAGCCCCGAGTCTCCACTCAGGCTAGTGATGACACCTAGGGGAACAGCAGGCGTGCTCAGTTATACCTGGGTGGCCTACCTGAGTGGGGTGGAAGCCCCAGTTCCTCAGGTTGCTTCCAGTGACATAAAGGGGGGCAGAAGATGGCTGGTTACTACTAGATGGTAGTTAAAGTCCTGGTTCTCCATATAACTTCTTCTGTAACCACTATGGTGGGCAGTGGAAGGAAGTCGAGGTTGTCCACTTGACCTTGGTTGATGGGGTTGGAGGGCCATCAATTTTTTTCCTGTTGTTTTGTTGGAATACAATGTTTAATGTTTATTGTCAAAAAGTTTCTGGCTTCCTATGTTGCTCCTTTCTTAGTCCAAAGAGAGGGAAGTGTTTCTTGTTTTGTTAGTTTTCATCTGTGCTCATTGGCATTCTGGGTTGCAGGCTTGCCTAGCAACCAATCTGGGATATAAAAAAAGAAAACCCAAGGAACTCACTGCTGGGTCCTTTCTTAAGCATTGGGATATCCAGTCAGTCCATCTCTACCTTTCAGAGCCTTTATTTTTATTTTACAATATAATGTATAGTACTTTTAGCTGTACTTAGTGGGAGGGATTGGGGGAACTATGTTTACTCCATCCTGTCTAGAACCAGAAGTTCCAATTCTCTTTTTTGTTTTGTAATGTTTAATGTTTTAAATGGTCCAAAATGTGAAGACAACACAAGGTTAATGTGACATTTGATATTATCTCTCTTTTTGGTCCTCACAATATTCACCACATGAGAGACTCCTTCTAAACAGTGTCATTGTAAAAGAGTCCATTCTTTCTTACCTCAGAGCCCTTTCTCCATTCTCTTCTCCCTCATTTCCTCAACCCCTATCCCAACAACTCTCTTCCAAGACCTTATCTCACAGCCTAGCAGGGAAAACTACCATCTCCTAACATTAAACAATAGTAGATAATTCTGTAGATAGATACTTTCCCCTTCTGTGAGACAGCTTTTTCATTACTCTACAGGATATTCAACATCTGCATTCATAGTTTTTTAACCAGTGACCAGATCCACTGCCCAGCAAATGAGTAGGACTAAGTGGACTCATCAAAGTGATGATGAACAGAGCATCTCCCAAGACAAAGAGAGCATTCTTAGGTTTTAAAGACAACACCCGTCATTCATCCTTAGAGCCACAGGAAGCTAATTTCTGAGGGCTTTTTTTCCTATTTTTTTCTAGCATCAATCAAAAATGTTTTTCTTTTTAAATTGTTGTGCTAATTTTATTAAAAACTAAGATTCCAGTCTTTAGTTCAGTGAAATCCACATGTATTTTCCATAATATTGTAAGTCTTTACTCAACTGCCTGCCCAGGAGATTGTGGACTCCTTTAGGTGAGAAACTATGTTTCATTCATGGTTGGATTCCCCAAAGCTTAATGTGCTCAACAGTGAATTAATGAAATAAAATGATTCCTTGTATGAATCTCAAATCCTGCTTGGCTTTTTGTTTTTTAAGAAGTCCAAGAAATGGAAAAAACTTGGAGCCCTATTTATATCTAGAGAAGAGTAGAAATATTTATGCAGAGTTGCTACATACTGACTCATGGGCATGCACTGACATTCCAAGGACCTGACAATGAGTGCTCCCCCAATTCATGTCCCCATTCCCATGGTGGAGCCCTGAATCCCACACATTTTCCAGACTCTTACTGTCTATTCTCAGTGAAGAGAAGATACTCTTGCATTGGTAGCCCTGAGGTGATAGGAGCCTATAGGGTGAGGGTGGGGATACCCCTCAGTTACCTGGCAAGCATCAAAACTCTCATTCTCGTATCCAGCACACAGCATATTCTTGGTAAGTTTTGGAAATGTCTTTGAACATTTCTCCCAATCCATGATGATCATTGGCACTTTCATCAGATCAGTTTTCATAGAGTTTTTGTCATCTAGTCCACAGAGAAAGCACATTAGAAAAGTCACTAGATAGCAGTCTCAGTGCTGATAATGCAGCTAGATCACTCTGTGTATCCCTGCGTCCCACCAGCCACTTGTCTACCTTTCTTCATATCCTCCACTTTCCACTTCCTTCCAGTAATCCCATGCTATTCACTCATTCTACCATCCCAGTCTTTTCTAAACAACTCCCCACCTACTTGAATTATTCCTCTTATTCAAAATCATAATCCTGCTTCCAAGCAGGCTTCCTATTTAACTCCAACCAGCCCTAAAGAATTGACTTCTTGGAACTGGCTATTGATCATTCATTTCTCAACATAAGCTTGCCTCTTCAGCATGTATACCTATTGCTACTTTTTAGTGAGTATGCCACTTCCCCAACACAGGGCTGCTGAGAGTAGGTTTGTGCTCCTAGGGAAAAAGCTTTGAGGTCCTCCAGGCAAGGGTAGGTTGGCTAAAAGTCTTTATAGGGGATTTGCTAAAGCCCTTTCTGGACTGCCAGCTTCCAGGATTTTGTCTGAACTTCTATTTCATTAACTCAGATCACACAGTTTTCCAAATTCTTTTCCTTATTGAGTAGTTTTAATCTTATAGGTACCCATCTGCCTCTTCCTCACTTCTAACTATCCAGTAGTAACCCAGAAAGTGTTACTCTAGTTGTCCTCTAGTTATTAAACTCTTGAAATACCTACCATCCAGACCCCAGCTGGTTGCAAAGCTCCCCATGGACCTAGAGTCTTGTTCAGGCCTGAGACAGTGCTGTTCCCATCCCTTCCCCTATCTATTTTCTTTGGGGATAGTCCAATGGGGCTTTCATAATCCCTTTTTGCCCTAGTACAGCTCCTCCTTTCTTGGCCAAGTAACAATGTAACAACAAGTAACAACACATTCATTTCTAAGAATGGCTGGGCAAGACTCCAGGACCATCAAAAGTCTAGGCTGGGACAGGTATCTTGAATGCCTGTAGGAACCAGGTGGGAAACATTAATGTGTGAATCAAAGGAGATGTAAGAGAATAAAGAGTATGGGGGCCCCTGGCAAACTGGAGAGTTTAAATCCAGTTAAACAAACAAACAAGACTGCTCTGTGCTGGCTGAATATGACCACACCTGGCAACTGGCTTGGCGACTGGCATCTCAACTTGGGGCCTTGAGGAGATGCTTCTTTGGCACTGGGAAGGGGCTGAGATTTGGCCTCTGTGAGCCTCAGGTATGCAGGGATTTGTTCCAATGCAAGTCTTTTTCTCCTTCCTCCTTCCTTAACCATCTCTCCTTTCATGCTCCTGCCCACATCTTAAGATTTACTGGCCCATCCTCAGATGCCCGTGATGTGGCTCCTCCCCCAGCAGCTCTCAGGAGATGCTGAACAGTCACGTACCACTGCTGGTCTGACCCCATCCTGCCACCCAGCAGTTGTGCCACACGGAGGGGCTGGGCTTTCTGGGCATGCAGATGGGCTCTGTCAGTCCATTGAATGTGATGGGTGAGTCCAACAGCAGCAAGGCAATATCATTGTCCATGTTGTGTCTTTGAAAGTCCTTGTGAAGAACTATTCTGGTAACACCCTTTATTTCCACAGATGAGCTTCTTAAGTCATTGCTTCCCAGCACAACACTCAAGTCCGTTGGACTGGTGGCATAGAACCAGAGAGGGGGAAGTGGGAGGAGAAGAGAAGTCATGAAGCACACAGAATTTAATTTGCCCAAAAAACCTAAATCCCATATAGTTCTAGGGGCTGTTAAGACTTGTCCTACTGGGCCTGTTGCTCAGAAGATGTAAGAATTTGAAAAAGATAAAGGGAAGTGAAACAGCAGGAGCGGCAGACTACAGCTAAGTTGCTGCTCCAGCACAAGTCCTAGAGATATGAGATACCCCTGTCTAATGTTACAGAGAAAGTACTTAGCTTTGGGGACTCCAAAGAATACACAGGAGACCACTTGGCATAGATCAAACTTGCTTCAGATAGGTAAGGTATTATTACATTGATTTGTCTACAAACAACTTAGAGACCCAGGCTCAGTATTTAATCTAGACCTACCACTGATTAAGCAGAAAGAATCTTTAATAATAATTTAGGCATTTCCTCCAGGCAGAATGGCCAGAAACTTCCCAATAGCCAATCCTTAAGTATATCATGGAAGTATATGCAACAAGTTTCCTTGGTTATGCCATGGTGAAACTTTCCCGTTTTTTATTAACTTTTAAAAGTCAGCCTTTCTGTGTATCTTCAAACTTTCTTGAGGTGGTGTAGCAGGTATAGCAGAAAGCATAAGCACTGTAGCCAGGATTTAAATCTTATTTCTGTTTACTATGTGTGCACTGTGGGTGAGTCACCCAGCCTTATTGGACCTGTTTCCCTTTCTATAAAAATAGGGTTGTTCATTCTACCTGCCTCAGAGGGTTATTGTAAGATTGAATGAGTTAAAATGGGGTTATTCATCTACCTTCTTCAGGGTTGATGTCTGAATGAATAAGTTAATGCAGGTAATTTCTTAGCAGGTAACTAATTCATGACTAGTAACCAGTAAATTCTAGATTTACATCCAGTATCCTAGCGTGCAGAGAAAACTCTCCAAGGAGCAAGTAAATAGGGTGTCAGATAGCCCAGGATCCCAGACTTCCAGAATTAGCAGAATTTCCTTCTAGAAGGACTTACATGTCCTAGAAGAGGTGGGTGGACCAAGGCTTTGGCTCCACCAAACCATGAATATTCCTGAAGAGGACAGTGTGTAACCTCAGGGAAACCACAGTTATTGGTCCTGGGTGACAATGAGGAGGGCACAGCAGATGCCATCTTCAGGTTCACTGCCTCCTCCTCCCTGGGGCTGGAAGGGTTGGGTGGTAGTCATTCCTGTCTGACTCAGGACTGACCAGGTCTAGGATTTCCCTTAGCAATCAAGTTTTGCTGAGTGTTCGGGGTGCCTGGGGATGAACACAGTCAGAAGCAACAGGGACGGGCTCTTGGATACTTACAGTAGCTCTTCAAAAACTACACAGTGAAGAGCAGTGATAATCCACCACTTGTTGATGATTGAGCCGCCACAGAAATGTTCATTTCTTGCCTGAATACTCACCTGCCACGGGAACTCACCCACCTCAGCCTCCATCCCCCCTATGATTCTGGAATACTGAACTCTTCCATCAAAAATTGGTCTTTTACCACATTCTGGTAGAATGAAAGAGAAAAAAACAGGAAAAGATGCAACACAGTCAATATCCATGGAGGCTTATAAGTAGTTATCATTATACCCATTCTAGAGATGAGGAAATTGAGGCTGGCCCAATGAAGCACCTCTAGGAATATGAGAAAGGCAACAGTTGCTTTATTTTGTTGCACAGAGTCTGCGACATGGGTCAGAAGTGTTGGCTCTGTCCCCTCTCCAGCGTTGTGATCTCAAACAAGTCACTTCACTGAGCTTGTTTCTACTCTAGTCTAAGAGAAATCAGAGGAAAATACGTGTCCAGAGCCATCTCTGGAGTGTTAGGCAGAATAATGCCCCCGCCCCCAATAGATGTCCATGTCCTAATGGACCATGCCCTGGAACTTATGACTACACTACCTTTCAGGGAAAGGGGGACTTGAGAGATGGAATTAAATTTGCTAATCTGCTGCCCTTAAAATGGGGAGATTATCCTGAATAATGTGAGTGGGCCCAATGTAGTTACAAGGGTCCTTAACATGGTGGAAGGAAGCAGGAGATATGACTATGGTAGAAAGGTATGCAGAGATGCATGCTGCTGGCTTTGAAGATGGTGGGGCTATCAGCCAAGCAATACAGATGACCTGTAGAAGCTAGAAAAGGCAAGGCAAAAGATTCTCCCCTAAAGCCTCAGATCAGGAACAAAGTCCTGCTGACAGCTTGATCTTTGCTCAGTGAGACCTGTGCTGATTTTTATCCTACAGAAATGTAAGATGAGAAATGGGTGTTGTTTAAGTTTGTGGTGGTTTGTTATAGCAGCCATAGGAAACACACATGCAGGAAACCAGAAAGGTGGCCCAGAAAGGGCATGGACTTCCTGCAAGCCCTGAGCCTGAGCCCTTCTAGGTTAGAACATTCTATTCCAGGCAGAGCAGCTCCATGTCCTGAGACGCTGAGAGCAAAGGCTGTGGCTGCTCATGCAGAGAAGAGAAATTCACCTCTGGACAGAGTACAGGTCCAACGCCTTGCCCCCAGGAGGAGGAGCCACTCCATTTATGGTGGTTGACTTAACTGTCGCCTTGTGTTCCAGGACAAGGAATGAGTTTGACTCTAAGGAGCCTAAGGTCTCCTCTTGTCTCTTTCTTGATGCCACTTTTCCAACTTTTCACTTACTAAAGGTTTTGAGGATTTTGTAGTGTGGGTCGGAGTGACCCAGTAGTGGTCATGCTTTGCTTAAAAAAAAAAAAAAAAAACTAGAGTGAAAATTTAGCAATTTGTGTCAAAGGCCTTCAGCTGTCAGTAATCTATAAAGGCTCTTTTCAGAACCTTCGGATCTGCACTTCCTCTTTTATTTACCAAACACAGAGTGCTTACTATGTGTCATGCATTGTTACAAACATTCTACAAAGACCAGTTTACTTAATTTTCATAATAACGCTATGAGGTCAGGATAAAAAATCATATATGAATGTATGGGTTCAATCATGTTAACAAGCTGGCCTGATGCGTGTGGGAGGAAATGTGTCATGATACTAAGAGTGATAATGAGCTTGAAGCTTGATCAAATGATGGATGACTGCTATGGGTACCAATCGTGTGACATCTCTGAGAAGCAGAATATGGCATTTGCTAAGAGGGTGGGCTCTGGGGTCCCACAGCCTAAATCCGAATCCTGGTTCTGTTGCTTACTGCCTGAATGATTTCAGTAAGCATTGGGGAAAACCACTTATCCTTGCTTACCCTCCCTTTCTTCATTCCTAAAAATGGACCTACCCTATAAAACAGATGTTTCACAGCTTAAATGAGATAGTGGGCACTGAGGTGTCCAACACAGTGCTCAGCACAGAGTAAATCCTCAAGCCACATTAGCTGTCAGAATTTCTTATATCATCTTGGACCAAAGGCTTCATGGGGCTGTCAGCTGGGCTCCATTCTCCACCTTTGAACTGAGAACACCAGTGTAGAATCGTGTGGACTTGTCAATTAATACTAGAGCACAAAATCCCTAAGCAGTGATGGAGGCAATGCTGAAACGGGTGAGAATCCACAGCAATTGTAAACACTGGAGAGGGCTGCGTTCTGCTGATTCTCTCCCAACACCACACACCACCCCCGACTCACATTTCAGCCAACGCCCAGGCCAGAGTGAGGGAGGCCAGGTGAATAGGCTGTGTTCTTTTCATGGGGTAGTGTGCAGAAAGGGAAATGCAGGCCCTGGAGTCAGATGGGTACAAAATCCCAGCTCTTCCGCTTCCCCGCTGTGTGACTTGGGACAAATCTTCAACCTTCATAAGGCTCAGAGTTCCTCACGCATGCATGGGGCTGAGAGTGGAGACCCCACTGTGGTAGGATGGAAATTAAATGTGGGGAATTACCTGACCCATGAGAGCAGCTAAGTAACCCAGCTTCCCTATAACCTCAGCCACCACTTAGAGAGAGAACCCATCAGGGAACCAACTGTGAGGAGCTGCCCATTGAGAACAGAAGGCCCTGGACTTCCGCCTCTGTGCACACACATGCTTGTGCCCAGCTAGGCTTCTGCTCTACACCTGCAGTTCCCCGGAGCTCTGTCATGCTCCTGACCCCCATGCTCTTCTTCCCCTGATTTGGAGGTCTGATGTTCAGCTCATTCTGGGCACTTGCTTCTAGGCACTCCATTACTCATTCAGAGATAAAGTTTAGGATTTCAAAACTGAAACGTAAGGTCAGACTGGTTGAACTTTGGACTGGGGAAGAGAGGAGAAGAAAGGGAAGTATTTTTGAGGGGGGTATGTGGGGAACCCTGAAGCTACTGCTCTTGTGCTCTTGTGAGCCAGCCTCTTACTGACCAATTAGCTAATTAATGAGCTCAATAACCACATCTCTCTCTTAGCCCTTAATGCTAACCCCTGACTGGATGAAAGTGATGTGAGCAGGGCCATTGTCATGCCCAGCCCCACCTGGGAGAGCTGCTCTGGCCACTGGGAGAGGAGCCTACATACCAACATGTACGCCCTTGGCTTGGGACGTGAGCAGCAGAATTGATAACAGGAGCATGGCCCTTGGCTTTGCTGTTGGCCTAGGAGGTGATGGAGGCCAGGGCTGAGGGAAATGATGCTGACAGAGCCTCCCTTCTTATAGCCAGTCCCTGGCTGACGATGTCACAATGGGCTGTGGCTTTGAGAACTTAGGTCATACAGGCTTCTCTTCTTGCCATTTTGTTTCTAAGATGGTTGCTCAGAGGGACCGCATCCTTGATGGTATCTGGTCTCAACTTCCCTTCCCACTGATCTGGGCAGGACCCATCCCTCACTGGGTCCTTGATGGGCACCTTGCTTTTGGCCCTTGTCACTCCCGCGTGTTTTATGGCTCAAATGCCTCCTCTTTCACAAGGCCTGTTATGTCAGGGGTTCTCCGTGAATTTGTGCATAAGGCCTAAGGGAAGGGTTGTCAGGCTGGACCTACAGACTGGGGAGGAGATCCAGGAGCCCACTGCCACCCTACCCAGTACATTTGCCCTCATAGTTTCCTGCTCAGGCCTCTGATCTTGGGCTGTGGCATGAACCTCCCAGGCTGGATTCAGAGACCCTGGCCTCCCCTCATGCACAGCCCAGCAGGTGACAATCCTTGCAGCCACCACTTTCTGGGTTGATTATACATGGCCCCCAAATCTCCGGATAGGCCCCTGTCTGTTCATAGATGGGAAGATCAGCCTCAGAGGTGGAAATGCCTGGCCATGGCTTCTCTTTATGTCAGCAGCTCAGTCATGGGATTTGGACCTTACTATTTTTTCCCATACTTTAAACACACTGACTTGGGTGGACCCTACCCAAGCCGCCTCAGTACTGCCTTCCTGGCCACTGGCCAGGTCCAGTAGTTGAAAGTGAATCACACTCATTTCAGTTCCCAAAGTGACCACAGTTAATTTTCCCAGAGTGTCTACTCTGCCCAGCCTAGCTCCCATGGTTTTCTTACCCACAGAAAAGGAATAATAGGGTCCACCAGTAAAGTCATTGTGAAGCTCAAAACAAGATTATGTTACTCGGGTGATGGCCCATTTTTACTATAACAAGGGTGTGGCTCCAGCTACTTCTTGAGAGGAGAAATTCCAGGACAGGTGACTTACTCCTTCTCTTATCCCATGGAGAGAGCTGCTCCTCAGCACCCTGGGGTCCACTCTGAGGGTTGGACCAGGGCCTGTTATGTGGTCATGGGACAGTGCAACCCCCACCTCTTCTGAATAATATGTAATCTGCCTCCTCAAACAGAGGAGGACTGATGAAGGGCTAACCCTTTTTTTCTTTACTGGAATATGGGTAAAAATACCAAAGCATACTGAGTGACCAGGCCCTAGTCTCACCACCAGAGAGCTCCGGGCTTTCCTTCTGCTCTTCCTTTAGACTCAGCTCTCTCCTCCCCTGGACCTGCTACTCCCACCCCTGCTGAATGCTGGTTGTTTTGCCCTTTGCTCAGGTTCTGGGGGTGGGGTGTGGCGGGGAGGAGGAGCCTGGGCCCTAGGTCTGATTCTGAGAAAGGAGGATGCCCGTTAATCTCACTTGTGGGGAGGCAGAGATAATGGGCAGACCCCCACACTAAACTGCTGCTCATTTTCTACAGAAGTATCTGGACAAAAGCACAGCTCTCCTCTAGGAAGATCCATTTCCTTCTGGGTCTAATATTCCTTCTGTTAATGAGACTGGGCCCTATTTCCTGTGAAATACTCACTCACTGCCCAGCATTATTATTATTTTTTAATTTTTATTTATTCATTTATTTTGTGTGCCAAGCTTCTTTACAATAACAACAGATTGCAAAATGCCTGAACCAATGGAGGGGAGAGATGGGTAGGGACAGAGCTACTGTGCACAGCCACACCTCCAGAGGGCGCCAATCCCATAGACTACAACGGGACTCCCTCCCCCTGGAATTGGGCAAACATGGGGGCTCAGCTGTGAAGAGAAACTTCAGTGCTCTATAAGGAATCTAGAGAAATCCAAAAAGGAAAGAAGGCACATGATGACATAGGTTGCCCAGGGTCTGCTGCCTGACTGATGCTTCAGAGGCCCCCAAGGTGGCATTATCATGGTGACTTTATTTACCACAGTCCTGACCAATAGATATCTAACTTTGCTGTGTAGCCTGGGGAGCTTGTTCAGTGCAGATTAAGGTTGCCAGATTTATCAAAGAAAAATACAGGATGCCCACTTAATTTTGAATTTCAGGTAAAGAACAACTATATTTCTAATATGTGTGTACCCCTTGCAATGTTTGGAACATACATACACTAAATATATATATATATATATTCATTTTATCTGAATCCTAATGTATCTGGAGTTCTGTATTTTCTCTGGTAACCAGGGGTGATTTCCAGGCTTCTCCCTTCAGATGCTGATCCAGTGGATTGGAGGGGAGGAGAGCCAGATCTAAGCATTTTAACAGCTGCTTCCAGATGATTCCAGTGGAGAGCATCCTGAACGACTTGGAGAAATGTCAGTCAGGCTTAGGATAGAGAGCTTCCTGGGGTCCCTGGGAAGCTGGTGCTGGAGTCTGACTCTACCTGGGAAATCTGGGGAGCAAGAGAGTGTCTGGCCAACCACTTAGGGTCTGGGACAGTACTGCTGTGGAGGGACTGCTGACCCTCCCCTTCCCCCCCCAGTTTCTGCAGTGTGGGCTGCACAGGGGAGAGAGCCAGTCAGGGATGTCTGAGGATCCACCCACAGGGCTTCCCAGTGGGGGCAAGAGGACCCCAGAGGAAACAGGCTGGGGAGGTGTTACCAGGCTTGGGAGCTGCAGGAGAAAGGAGGCCAGCAGGGAACCACAGAAGAGCCCATGAAAACACCACCCTAAAAGTCAGCAGGAAATGACTTCTAGGCCCAGAGGTCAGGAAGCTGATGTTTGGGCTAGCTCACCTTTATCTGCACCCTCTCCCCAACTTTGATCCCTGCCAAGAGTGAAAGGGCAGCTCAAGGTGGGGGAAGATGAGCAGAACCAGAGGTGAAAAAAGGCCCCTGTCCCTAAATGGACCCAGACTGGGAGAGGGAGATTTAACAGAGTCAGATTTCAGCCTCTGGAGTATGACAAGGGTTTAGATATTCTAATGCCTACATGGAAACTGGGTTTGGGACTCAAGTGCCTGTAGGACTATTATCTCTGAACAACCAAAAGGTGTACCTGGAGCTTTTTTATCTGGGCAGGACAAATCATCCCTAGTGAATGGAGTTTAAAAAAATGGTGGGGGACACAAATAAAGCTGTGTCATGATCACAGTCCATGCATTGCACTTGTTCAAACACAGCAGTTGTATTACCCATTGCATTCTTCAGAGCCTTTACAGTTGGGAAAGGTCTGGCTAGAACTTCATGATTTCTCCATTTACAGCAGTTTGCTGAACATCAACTGTGGGGAACGTACTCATCCATACAAGCATGGGCAAGTCACCTAGCTCAGGGAGGCAAATGTCGGGTAGGACTGCCATGCTCCACCCACCGCCACCTCCAGCCCCCAGCTCTCATGACAGATGCGGCCAATTGATCGTAACTCCTTTCTGCTGAGCCAAGATGTGGCCACAATATGGCCATTTAGGCAGCTGTTACCAGACGATCAGACAAAACCCATTGTTATTGTTGGACTATGACCTTATGGTTACAAGAACCTCACCAAGTAATGACGTAGCCAGAGAGTTCAGAGGATGCATCTGGTCTCCTCTCTGACTTTCCTGCAGAGGCTTGCTGCCCCTAAAACTTGTGTATCCATTTATATTGTACTGTATTATTTAGTAGGTGGTTTGCATGTTGTACTAGAGATGATTTCTGAAGTCGGACATACTTAGCTCCAAATCCTGCTTCCACTACTTCTATAAAGGATCATGGGCATGTTATTTCACCTCTCAGAGTTTTGCTTATTTCTACACAGGGTATAATAGGAGCTACCTTTTAGGGTTGACATGAGGCTCAGGCTGTGGTCACAATGCCTCTTAGTCACTTCTGACAACTATAACAAATTCAGTTGACCCTTGAACAACATGGGGGTTAGAGACACCGACCCCACTCCTTGCAGCTAAAATCCACATATAATTTTGACTCTCCAAAAACTTAACTACTAATAACCTGCTGTTCACTGAAAGCCTTACCAATAACATAAACAGTTGATTAATACATATTTTGTATGCTATATATGTTATACACTGTATTCTTACAATAAAATAAGCTAGAGAAAGAAAATGTTACTAAGAAAATCATAAGGAAGAGAAAACATATTTACAGTACTGTACTGTATTTATTAATACCATAAGTTTACATCATCTGTTTACAGGATGAATTGTCTGTCAGTGCTTACATCAACAGTCTTATATGATACAAAACACTGTAGGTATTATACATATTACTAACACTAGTAAAAAATGAAAAGAGAAAGTGAAAAAGAAATTCATGTTTTTTACAGGTATAATGATATGTGCATTGAAGCAGCAATATGATTGCTTTGTGGTAGCGTAGTGTAATTGATATGATTGCTTCATGGTATCCTCGCTTATACACTAATGAATGAATTGTAAAATTTTTATGGCATGTAGTATTACATATTCACAATACAGTATTAGTAACATTGTTACAGTTTTTTTTAAACCATTTACCTGTGATAATAGGCTGATATGCAATTTCTCCAATTATGAGGAATTTGTTTATTGTTTCGGGCTTGATGGCTTTCATGGCTTTTCTTACAACAACGATGGCATCTTTGATGGTGTAATCCTCCCAGACTTTCATGATGTTCTCTCTGTCAGGGTTCTCTTCCATTGCATTGGCAAAGCTTTACATAGACTGTCATGTATAATGAGCCTTAAAAGCCCTTATGATTGCCTGATCTAGAGGCCTAATTAGAGACATTGTGTTTGGGGGCAATACCTCTGGTGTTTGAACTCATGGGGCTCTGTGTGGCCAGAAGCATTTCCGGCGTCAAATGGCATTTCTTTAAAAGGCAGCCCCTGGGGCACCTGGGTGGCTCAGTTGGTTAAGTGGCTGCTTTCGGCTTAGGTCATGATCCCAGGTCCTGGGATCGAGCCCCACATCAGGCTCCCTGCTCAGTGGGGAGCCTGCTTCTCCCTCTCCCTCTGCTTGCCACTGCCCCTGCTTGTACTCTTTCTCTCTGTCAAATAAATAAAATCTTTAAAAATAAATAAATACATACATACATACATACATACATATATACATACATACATACATAAAAGGCAGCCCCTTACCCACAAGTACTTCCTGACTTCAGGGACAAAGCATCAGTGGAACCAATTCCAGAAAAAGGGTTCTTATTGTCTAAGCCTTCTTGTTGTACAACCAAAAGACTGGCGGCTAGTGTTTATCTTTCCCCTTTAAGACTCAGGGCTTAGTAGCTTTATAGACAAGGGAAGTCCTCATTATAAACCCAACACTGGCATAAAACAGTAGAGCTAGCCTATCCCTCCCTGTCTTAAATACTGGTGCTCGCTCTTCTTCCTTACTAATAAATGTCCTCTGTGGCTCCCCCCGCCTCGCCCCAGTTATTTTCATTTGCATGAAAAAAATCTGATCAGGTAGGTATCTTTTCTTATCAGTGATTTTCTCAATGGCATTTGGGAACTCATCTGCTGCCTCTTGGTCACCAAAAGCTGCTTCTCCTGTTATCTTGACATTTTTTTAAGCCAAACCTCTTTATAAAATCATCAAGCCATCCTTTGTCGGTATTAAATTCTCCAGCTTTAGATCTTTCACCTTCCTTTTGCTTGAAGTTGTTGTATAATGACTTTGCTTTTTCTCAAGTCATTTTAGAGTCTAGAGGTATGCCTTTTTTATAGCAATTCCGCACCCATATAAAAGCTGCATTTTCAGCATGAGATTTTCAATATGAGATAAAAAAGCATTTTGCAAAAAGTCCAAGGTTTTTGTACCTGCTGGCATAGCTGCAGTGATGACTTCATGGATTTCCTTTTCTTTCTTTCTTTCTTTTTTTTTTTACAATGATCCTATGCTGTATTCATTTACCTTGAAATGGTGGGCAACCACAGCTGCAGACCTCAGTCTATAGTACATATGAAGGAATTAAACTTTTTCTTGTAATGTCATGACTTTTTTCCTGCTTCTTGGAAGCACTTTCAGCATCACTAGTAGCACTTTGTATGGGTCCATAGTGTTATTCAAGGTTTACAGTATTTCATTAGACACAATGAAAAATACACAAGAACTTGAGAGATTACTTTTTAATTGCAATAAACAATTTACTGGAAAAACCAGCTGCTTACATGGAAATGATTGACATCACAGCATTTGAAGTGGATATTCCCAACACTGGAGTTCACTGCAATAGCAACAAAAGATGGCTATGGAAGTATCACAGTAATACAGTATACACTACAGTTAATTTTTTACAGTCATGATTTAATCCTGCATCTTTACATTTGCTTTTATTTCTCTTGACCATGAATGACTCCATATACAGTCTGTAAATTTTGTGTGTGCATAAGTTTTGATAAATTTTAACCTTTTGTAATAGATTTGTGTGTATTTTATGGCAGTAAATGATATAATAGTCTAGTATATACATATATTTTATGCATTTATGACACACCAAACTTTTTTTTCTTCTAAAGATTCATTTATTTATTTTAGAGAGAGAGCGCGCACATGCACATGTGTGAGTGCACATGTGTGTGGGGAGGGACAGAGGGAGAGAATCTTGAAGCAGACCCCATGCCAAGAGCAGAGCCTGACACAGGGCTCGATCCCACAACCCATGAGATCACTACCTGAGTCAAAACCAAGAATGGGACGCTCAACCAACGGAGCCATTCAGGCACCCCACCAAATTTTTTCTTAATTTTTTTGGTATCCCTAGGCTATGGAATTTGTTTTTCCAATTGTTGCAAATCTCCAAACAATTTTCCACTGTATTTATTGAAAAAAAATCTGCGTATAAGTGGACTTGTGCAGTCAAAACCTGTGTTGTTCAAGGGCCAACTGTGCCCTAGACCGGGTGACTTAAAAAACAGACACTTATTTCTCATAGTTCTGGAAGTTGGATATCTAAACTCTTAAAACTCAGCCTGCCAGGATGGTTGGTTCTTGGACAGGGCTCTCTTCCTGGTTTTCAAACAGCTGCCTTCTTAGTGGGTCTTCACATGGATGAGAGATCTTTTCCAATCTCTTATTATAAGGGCACAAATCCTATTTGTGAGGGCTCCATTCTCATGACCAATTACTTTTTTCAAAGGCCCACCTCCAAATCCTATCACATTGAAATTGTTTCAACAGATGATTTTTTTTAAAGATTTTACTTACTTTTTGACAGAGAGAGACACAGTGAGAGAGGGAACACAAGCAAGTGGAGTGGGAGAGGGAGAAGCAGGCTCCTTGCAGAGCAAGGAGCCTGATGTAGGGCTCGATCCCAGGACCCTGGGATCATGACCTGAGCCAAAGGCAGACACTTAATGACTGAGCCACCCAGGTACCCCGCAACAAATGAATTTTGAGGGGGACACAAACATGCAGTCCACAATACAGTGACTGCTACATAGTAATGCATCCAAAACATGCTTGCTATGATAATGCAATAATGTTCTGGAGCCCAGTTTACAAGTTAAATCACCAAGTATGCATTGTCAGGCAGTGGCAGATCATGATCATTGTCTCAGGTATACACAGGCTCTGAAATCATCTTCATGTCTAACCCTCTTGGATTCTGAGTGAGGTGCCTGGAGCACCAGAAGGACAGGGCACTGGCTTGTTCTGATGGCTTCCTGCATGCCAAGGTTTTGCATTTGCCATCACATTTAATCTGCAGAACAACCCTACAAAACTAGACCAAGTTATCTTCTTTCCTCATTTCATGGTGAAGAAAGCAGCCTGGGACAAGTTAAGGAACCAGACCAGAATCACAGGTTACTGAGTGTGGAGGTACCTTTTATGTCAACTTGACTGGATCATGGAGTGCCCAGATATTAAACATTATTTCTGAGTGTGTCTGTAAGGGTGTTTCCAGATGAGATTAGCATTTGAATTTGTAGATAGAGTAAAGCAGATGGCCCGTCCCAATGTGGGTGGATATTCTCCAATCAGTTGAAGGCTTAAATAAAACAAAAAGTTGGGGGAAGAGAACATTTGCTCTCCCTGCCTGACTACTTGACCTGGGACATCAGTCTTCTGCCCTCCGACTTCACCATTAGCCCTCTGGATGTTAGGCCTTTAGACTTGGACTAGAACTTCCATTGGTTTTCTTGTTTTTCAGGTATTTGGACTTGGACTGGAATCACACCATTGGCTTTCTGGCGTCAGGCCTTCAAACTACATTACTGGCTTTCTTGGGTCTCCAGTTTGCAGATGGTAGATAATGGGACTTGTCAGCCTCCATAATTGTATAAGACAATTCTTTATAATAATAAGTCATTACATATATGATATATAATAGCCTATTGGTTCTGTTTCCCTAAAGAACCCTGACTAATACTGTGAATATCATGCCAGGATCCAAACCCAGGTCTGCCCAGCTCCGAAGACCATACTATTCTATATTATACTTTTAGACATATAACCACAGTTAATTCTCAAATTATTTTGGCTTATCCTTTTGAAAAACTCATGAGGGGAGAGGAAACATAAACTTTGACTTTCTCAAGATAGTGCAACTCATCAGGGCAGAGCATACCTCACCAACATTCACAGGTAAATCTCTACCTTGAGTGGGAGGCCAGCCTTTTCTTCTCAAGGCATTCATTCATTCATTCCAACTATTAATTAAGTGCCTAATATGTACCAGGAAATTTTCTAAAAACTAGGGATATAGGAATAAATAATAAATAAAAAGCCCCTGCCCTCACAAAGATCATTCTAGTAGAAGAGACAGAAATTAAATAAATCCTGAAGATATGGACTCTATCAGTTGATCACAAATGCTATGGAAAAAGAAAGTAGAGAAAGAGTATAGTGAGTGTAGGTTGAAGAAGGTAGCAGATGCTGTTTTTAATAGAGTGATTGGGGAGGTCTAACTGACAAGGGGACAGAAGAGACCTGAAGGAAGGAGGGAGCAAGGCTTGCAGGTAACTGGGAAGCCTTATAGGTAGCTAGGGATTCTTGTAGGTAACTGGGGATTCCTGTAGATAACTGGGGAATATTATTGTAATCTTGTGATATAATAAGAAACATATATTGTAGTCTTCATCTGGGCTCCTGGCCAGAGCCCTTAAAATCTTTGTAATTTCTTATGTGCTAATATATGGTTCTTGTCCTGAGCCCTAAAATAGCTCTGAGGTGATAAAGATGAAAAGAGTGTCTCCTGTTATCAGTAACAAGCCTTTTTCAACCACATCTGAGTTTATGTTAATGAGGTTACTTTTGAAAAATCCCTTGGGCTAGGGGGCTGGTTGCCTAGGGAACCAATTTTGTGACTAGAGGGTTGGAATTTCCAGCCCCAGACCTGATGTCTAAGGAGAGAAGGGATGGAGGTTGAATTAACCACCAGTGGCCAGTGGTTTAGTCAATCAAGCCTACATAATGAAGCCAACATAAAAACCCTAACTGAAGGGGTTCAGAGAGCATATGGGTTCGTGCACACATGGAGGTGCTGGAAGGGTGGTGCACCTAGAGAGGGCAAGAGAACTCCATGTCCCTTCCCTATACCTTATTCTATGTATCTTTTCCATTTGGTTGTCCCTGAGTTGTATTCTTTATAATAAATCAGAAATAGTTAGGAAAGCTCACTGAGTTCTATGACCTCTTCTAGCAAATCATGGAAACTGAGGAGGGGTTGTGGGAACTCCTGATTTACAGCAGGTCAGTCAGAAGTGTAAGTGACAACCTGGATTTGCGATTGGCATCTGAAGTGGGTGCAATTTTGTGGGACTGAACCCTTAACCTGTGGGGTCTGCACTTACTCCATGTAGTTAGTGTCAGAATTGAGTTAAACTGCAGGACTCCCATTCAATGTCCACTAAGATTTGGAGAAGTGCTTGGTATGGAAAAACCCACACATCTGATGTCAGAACTGTTGTAAGAACAGAGGAGAAAACAGGAGTCTTTACTTACAGATAATAGCTATTTTCAGCAGTTAGCACTTCATTCAGTCTCCTATACAATCATTCTTTAAATTCTTTACAAAGAGTTATAAATGAGAGGAGATAGGGTGGTGGCTAAAGAGTAAGTCAGAGTAGGGGGAGAGCCTTTTGAGATTCGTTTATTTAAAAGATTTGATGACTTAAGCACATTTAAATGCTGATGAGAAAGATGTGGAAGAGAAAAAGAGCATGAGGACTAGGGAGGGAGCAAGTAATTGATAGTATCATATTCCGGAGGCTGTGGGAGGATTGAGAGATTCAGAGGACATGGGGAGGGATTATCTTTAATTAGAAGACATTGCTCCTCTTTGGAACATTCTAGTCCCATTTTGCACACCATCACCCTCTTATTTTCCTACAGTGCTTCTGGCAATTGCTAGCTTCCTTTTCGGGCTCTGCTTCCTCTATAGGACCAAAAATGTTGGCAGTTATTCTGGCCTCAGTCCTAAGCCCTCTTTGCTTCTCTCTCCAAACCTTCTCAGTGAACAATCTTATCCATTCCCATGACTTCAATAGGCTGATAACTTTCCAATTTATACTTCCCCCCCAAACTTTCAGATCTGTACTTGTATCTGACTGCTCATCCTGTATAGCTCATCAATCACATTACTTTTATATTCAAACTCTTTGGTTATCTCTCAATTACATCTGTTTCTTGGTGACTCCACTATTATGGGCTGAATTGTGTCCCTCTTATAATTCATATGTTGATATCCCAGCCCCCAGTACCTCAGAATGTAATCATATTTGAAGATAAGGTCTTTACAGAGATGATTAAGTTAAAATAAGGCCCTAATCTAATATAACTGGTATTCTTATAAAAAGAGGAAGATGGTTACCAGAGGGGAGGTGGGCAGGGGGATAAGTGAAATAAGTGATGGAGATTAAGGAGTGCCCTTGTGATGAGCACTGGGTGATGTATGGAATTGTTGAGTCACTATGTTGTACACCTGAAACTAACACTATATGTCAACTATACTGCAACTAAAATCAAATTAAATTTAAAAAACAGAGGAAGAGACACCAGGAGTGCACGTGCACAGAGAGAAGACCGTAGTGAAGAGGCAGCAAGAGGATGACCATCTGCACACCAGCCAGAGAGGCCTGGAACAGATCCTTCCATTATGGCCCTCAGAAGGAAACCAACCCTATTGACACCTTGATCTTGGACTTCCCAGCCTCCAGAACTGAGAAATTTCTGTTGTTTAAGCCACCCAGTATGTGGTACATTGTTATGGTAGCCTTGGCAAACTAATACACCCACCCTCTTTAGGCCACCATCATCTTTTATCTGCATTTCTGGAGCAACTTCCTAAATTATATTCTCTTTTTCAGTTAGTGCTCTCTAAAATAATCCCTGTGTAAAAAAAAAAAATAAATAAAAAAAAATAAAATAAAATAATCCCTGTGTAACACTCAGAGTAATCTTTTCATGCATATGTGACTATATGACCCATTTTCATTCTACCATTCTCCCCATTAACCTCACAATAAAGTTCAATCTTCTAAAAAGTCATAGCAGGCTTGAGATAAAAAATATGAAAACTCACCCAAAGACCCATAGCTTTTTGATGCCAAAGCATATGATGAATACATGGCTTAACAAGAGGCTCAGTCAAAAGTGGGAAGGGAGTGTGCAGACGAAAGTTTGCTGGAGACATTGTCCCTTTATTCCCCACTGTGGAGGGCGTACAGGGAAGGATTAGGCACACAGACACATCAAGCCAGGCTGCCTTGCATCCCCTGTATCCTCCCTAACCCTGGGCTTACTGTGATGTCACCCAAGACCAGCTCTGCCATGCATTTATGATGGCCTCAACTGAAGCAGTGGCAGTTGGCACTTTATCAGCTTTGGCTAGAGGCATAGTTTGGGCAATTTTGGACTGGAATGAAAAGAAGATGCTCCAGCTTCTAATTCCACTACTTATAGTGCTCAAGGGACATACCCTGGAAGATCCAGGTCTGTGCCAGGCTAACCCAGAGCAAAGGATGGAGAGAGGCCTTCAACCTCTTACCTGGTTCCTGTAGATTTTATTTAGAGTCCTGAGGGGTTGCTGAGTTAGAGCAAATGGCCCAGGAAATGAGGAGATTACAATTGATTAATCAAAGTAGATATTTTGGGCTTGGTGAACATACCTTTTAAAATGATCCTTCAGGGTCTGGACCCGAGTTCTGGAAATACAGAGCACTTGAAACAACAGTTTAGCAATTGCCTCTGCTTCTCCAGTCTCCACTCCCTTCTTTATAAATGTATTAAGGATCTTTCTGGGCCCAACACTCTGGGACAAGTAACAGAGTTGTGGTGGAATAAGGACCTTATTAATTTAGACTACACGTATTAAATTATACAATCTCATAAAGTGGGAAAAGTTATAGGACTGTTATAGGAGCAAATGAATTAATGCATTTTCAAGTATGTTCTGTAAAATCCTTGTCCTGTTAGAAGCTGCACAGAAAAAGAAAAAGTCCTCAGGGTTAGATAAGATTTTAGAAATGCTCTATTTCATACTTTTTCTGTAGAGTCACAGTGAATATTCACATATTAAAGGTTTTGAGAAATCTCACTGTAAAGAAAATAGTTTAATTTCATTTAATCTGGTATTTCTGAAATGTTTCTGGCCACAAGACCAATCTTTACCCCCTTATTTGTAGCATTTTCCATTTATCCTTTTGAGAATTACCTGTTCCTATAACTTTCTTATTTTTCCTATTTGAATGGGTGTGGTAAACTGGTTTGCAGGACCTTTTTTAATTTTAATGACATTAGCCCTCTGTGTCTTATGTGTGCTGCTAAATCTTTTCTCCTGATTCTTTAACACTCTTAAAACTATTTTGGGCCAAATGTAAAAATTTTAAATTTATGTAAAAAATTCATCAATATTTTATATGATGTGCTAGATGGACCTTTTCATCCCAGATTATAAACACAATCAGACCTGTAGCATAATGAACTCTGAAGTAGACTGACAGCAACTAATTACATTTCCTTCACATACTTGTTATGTGGTCTCAGAATAAGTTACTAAATATCTCTGTATTTGTTTCCTTATCTGTAAAATGGCAATATTAGGGTGGAACTTTTATAGGCAAATGAAGATTAGATGCTACCAGCATAAAAAGGACTATTTTATATATGAGATGTTTTATATAAGCCACATGGTAACCACAAACTAAAAACCTAGAGTAGAGCCACAAAACATAAAAAGGGAGACTGAGTAAATCACCATGGAAAATGACCACTTTATAAAGGTAGACAGAAACAGAGGGAAAAAGAAACAATGGAGATGCAAAACAACTAGAAGACAAAGGATATGATGGCAGAAGTATGTCTTTACATATCAATAGTCACTCTAAATATAAATGAATGGAATTCACCAATAAAAAGGCACAGAATATTCTGGATGGATTAAAAAAAAAAAAGAAGAAAAAACAAGACCCAATACATGCTGCCTACAGGAAACTCATTTTAGCTCTAAAGACACACCTAGGCTCAATGTAAAGGGATGGAAAAAGATATTTCATGCAAGTGGAAAACAAAAGGGAAGTGAATGTAGCCATACTTACATCAGACAAAGTAGACTTTATGCTAAAAAAGATAACAAGAGATTCAGGTCATTATATAATGATTAAAAAGTCAATACATCAAGAATATATAACAATAGTAAATATATATGCACCCAACATTACAGCACTGGAATATATTAAACAAATACTAATGGATATGAAGAGAGAAATAGACAAAAATATAATAATAGTAGGAGATTTCACTACCCCACTGTCAACAATGGGTAGAACATCCAGACAAAATCAAAAGAAAATATTAGAATTGAATCATAATCCAGAACAAATGAACTTAATAAACATGTATAGACCATTCTATCAAATCAGCAGAATTTTCTTCGTGAGTACACAGGTAACATTCTCGAGGATAGATTGTACAATATGGCACAAAACAAATCTTAGAAGTTTGAAGAACATTGAAATCATATCAATATTTTTTTTCTGACCACAATGGAATGAAGTTAGAAATGAAGAAGAGGAAACTAACAACACACTTCTGAACAACCAATGGGTCAAAGAAGAAATCAAAAGAGACATTTTACAAATATCTCAAAACAAATGAAAATGGAAATGCAATGTATCAAAAATTATGTGATGGAGCAAAAGCAATTGAGAGGAAAGTTTATAGTGATAAATGCATATATTAAGAAATTAGAATGATCTCAAACAACCATATTTATACAAAGTGTCAACAAAACTAAATGTCAGTTTTTAAAAAAGATAAACAAAATGTACAAATCTTTAGCTAGACTAAGAAGAAAAAAGAAAAGACTCAAATAAATAAAATTAGAAATGAAAAAAGACATTACAACTTATGCTACAAAGATACACAGGCTCATAAAAATTGTATGGCAACAGATTAGATAACCTAGAAGAAGTGGATATATTCCTAGGACGTACAACCTACCAAACTGAATCATGAAGAAATAGAAAATCTGAGCAGACCAATAATGAGTAAGAAGATTGAATCAGTAATCAAAAGCCAACCAATACAGAGAAGGACAAGACCTGACAGTTTCAATGGTTCATTCTACCAAACATTTAAGGAATTAATGCCAAGCCTTTCAAACTCTTCCAAAAAATAGAAGAGGAAGGAACATTCCCAAACTCATTTCACAAGGCCAGCATACTCTGATACCAAAGCCAGATAAGGATGCTATAACAGAAAAAAACTACCTACCAATATTCCTGATGAATATAGATATACAAATTCTCAACAAAATATTAGTAAACCAAATTCAACAGCACATTAAAAGAATCATAAACCATGATCAAGTGGTACTCATCCCTAAGATTAAAGGAATGGTTACAGATCAATACATGTGGCACACCACATTAACTGAATGAAAGATAAAAATCACATGATCATTTCAATAGATGCAGAAATAGCATTTGACAAAATACATTAGCTTTTCATGATAAAAATGCTCAACATATTGGATATAGAAGGAACATACTTCAACATAATAAAAGCCATATATGACAAACCCACAGCCAACATTATACTCAATGAGAAAAATTGAGAGCTTTTCCTCTAAGGCCAGGAACAAGACAAAGGTGCCCATTCTCACTTATTCAACAAAGCATTGGAAGTCCTAGCCAGAGCAATCGATCAAGAAAATAAAATAAAAGGCATCCAAATGAAAAAGTAAAAAATTAATTGTCTTGTATGCAGCTGATGTAATTTTTTATATGGAAAATAAATTTACTACACCAAAAAACTAATCAATGAACTCAGTGAAGTTGCAGGATACAAGATCAACATACAGAAATCAGTTGCACTTCTGTACACTAAGAACATTATATCTGAGAATGAAATAAAGAAAATAATCCCATTCACAATAGCATCAAAAAATAGGAATAAATTTAACCAAAAGATGAAAGATCTCTACACTGAAAACTATGACTCTGATGGAAAAAAAAAATGAAGAAAACACAAACAAATGGAAAAATATCCCATGTTTATGGATCAGAATTAGTATTGTTAAAATATCAATACTACTCAAAACCATCTATGGCATCAACACAAACTCTATCAAAATTCCAACAACATCTTTCTCAGAAAAAGAAGAAAAAAACTTAAAATTTGTATGGAATCACCAAATTCTCTGAATAGCCATAGGAATTCTGAGGAAGAACAAACCTGGAGGCATCACACAAAGCTATAGGGAATAAAATCAGACACAAAAACCAATGGAAACAAATTGACAACCCAGAAATAAACCCTCACATACATGGCCAACTAATATTTGACAGGGATCCAAGAATACTCAATGGGAAAAACAAAAGTCTCTTCAATAAATGGTTCTGGAAAACTGGTTAGTCACATGAATACATGAATGAAATGGGACCCCTATCTTACACCACACATCAAAATTAACTTGAAATGGATAAAAGACTTAAACATAAAAACTAAAACCATAAAACTCCTAGAAGAAAACAAAGGAAAAAATTTCTTGACATTGTTATTGGCAACAATTTTTTGGTTGTCACACCAAAAACACAAGCAATAAAAGGAAAAATTAATAAGTGGAACTATATCAAACTAAAAAGTTCTGCACAACAAAAGAAAAAGTCAACAAACTAAAAGGCAACCTACTGAATGGGAGAAAGTATTTGCAAATCATATATCTGATAAAGGCTTAATATCCAAAATATATAAAGAACTCATATAATTTAATGGCCAAAACTTTCTTTTGATTAAAAACTGGACAGAGGAACTGAATAGATATTTTCCCAAAGAAGACATAGAAAATGACTAACAGATAGGTGAAACATGAACAGATACACTGACATCACTAATCATCAGGAAAATGCAAATCAAAACCACAATGAGATATCACCTCACACCTGCTAGAATAGCTTTTATCAAAAAGACAGATAACAAGTCTTGGCAAGGATGTAGAAAAAAGGGAACTCTTGTGCACTGCTGGTGGGAATGGAAATTGGTGCAACCAATTTGGAAAACAGAATGAGATTTCGTTAAAAAATTGAGAATAGAATTACTATATGATCCTGCAGTCCCACTTCTGGGTGTATATTCAAAGGAAAGGAAAACAGGATCTCAAAGAGTTGTCTGTATTCTCACATTCATTTCAGCATTATTCACAAGAGCCAAGATATGGAAACGACCTAAGTGTCTGCCGGTGGATGAATGGATAAAGATGTGATAAATATACGAATATTATTCAGTCATAGGAAAGAAGGAAATCCTGCCATTTGCAACAACGTGAATGGACCCTGAGGGCACTACGCCGAGTGAAATAAGTCAGACAGAGAATGACAAATACTGCGTGATCTCACTTATATTTGGAATCTGAAAAACAAACAAACAAACAACAAACTCACAGGAACAGAGGGTAGAGTGGTGGCTCTTGATACCTAAGCTCCCTCCCGCTCACCTCCCTTGCTTACCAGAAGGGGTGTTAAGTTTCAATCCAGCTGTACTTTAAAGGGTTGTTTCCTGCTTGTGTAGCATTAGGAACTAGCAAACTTCTGTTTTCCCTTGGGCTGCAAGCACACATTATCCAGTGATTTCTGAACCCAAAGGAGTTCCCTTTGGGGGAACTCCAAAGGAGGGACTCCCCTGCCAAATTCAGTCCTTCCACTCTCCCCTAACCTTATGGTATTCTGTGGGTGGGAGAAATGGGGAGAGGTTGGTCAAAGGATACAAATTTTCAGTCAGAAGATGAATAAATTCTGGGAACCTAATGTAATATATGGTGATTATAGTTAATAGTACTGTAGTATATACTTGAATGTTGCTAAGAGAGTAGATCTTAAATGTTGTCACTATAAAAAAGAAATGGTAATAATGGGATGTGGTGGAGATGTTAGTTAATGTTATGTGTGGTAATCATTTTGCAATACATAAGTGTATCAAATCAACAAGTTGTCCATCTGAAACTTTCACACTGCTCTATGTCAGTTATATCTTAATCTGAAAAACAAAATTATCCTCAGTAGAAGATACTAGACAGATCCTGCAGAAGGAAAGGGTTTTTTCCTGGTTCTGTCTGGCATGCTTCTGTTTGTTTCTCTTTGTTCCTTCAGTATGACTGTTGCAGGAAGAGAACATCCAGAAGTGCTTGGCTCAAGCCATGGGTCATAAGCTTGAGTCTTGTCCCCTGTTTAGTGACCTCCTGGTATATAAATGGCCCCAAAATGGCTTTTGTCTACCAGACCATAGATTGTTTATTTCTTCATAGCAGGCCAATACCCATCAGCTCAAAGCCTGCCAGTGCCAAACCTAACTTTTTTTAAAGATTTTATTTATTTGACCGAAAGAGACAGCGAGAAAGGGAACACAAGCACGTGGAGTGGGAGAGGGAGAAGCAGGCTTCCCGCCGAGCAGGGAGCCCGATGCGGGGCTCGATCCCAGGACCCTGGGACCATGACCTGAGCTGAAGGCAGACGCTTAACAACTGAGCCACCCAGGCGCCCCGCCACACTTAATTTTTTACACATCCATTTGTTTTCTTTTTCTTTTTTTAAAAAAGATTTTATTTATTTTTTGAGATAGAAAGAGAGGAAGAGAGCATGAACAGGGGAGGGGCAGGGAGAGAGGGAGAAGAAGAGGGACAAGCAGACTCCCCGCTGAGCAGGGAGCCCCATACAGGGGCTCAATCCTAGGACCCCGGGACCAGGACCTGAGCCAAAGGCAGCCATTTAAACGACTGAGCCACCCAGGAGCCCCATTCATTTGTTTTCAACAAGGCCAACTTAGCAGTTTTTAGACGTTGAGAGCCTGCCTGTTTTGCGTAGCCAGTGAAACTGCACCCAATATCTGCTAGTCATAGATAAGATAAAGCCTGTTGATTATCAACACCCACACCACTGCTGCCCTTAATTGTTCTCGGACTCAGAGACTCCCATTTCTGCCACTGAGCAAAATTACCTAAATGTTAAGCACCTTCTCTGATCTCTTTCCCCCTGGGAGTTCCCTTGTCTTCCTCCGCTTTTGGATGGTGACCCCTATACCTTAGTTTCTGGATGGTCTCCTGCTGTAAAGGGCTTCTGTTGCATGCAGACCTATTAAAATAAAGCTTGTGTGTGCTACTGCCACCATGTGGTCATATCTTTTTCTTTGATCGGTCCCCCAAATCCTTCCAATTTCCTTACACCTCCTCACTGCAGCTGTCCCAACACAGACATGGACATCCCAGGCCTTGTGCCCTCTGGCTAATGAGCAGGCTCTTGATACCTAAGCTCCCTCCCGCTCACCTCCCTTGCTTACCAGAAGGGGTGTTAAGTTTCAATCCAGCTGTACTTTAAAAGGATGTTTCCTGCTTGTATAGCATTAGGAACTAGCAAACTTCTGTTTTCCCTTGGGCTGCAAGCACACATTATCCAGTGATTTCTGAACCTGAACCTTGGGGAGGGGCTCCCCTGCCAAATTCAGTCCTTCCACTCTCCCCTAACCTTATGGTATTCTTGGAGTCCTCTCAACCCTTTGTAGTTATTCCTCTGTTATAGTTTATAATTCTTTTTTTTTTTTAAAGATTTTTTATTTATTTATTTGAGAGAGAGAATGAGAGAGAGAGAGCACATGAGAGGGGGGAGGGTCCGAGGGAGAAGCAGACTCCCCGCTGAGCGGGGAGCCCGACGCGGGACTCGATCCCGGGACCCCGGGATCATGACCTGAGCCGAAGGCAGTCGCTTAACCGACTGAGCCACCCAGGCGCCCTATAGTTTATAATTCTTGATATTAACTTTCCCTATTCAAATTCTGCATGATTGCTGTCTCCTGAATGGATCCTACATATCTTTGGCCCTTTTGCATTGACACCCCAACACTTTTCTAGCTTCTGATGGATCTCTGCCCTGACTTCTCCAGGTCTCACAGTAGTTTTTGAACGTGAGGGACAGACATTAAAGACGGTGTGTTTTGCTGGTGTTTTCTGAGACCTGCCTGTCTGTGCCTGCTCATTTATTTCACTCAGCTTCATTACCAGTCTAAACTTGGAAGATGTTGGGAATACCAGATAAGAAGGATTTCTCAGTGCTCCTCATGTACAAATGGCTCTTTCATTTCTCTTTCAGACAAAGTTCAATGTGGCCACAGACCTGCCTTTTCAAATTCATCATCATTATCATTTCATGAACTGTTTGAAGTCCAGGAAGGTGAGTTCCCATGGCAAGTGAGTATCCAGATCTCACGGAAACACCTCTGTGGAGGCTCAATCATACATCGATGGTGGGTTTTGACAGCTGCACATTGCTTCCCAAGAACCCTGTAAGTTTCTGAAGCATTGTCTTAATTTACATCAAATTTCCTCAACATTCTGTCTGGGCTGAGTAGCTTAATGGATTAATGTACAAGGCTTATGAAGCCATGGACTCTATACCCAGTTTGTTCCCATTGGCTTTGTACCAAAAAGTCTCTTTTCTACACCCACTTTTCTCCTTTTAAGTGAACCATATCCTAAGGTTGGCTGGTAGTTGTGACTATGTACCCAGTATTGGAAAATCAGTACAAATCTTCCCTTCTCCTACCTGCCACAGGTCTAGAAAATGCACTGTGTTTGTTCATTGTACACATACTCATTAAACACCTACCATGTGCTGTTCTACGTGCTGGTGATATAGCAGTAAACAAGATAGTCAAAATCTCTATTGTCAAGGAATTCACATTCTATTCTCTTGGATGGACTCATTCCTCTTCCTTTGGGTCAGGGAAAACTTCCTGGGCTGATGTCATTAGTTTGGACATTTGCCTGAGTCTGGATCCCTGATTCTAGCCAGTCTCTAGGGCACCACACATCCACTTCTTTGGATTTCTCAGTATCAATTGTAAACTCTTTTGTTTACAAATGTGTCTACAAATGTGAAATGCAGTGTAACTATTATTATAGTTTGGAGTTATTATTTTCATATTTTAGGTTAAAAATGGCATTGGGAAATATTACTGTGGTCATGGGAACCAAAAGATTCAGCAATATCCACTTGGAGAGAAAGCAAGTGCAGAAGATAATTATTCACAAAGATTATAAACCATCCCACCTTGACAGTGACCTCTCCCTGCTCCTGCTTGCCACACCAGTACAATTCACTAACTTCAAAATGCCCATCTGTCTGCAGAAGAAGGAAAGGATCTGGGACCGGTGTTGGATGGCAGAGTGGGTGACAGCTTATGAATATGGTAGGTGTCTTCCCTTCAAAAGCCATAGAAAGTTCACATTTATGTTTCCTTGGGCTAGACAGCATGATGCTTTAGAAGACTCAGGTCTGAATTTTGGCTTCACTACTCTAGCTTTGTGATCTTGAGCTAGCTCCTTCCCCTTAGTCACTCTCACTTTTTTCTCAC
Organism: Callorhinus ursinus; assembly: GCF_003265705.2. Taxonomy (NCBI): domain Eukaryota; kingdom Metazoa; phylum Chordata; class Mammalia; order Carnivora; family Otariidae; genus Callorhinus; species Callorhinus ursinus. Next base: position 151,466,032 of record NW_027397066.1, read on the forward strand.
CTGTAGAATGACAGCAATGTCTCCCTCGAATCAGTTATGTGGATTAAATTAAATGCAATTATACTTGTAAAGTCCCTGGTGAAAGCCTGGAAGATAAAAGAATCTCAAAATATGACACTGATAATTTTTGGGGGGCCCAGAAGCACTGGGCACTAGAAAGCTAGTTTGGATTCTTCCTTCATGGATTGTTTTATAATATGCATCTCCCCATCTGTTTATCATTTGATGAAAATCAATGATCAAAATAACTGAACCAGTGATTCTCCAACCAAGCTTTGTCATCAATGACGCTACTCCTTTCCCAGGACACAAGGCTAGCCAGACAGGGAGAACCTCTGGGAGGTTGGGAATGGGATGGGGAAGCCAGAAGTTCCTCTAGAATTATAATCTTTTCCTTTCCACAAATTGACAATAATAGGTGGGTCAGTTTCCTGTTTTTCCCACTGGCCTAGCAGAGACACTGGACAATACTGATTCAGAAGTTGGGTTGTTCTGAACCTCTGTACAGGGACCAAGCATAGCTGTGGAGAGAGATAGCAGAACCATGGAGAAAGCTTATTCTAGGTTTACCTGGCAGGGGCTGGTGCTGGGGGTTTAGTAGGCTGCTTCCAGAAGGAATGAGTTTCCCAAAGGGAATACATAGAAGTAGAAATGAAGGAACCCCTTATCGGAGATCCTGAAGGGGATATTGAGTGGGGCATTACATTAGGTCACCTCTAACACCTTTCTACCCTGTGAGTCTATGATTTGCGAATTGTTTGCATCATTCCATGGCTTCCACCCTGATCATTTGTGGGCCACTTTCAGTGGTTGATGTAGCACTCATTCTCACACTAGCTTCCTCATTTCCCAGACCAACATGACAACTTTAACATGTACCTGCAGAAGCTGAGAGTGATGCAGATTAGCTGGAGAGAATGCAGCAAGAGGGTAGACCAGCTCTCTAGGAACATGGTTTGTGCTTGGAAGGAACCAGGCACCAAAGGCAATTGCCAGGTACTCAGTCCCTGCCTTGGCCCCATCCTCCACATGCCCCACCACTTTCTAGGTTCTCAGGAGTGAGGCCCCTAGCCTATGCCTATGCCTAGGACCCTCTCATCTTGCCCTCTTTTTAGAGCTACTGTTGATTCTTTGCAGACTGTATCTTCTTCATTATCTCATTCTCAGGGAGACAGTGGGGCACCTATGGTCTGTGCTATCCATGGAACCCAGAGGCTCTTCCAAGTGGGTGTCTTCAGTTGGGGCATAAGATCTGGCTTCAGGGGGAGGCCTGGTATGTTTGTGTCTGTGGCTCAATTTATCCCATGGATCCAGGAGGAGACGGAAAAAGAGGGAAAAGCCTACACCACCTCAGGAGGCTGGAGAAGCTCCCTGCTTCATTTTCCAACGTACCCACTATTGTTGGGCCTGGGTTCTCAGATGTGGCTTGCCACCATGTTTACTAGTAATAAATCAAATCACTAAGCTTTAAACCCATCCTTACTTCTTCTCCTCCTCCTCCTTTCTTCCCTCCCATCTTTACACAAGCATTTATGAAGCATTGACTATGAGTTTTGCTTCTATGCTAAACCCTGGAAGTTAGACATTGATTCAATCTCCCAAATATTGCAAATCTAATGAAGGAAGACCAAATACAGCACTAAAAAGAGGTATAAGCAGTACATGGGGGATCCCAGAGGAATAAAGATGACCTCCAAAAAGGTCAAAGAAGGCTCCAGGATAGTGTTGGAAACCCAACCTTGAGAAGTCACTTCATGTTTCTGGACCTTAGTTTCTTTATCTATGAGTAAGATTTGATCAGATGAATTTCAAGGTGTTTTATCACTCTGACATTTGTGTTATTGAGTAACTTTTTTTACTTCTCTCATGGAACAAAATATTGCCAAGCTTGTGATCAGCTTTAATTCCATCAGCTCAGTGCTTTACATAGACCCAAACACAGGGAGCTCCCCAGCTGAGGTACAAATGCTTTCATCTGCTGGGCCATTCGTGAAGGAAAGTCTATGGTAGAGTTAGGATCAGGGGTTTCTTGTCCTGTTTAGAGTTGAAAGTGAGGTGATTATGACTTGAGACTTAGAGACACACCTTTCTTTCCCTCCCCTTAATATCCAAATAAAAATTTAGCCTAATGTAGTGGCTTGGAGGAATCAACAAAATCTGCCCTTTCCATAGACATGGGTAACTGAAAGAGGGCCACTGTTGGGTGATCAAAGTCATTACTTCTAAAATGGGAATGGATAAAAATTCAAGGACGTGAAAGCCAGTAGGTCCTGTCACTGAGAGGAAACAGAATAGTTTGTATGGCCAGACAAAAATACAAAGGATAAGAATTTGTTTTTAGAAAATTGTAAGACAGTATTTATTTTTTTAAAGATTTTATTTGACAGAGAGAGACACAGCAAGAGAGGGAACACAAGCAGGGGGAGTGGGAGAGGGAGAAGCAGGTTTCCCACGGAGCCTGATGCAGGGCTTGACCCGGGGACCCCGGGATCATGACCTGAGCTGAAAGTAGATGCTTAACGACTGAGTCACCCAGGCACCCCGTGAGACAATGCTTAAAGATCAGTGCTATAAAGTGCAGTCAGGGACTAGTGGTAGAGTCTTCCCAAGATTCTTTCTCGGTTGAGTCAAACTGGCATGGACATGACCAGAATTAGAAGATGCAAAGAAGACAATCAACCATATGCAGCCCCACAGGAGTCCATAAAAAGAAAAACATTCATTCATTCAGATACCCTATGAATACTGAATATGTATCAGGCGTTATAAAAATACAAGAATGTAAATATGTAAGGTTCCAGTCTTAAATGTGTATGAATCACATTTATGTAGCCAAATCCAAATTTATGAATCTTTTCTTTTTTTTTATTTATTTTTTAACAGAGAGAGAGACAGCGAGAGAGGGAACACAAGCAGGGAGAGTGGGAGAGGGAGAAGCAGGCTTCCTGCTGAGCAGGGAGCCCGATATGGGACTCGATCCCAGGACCCTGGGATCATGACCTGGGCTGAAGGCAGACGCTTAACAACTGAGCCACCCAGGTGCCCCAAATTTATGAATCTTTTCAAGGAGTCTTATAGTGATTATTTTTGTGGGATATTATTATTTTACTGACCATATTAGAGTTTTCCAGAGAAACAGAAAAAAATTGCATATGGAGGGGGAGGGAGAGAATTAGAGTTTTATTTAAGAAATTGATTCATGCAATTATGGAGTCTGGTGAGTCTGAAATCTGCATGGGAGACCAGCAGACTGGAGACCCAGGAAAGGATTGATGTTGCAGTCTGGAGTCTGAGGACAGTCTGGAGGAATATTTCCTTCCTCCCTAGGACTAGAATTACCTGAATGCCTGGTAAAAATGCAGATTCCTAGACTTTATCTCAGGCTTACAAAATTAGGAGTTCTAGGAGTGAGGCCCAAGGCATCTGCATTAGAAGCTCTCTGGGTCATTCTTTTAAATTTTTAAAGCTTTAACAGGTTTGTGTGTATAATAAATTGTACACATTGAAGTACAGAATTAGGTAAGTTTTGACATATGTATACACTCATGAAATGATCACCACAATCAAAACAATGAATGTAGCTATTAACCCAAAGCTTTCCTCATGACTTTTGAAGAACAGAAGTTTTTAATTTTCATGAATCCCAATTTACCAGTGTTTTCTTCTATGGTTCATGCTTTTGGCATTGTAACTAAGAAATCTTTGCCTAACTCAAAGTCACAAAGACTGTTTTTTCTTTTTTTTTTTTACTTTTACATTTTATTTGTTTATTTTTTTTAAAGATTTTTTATTTATTCATTTGACAGCGAGAGAGGGAACATAAGCAGGAGGAGCCAGAGAGGGAGATGCAGGCTTCCCAATTGAGCAGGGAGCCCGATGTGGGGCTCGATCCCAGGACCCTGGGATCATGACTTGAGCTGAAGGCAGACGCTTAACAACTGAGCCACCCAGGCACCCTTTACTTTTACATTTTAAAAAGTTCATAGACTTTTTGGTATTCAAAAAAATTTATTGAAGTATAATTAACATACAGTGTGATATTAGTTTCAAATATACAATATAATGATTCAACAATCCTATATGTTATTCAGTGCTCATCAAGATAAGTGTACCCTTGGTCTCCTTTATCAATTTCACTCCCCACCCATCCACTTTCCCTCTGGCAACCATCAGTTAATATACTTTTATGAGTAGGTACAGGTTTATAGAAAAATTGAGCAGAAAGTACAGAGAGTTCCCAAATACTCCCACCCCTCCCAATTTCCCCTATTTTTAACATTTTGCATTAGTATGGTACATTTATTATAATTAATAATTCAATATTGGTAGATTATTAACTGAAGTTCATAGTTTAGAGTTCATTCTTTATGTGGCACATTCTATGGGTTTTAACAAATGTATGACATGTCCACCATTACAATATCATGCAGAATAGTTTCACTTCTTTAAAAAGTCACCAGTGCTCCTCCTATTCATCTTTCTACCCCTAAATTCCCGGCAACTACTGATCTTTTTACTGCTTACATAGTTTTTGCGTTTCCTGGAATGTCATGTAGTTGGAATCATATGGTGTGTAGACTTTTCAGATTGGCTTATTTTTAGATTGGCTTGTTTTAACGTGCATTTAAGTTTCCTCCATGTCTTTTCTTTCCCTGATAGCTCATGTCTTTTTATTGCCAAAAGCTACTCCGTTATCTGGATGTACTGCAGTTTAGTTATCCATTCACTTACCAAGGGACATCTTGGTTGCTTCCATGTTTTGGCAATTATATGTAAGGCTGCTATAAAACATTCATGCACAGGTTTTTCTGTGGTCATAAGTTTTCAACTCATTTGGGTAAATACCCAATGGTAAAGTAAATACCATGAAGCATAACTGCCAGCAAATTTAAGTTTGTAAGAAACTGCCAAGCTTTTCCAAAGTGATTGTACCATTTTGCATTCCCACCAGCAATAAATGAGTTTCTGTGGCTCCACATCCTCACCAACATTTGATATTATCAGTATTCTGGATTTTAACTATTTTAAATTTTTTTATTGTTATGTTAATCAACATATATTACATCATTAGTTTTTGGTGCAGTGTTCCATGATTCATTGTTTGTTCATAACAACCAGTGCTCCATGCAGAACGTGCCCTCCTCAATACCCATCACCAGGATAACCCATCCCCCTCCCCCCCTCCCCTCTAGAACCCTCAGTTTGTTTTTCAGAGTCCATCATCTCTCATGGTTCGTCTCCCCCTCTGACATACTCCCCTTTTCTTCCTCTCCTGTTATCTTCTTCTTTTTCTTTTTTCTTAAAATATGTTGCGTTATTTGTTTCAGAAGTACAGATCTGTGATTCAACAGTCTTGCACAATTCACAGCGCTCACCGTAGCACATACCCTCCCCAATGTCTATCACCCAGCCACCCCATCCCTCCCACCCCCAACCACTCCAGTAACACTCAGTTTGTTTCCTGAGATTAAGAATTCCTCATATCAGTGAGGTCATGTGATACATGTCTTTCTCTGATTGACTTATTTCACTCAGCATAACACCCTCCAGTTCCATCCACGTCGTTGCAAATGGCAAGATCTCATTCCTTTTGATGGCTGCATAATATTCCATTGTGTATATATACCACTTCTTCTTTATCCATTCATGTGTCGATGGGCATCTTGGCTCTTTCTACAGTTTGGCTATTGTGGACATTGCTGCTATAAACATTGGGGTACACGTACCCCTTCGGGTCCCTACATTTGTATCTTTG
>NW_027397066.1:151476786-151557999 GCF_003265705.2 Callorhinus ursinus
CTAGCAGTTTTGGGGTGGAGTCTTTTGGGTTTTCCACATACAGTATCGTATCATCTGCAAAGAGTGAGAGTTTGACTTCCTCCTTGCCGATTTGGATGCCTTTGATTTCTTTTTGTTGTCTGATTGCTGTGGCTAGGACTTCTAATACTATGTTGAATAGCAGTGGTGAGAGTGGACATCCCTGCCGCGTTCCTGACATTAGGGGAAAAGCTCTTGGATTTTAACTATTTAATAGGCCTGTAATGGTATCTTTTTTTTAAGATTTTTAAATTTATTTATTTGTCAGATTGAGAGAGAGCACAAGCAGGGGGAGTGGCAGGCAGAGGGAGAAGCAGGCTCCCTGCTGAGCAAGGAGCCTGATGCAGGACTCGACGCCAGGACTCTGGGATCTGACCTGAACCAAAGGCAGATGCTTAACCAACTGAGCCATCCAGGTGCCCCATGCTTTGGTGTATCTTAAGAAGTCATCACAGAACCCAAGGTCACCTAGGATTTCTCCTATATTATCTTCTAGGAATGTTAAAATTTTCCATTTTACATTGATGTTTATGATCCATTTTGAGTTAATTTTTGTGAAAGGTATAAGTTTGTGTCTAGATTCATTTTTTTTGTATTTTTTTGTATTTTTGTATTTTTTGAATGTCCAGTGTTTCCAGCACCATTTGTTGAAAAGACTCTTTTTTCTACATTGACTTGTCTTTGCTCCTTTGTCATACTCCAGTTGGCTATATTTGTGTGGATTTATTTCTGTGGCATTGGTCTATTTGTCTACTCTTTTGTCAATACTACACTGTCCTGATTACTGTAGCTTTGTAGTAAGACTTGAAGTCTGGTAGTCTCCATCTTTCAACTTCAATTTTGCCTTTCCATATAAGTTTTAGGAACAGATTGTCAATATTTACAAAGTAACTTGATTTGAATTGTGTTTAATCTATAGATAAATTGGGAAGAACTGAAATTTTGACAATATTGAGTCTTCTTATCCACGTACATGGGATCTGTCTCCATTTTATGTATTTTATGTTTCCCTGATATATTTCTTTGTTCAGGTTTGTGTGGTTTCAAAGGTTGATTTTTGAAACTTTTTATTCAAATCTTCAAATTGATCTTTGAATCTTTTTAAACTAACTTTGCATTCCTATGCTAAACCCTAACTGATTGTGGTTTATTTTCCTTTTTATATATTGTCGCATTCAATTTACTAAAATTTTTACATCTATGTTTCTGAGGGATATTAATCTGAAGTTTTTTTGTACTGTCTTTGTCTAATTTTGATACCAGGGCAGTGCTGAACCTCATATAGAACCTCATATAGAATATAGAAATAATCCCTCCTTTTCAATTTTCTAGTAGAGATTGTATAGAATTGGTATTATTTCTTCCTTAAATGTTTGGTAGAATTCACCAGTGGGTTCATCTGGACTTGGAAATTTCTTTGCTGTAAGATTTTTAAGCATAAATTCAATTTCTTTAGTAGATATAGAGCTACTCAGATTATCTATTTATTCTTGAGTGAGTTTTGGCAGTTTGGCAATTTGTGTCTTTCAAAGAATTTATCTATTTCCATCTAAGTTGTCAACTTTTTTTGGCATAAGGTGTTTTCATAATGTTATTCTTTAAATATCTGTATAACCTCTAATTGTCCTTTTAAAATATGTCCCTTTAGGGCACCTGGGTGGCTCAGTTGGTTGAGCGACTGCCTTCGGCTCAGGTCATGATCCTGGAGTCCCAGGATCGAGTCCCATATTGGGCTCCCTGCTCAGCAGGGAGTCTGCTTCTCCCTCTGACCCTCTTCCCTCTTGTGCTCTCTGTCTCTCATTCTATCTCTCTCAAATAAATAAATAAAATATTTTTTAAAAATATGTCCTTTTAGCATAAGATATTGGTAATTTGTGTTCTCTCTCTTTTTTTTTCCTGATCAGTCTGTCTATAGGTATATATATATTTTTTTGATCTCAGAAAATCAGCTTTTGGTTTACTGATTTTCTCCATTATTTTTCTATTTCATTAATTTTTATCTTATATTTATCATTTCCTATTTTTTGCTTATTTGGATTTTCACTTGCTCTTTTCTTTCTTAATTGTTTTTAAAGATTTTATTTATTTATTTGACAGAGAGAGAGATAGCAAGAGCAGGAACACAAGCAGGGGGAGTGGGAGAGGGAGAAGCAGACCTCCCACCAAGCGGGGAGCCTGATGTGGGGCTCGATTCCAGGACCCTAGGATCATGACCTGAGCCGAAGGCAGATGCTTAATGACTGAGCCACCCAGGCACCCGCTCTTTTCTTTCTTATTTCATAAGTTGGAAGCTGAGTTCACTGGTTTAAGACTTTTGTTATTTTCTAATATAGAGATTTAGTACTATAAATTTTCATTTTCATTCAGTTCAAAAAGCATTCTATTTTCCCTTTTGGTTTCTTCTTTGATCCATGGGTTATGTAGAAGTGTGTTATATGGTTCCTAAGTACTGGGGTATTTTCCAGATACTATTGTGTTATTGATTTTAATTTAATTCCACTGTGGTCCTAGCACATACATTGTATAACTTGAATTGATTAAAATTTATTGAGACTATTTTTATGACCCAGAATATAGTCTATCTTGATAAATGCTCTGGAGTACTCAGGGGGAACATGTGTACTCTGTTGTCAATGGATAGAGTGTGTGATACATCTAAATCAGATCAAGTTGGTTGATCATATTGTCAATGACTTCTATATATGAACTGATACGTCTACTTATTTTACCAATTGTTGAGACAGGAGTATTGATATCTGCAACTAAAATTGTCTATTATTTCTTGGAAATCTACCAGTTTTTGTCTTAGGTCTCTTGAAGTTGTTAGGTGCACAAGGTTTTGGATTGTTATTCCCTCTTGATTAATTGGCCACTTTACAATTATGAAATAACCTTTATTCTTGCTATATTCTTTGCTCTAAAATCTACTTTCTCTAATACTAATATAGGCATTCTAGCTTTATTTTGACTAGTTTTATCATGGTATAACTTTTCCCATTCTTTTACTTTTAAACAATTTTTGTCTTTATATTTAAAGTGACTTAATTATAAGCAGTATATAATTGGATATTGCTGTTTTACCCAATTTGGCAACATCTGCATTTTGATTGGCATATTTAAACCATTTATATAGTTAATGTAACTCTTGACATGATTGGGTTTAAGTTTAGCATCTTGCAATTTCTTTCTTATTTGTCCTTTTTAAAATGCTTCTTTTGAGTTAATTATTTTTTAGGATCCCATTGTATCGTCTTTCTTGGCTTACTAGCTAGAACTCTTTTTAAAATTTTTATTGAGGTGCCTGGGTATCTCAGTCAGTTAAGCGTCTGCCTCTGGCTCAGGTCATGATCCCAGAATCCTGGCATCTAGTCCTGCATTGGGCTCCTTGCTCAGCAGGGAGTCTGCTTCTCCCTCTCCTTCTGCCTCTCCCCATGGCTGGCTTGTGCTCTCTCTCCTCACTCACTCTCTCAAATAAATAAATAAAATCTTAAAACAAATAAAAAAATAAAATTTTTATTTTAGTGACTGATTTAAGGTTTATATAGTAGGAGTTGGAAAATTGGGTCTGTGGGTCTGTTTCTGTAAATCAGATATTGGAAGGCAGCCATACCCGTTCATTTACATTGTCTATAGCTGCTTTCAAGCTAAAACAGCAGAGGTGAGGAAATTGTGACAAATACTCTATGGCACACAAGTCTAAAACATTTACTACCTGTTCCCTTTAAGAAAAAGTTTGCTACCCTTGCTTACAGTATACATCCTTAACTTATGACAGACTACCTTCACATGATATACAATTCATGTTTAGTATAAAAACCTTGTAAAAGTACACTTCTTCCCCTCACCTTTAACCTTTGTTCTATTGTTGTCATACAATTTGCTTATTTACCTTATAAACCAAAAGAGAGAGAGAGAGAATGTTTTCCAGTTTTGTTTAAACAGTTATCTTTTAAAGAGACAAATAAAAAATTATGAGCTATCATTTGGCAATACGCATAGTAGCTCATATTTGAGAACTACCAGTTTATTGCTGTAATGGAGGCAAAATGTAGAGACAAACATACTTTCTTAGTTTCTTCTGTACTTCAGTCTTTCCTTATCTATGACATTTGATGGGATGGGGTGGAGGTAGAAACTTTAGACTATTCTCAGGGGTTACTCATGGGTAACCTTAAATCCTCTTTTGTAGTGAGATATTAAGTAGACAGTTTTAAATCCTATGTAAGAATAGTTGTGCTCTATGTTTATGCACATATTAATTGTGCTAATATGTATATTAATAACTCATTTCACAGTATGAAGCATTCTGCGCATTAAGAGAGGCACAGATAGATCTTCCTGAGGTGTCTGGAGCTTGCAGGACAAGGCGGGATGTGAAAATGGGCATTATTCAGGGGATGACATTTAAGAGAATACCTCAAAGGGAAACATTAGTGTTTCATAGAAGCCATAGCCAAGGAGTAAAGACTTTCCTTCTCTAAGAGAGGATTGTTCATGCTATTATGTCACTAAATAGGGAAACTTTTAAGTTGAAGTAATGGAGCTTTATTTAAATTGGATAACAAACATTTGTCCAAATATTTCCTGTTTTATACACATCGCTCAGAAGCTTATGAAATCCTGAACCTTGAGTACTCTTGAAAACCTCTTGACTTTAACTCTGGCTATTCCTGATGTAGCCCACAAATCCCATCTCTCCCACTGATGTCTCCACTTCACTTACCAGGTTAAACCACACTGATCATTCCATTCTTTCAATGGGCCAAGTTCTTTTCTCCTCCAGGGCCTTCCCATATGCTTATCCTTTGCCTGGAACATTCTTTTCACCAATCTTCCTTATGCTAACTCCTACTTATTAGCCAGGGCTCATTTTAAACGTCACTTCTTCAGAGTCCCTGATCACTCAGTCTTAAAAATTTTCCCTCCTACTCTCAGTTCTTTTATATGCTCTCATGCTTGCTGTAGCAGATTGAATTATTGGTCCTGTCCTTCATCCTTTCCTGTGTCAACACCCTTTTCCCTTACCAGGGTAGCTGTACTCTGGGAGAAAGGAGAATACTCAGATATTTTGAAAGCAGTTGGATAAGTCACCTGAGATGATACTGTTACTAGGGAACCAAAATGTCATTATGGCCCTCCTGTTATACTCCTGGCCCAAGTCTGAGTCAAAGTAGATACAATAGATTTATGGACCCCAACCAATAGATTCATTTTTCTGGTTCCTGGGTGCACACAAGGATGGTTATACTTAGCAGCTGGCAGAACCCAAACCCTTCTATTCATTCTCAAGTCTAAGAATCTTTATAGTAGAAAAACCCTGATAATGCCCCTATTGATCAAGATAGTTGCCATTGCTTGGGTTCCTTAGGAAGCAGACTCTTAGACTATGCAAGAGGCTTATTAGGAAGTGGCTTCAGGAGAAACACCTGTGGGGAGAAGGAAGCAAGACCAGCTAAAGGAAAACTTGGGCTGTGATACAATTTCATTGAAGGACTCAGTAACTCCATGAGGTCCTCTGAAGCTGGAATGGCCCTCCACAGTTGTCTCTAATTGAGGTAAGGGAGCTAGAACTTTATATTCCCTACATTGATCACTCATTCAATGTGGGGATCCTTTGGAAAACTTTAGACAGGACCTTAGATGAAGAGGCTCTCTTCAGTCAGAGCAATTCCCAGAGAGAGTTGACAGATGGGGAAATAAGTCAGAGAGATTCCTGAAGGGGGAGTTTGAGCACCATATCACAATTTCCACTATGGAGGTTAACCAGAAGCAGTACTGCATCCTAGGTGGACTTGCCAATATTAGTACCACTCTCAAGACTTAAAGGAGAATCCCCATCATATCTCCATTCAATTAACTGGTATGGTCCCTGCAGAAATCCAGATGAATCATAGCAGACGATAATATACTTGCCATACATTTTATCAATTGGCAGCCCCAATCGAGCTGTTACGCTTTATGTGGCATCATCATTACAACCCATACTCTGGCACATGGTATGTAATTATTGATCTGGAAAAATCATTCTTTTCCATTTCCTCTAAGAAAGAAGATTAAAATTGGTTTGCATTGACCTGGACAGGATAGTAGCTGATATCCACTGTCTTGCTCTCTGTCACAAGACAGAGTACCACATTAGTCCACTATACTAATGTCATCTTGCTTATCAGTCCCAGAGAATAGGAAGTGGAAAGTACTTTGAATGCCCTGATAAGACATATCACTCCAGAGGATGAAATATAAAGATTCAGAGGCCTGATACATTAGTAACATTTTTAGGGGTCCAATGATCTGGACATCTCAGGCATCCACTCTAAGAGAGAGGACAACTTTTTGCATTGTATACCTCCTGTCACTAAGAAAGGGGCACAGCAATTGGTGGGACCTCCTTGGATCTTGTAGATAGCATATACTATCATTGCAAATAATACTCCAACCCATTTATCAGTGCCTCAGAATTTTTCCAGTTGATTGTGGGGCTCAAAGCAAGAGAAGATTTTACATTGAGTTCAAGATACAGTACAAACTGACCTGCCACTTTGGCCAGATGACCAATCGATCCAATGACACCAAATCTGTGTGAGAAAAAAATTTTGAATGATCCTGAAGGCTCATTTTCTTCCTATTTTTGATAGCTCAACAGAGGCCTGGTTCAGTAGGCCTGAGTTAGCTCAATGAAGAAGAGGCTAACACTCTTTACTGCTGAGCTCCTGAAACTCCTCTTTTCAAACAAGATCACTTTCTCAATCCATGAAGCATCCTAAGTTACATAGTCCCAGAGACGTTCCCTGTTTTCCCCCCTCCAGTAAAAATGTAGAGAATTATGACCATGGAGCTCCTCTCTCCTGGAACACTAACTATGGTATTTACAGACCATCTGTGCTCAGTCTAAAGTAATGAGAGTTCAGGGGATTGTGTGTGTTTTAATACTTCTCCACTATAACTCGCCTACCCCAATCAACCCTAGTATCTGTGTGTGTCCATATTACTATGGTAGGTATGGACATTGTATGGAGTCTCTGGCAAACCAGAATAAGAGAATTGTAGACTGTTATGGATCTGAAGGAATCTGCCTTCTGCAGCTGAGAATTTGTAAAACAATTCCTGATGAGCTAGAGTTGTAGGAGAGTGAGCACCTAGCCATGAGACACCAAGTAACTATGGGACAAGAGCTACCTATCATAACCCACCCAGTTCACATGGTTTGGCAGGCCAGAAATACTCCATCTTCTAATGAAAATTTAGGATTAAGCACAAACAAGTCTAACTAATTAGCATGAACAGGTTGCTTAGGTCCCTATGTCCCCTATCTCTGTTGGAATAAAGCTTCTCTCTCACCTTATACATTGACTTAATAAGAGGCCTTAAGCCAGCTGATGACAAAGGAAAAGCTCTCAGTCGTGGTTCCACAGAGGCCATGAAGATGGACTTCTGCCACAATATAGACCTACTCAGGGCTGGCCTTGAATGATGTGATGAGGAGGAGCAATACCCCTGTGGGCAGAGCTCTGAACAGTGCATTTGGTCATATCCTTTGTATGGAGAAATAAGGTAGTATGTAGTAAGGCTTCATGGGCAGTGGTGAACCGCTTGGCTGGCTGGTCAGGGGTTTGTAAAAGCAAGACTGAAATATCCAAAGTAAAAAGTCTAGAAAAGAGGCATGTGAATGGAACTGAGGAGAAATCTCTGTGTTTCGCTTCAATGCCCACTAGAGAGCACTCACTGCAAGGGAGGTTCTGATCAATGAGGGGGATCAATGCCTATAATGATAGCCTGTGTAACCCACAGTAAAGAGTAGACCCTACATCATGACCTGGAACACACACACACACACACACACACACACACACACACACACACACACACCAGAAACTAAATTTTCATGAAATAATGCATATTCTTCCATATGCTAGTTACTATCCACTAAATTGCATGACTCAATAATAATAGGATGTGAAAGTGAATCACCATTTGAAAAACACTGATGGAAATCGATCCTAACCTTTCCTTTTACATTTAAGGAAACTGAGCTCTAAAGAAGACAAGGTTTTGCTAAAAGTTATGAACAGATTCAGGACTAAAATACATATTTCTTGACTCAGATCAATTTAGTTTTTAGCATCTTTCTCACATTTGTTAAAGTAAATAAAAAGGGAGGGGCGGAGCAAGGTGGCGGAGGAGTAGGAGACCTGGATTTCGTCTGGTCTCAGGAATTCAGCTGAATAGGGATCAAACCATTCTGAACACCTACGAACTCAACAGGAGATCGAAGAAAAGAATAGCAACAACTCTCTGAACAGAAAGCGACCACTTACTGGAAGGTAGGACGTGCGGAGAAGTGAATCCGAGATATTTGGGAGGATAGACGGCGGGGGAGGGGGCCTCCGTCGGCCGCTTCTGGCAAGTGCTAGAGCCGCGGAGCACAAAATCGGACCTTTTAGAAGCCGGCTCCGCTGAGGGACGTCGCTCCAGTGGCTAAGCGGGTGGTGGAACCCTCACAGGACAGTGTGGTCTCAGGACCCTCGGGGTCACAGAAAGACCGGGGGTGCCTGAGTGCGGCAGAGCTCCCAGGTATCAGAGCAGGGAAGCCGGCTGCAGAGACGGAGCCGAGGCGCGGGCTCTCAGCTCGGGGTGGCCATAAACTGTGATCCGCGGCCCAGTCGGGCCACTGCTCCTCCAGCAGGGACCCAACAAGCGGCAGATCCAGGGAGACTCCCTTTCCACCCTCGGGAGGAGCGGCGCGGGAGCGCACCGCAGGGATCTGCTGGGTTTGGAGACTCCACACGGGGTCGGGTGCCAGAGATAGAAACGCTCGGTCACAGGCCGGTGAGCACGGAGTGCCACCGGAGACCGGGGACACGAGAGTGACTGCTTTTCTCTGGGGGCACACTGCAGAGCGGGGCCCCAAGTTCTAACCTCCTCCAGGCGGAGATTGGGAGGCCACCATTTTCACTCTGGTCCTCCAAAGCTGTGCCGAGAGCTTGCAGGGAACAAAGGCTCCTGAGAGCAAACCCAAGCAGCTTGCTTAGCCTGGACCAACAAGGGCGGGGCAATTCCGCCTCCAGCAAAGACATTTGGGAACCACGGCAACAGGCCCCTCCCCCAGAAGATCTGCACGAACAGCAAGCAAGCCAAGACCAAGTTTACCGATCAAGGAGAACGGGAGAACTCCAGCACTAGGGGAATACTGCACATAGAATTCATGGCTTTTTTACCATGATTCATTAGTTTTTCAAAGTTAATTTTTTTAACTTTTTTTTTGAATTTTTCTTTTTCCCTTTTTCAACCAACATCTTATCAATCCCTTTTTTAAAAAAAAACATTTTTTATTTTTCATTTTTAGAATCATATTTTAACCCCTCAATAGTAGTTACCCTTATTTTTTGGCATGTATATATAAGTTGTTCTCTCTTTAAAATTTTGAGATACAGTTTCTTCTAACAGATCAAAATATACCCTAAATCACTAGTGTATGGCTTTGTTCTAGTCTCCTGCCTGATCACATTCTCTCCTTTTTTTTTAAAAGATTTTATTTATTTATTCATGAGAGACACACAGAGAGAGGCAGAGGGAGAAGCAGGCTCCCAAGGAGCAGGGACCCCAATGCGGGACTCGATACCAAGACCCTGGGATCATGACCTAAGCCGAAGGCAGACGCGTAACCATCTGAGCCACGCAGGCGCCCTCTTTTTTTTTTTTAAATCTTCTTTCTTTTTTCAAACAACTTATCAATTCCTTTTATAAAATCTTTTATAATTTTCATCTTTACAGTCATCTTCTATCCCTTCATTGTATCAACCCTTATTTTGTACATATATAAGTCTTTCTTCCTTTAAAATTTTAGGAGGCACTTGCTTCTAACAGACCAAAATACACCCAAAATCTACTGTGTGGCACTGATCTATGCACTAGCCTGATAATATCTGATCATATTCTGTTTTTTTCTTTTGTTTTGTTTTGTTCTGTTTTCGTTTGTTTTTATCTTTTTCTCTTTTTTTTTTCTTTCTCTTTCTTTTCCCTTTCTTTCCCTTTCTTTTCCCCTGGTTTCAGGTCTTTTCCGATTTGTATAGAGTATATTTGCTGGGGACGTTGTTAACCTGTTAGCATTTTGTTCTCTCATTCATCTATTCTCCTCTGGACAAAATGACAAGACAAAAGAAATCACCTCAGCAAAAAGAACAAGAGGTAGTACAGTCTGCCAGGGACCTACTCAATACAGACATTAGTACGATGTTGGACCTAGAGTTCAGAATCATGACTTTAAAGATACTAGCTGGGCTTGAAAAAAGCGTGGAAGTTATTAGAGAAACCCTTTCTGGAGAAATGAACTAAAATCTAACCAAGTCGAAATCAAAAAGGCTATTAATGAGGTGCAATCAAAAATGGGGACATTAACTGCTAGGATAAATGGGGCAGAAGAGAGAATCAGCGATATAGAAGACCAAATGATGGGAAATAAAGAGGCTGAGAAAAAGAGAGAGAAACAACTACAGGAACACGAGGGCAGAATTGGAGAGATAAGCCATACGATAAGACAAAACAACATTGGAATAATTGGGATCCCAGAAGAAGAAAGAGAGAGAGGGGCAGAAGGTATATTGGAGCAAATTATAGCAAAGAACTTCCCTAATGTGGGGAAGGAAACAGGCATCAAAACCCAGGCGGCACAGAGAACCCCTCTCAAAATCAATAAAAATAGGTCAACACCCCGACATCTAATAGTAAAACTTACGAGTCTCAGAGACAAAGAGAAAATCCTGAAAGCAGCTCGGGAGAAGAGATATGTAACCTACAATGGTAGAAACATTAGATTGGCAACAGACCTACCCACAGAGACCTGGCAGGCCAGAAAGGACTGGCATGATATCTTCAGAGCACTAAATGAGAAAAATATGCAGCCAAGAATACTATATCCAGCTAGGCTGTCATAGAAAATAGAAGGAGAGATAAAAAGCTTCCAGAACAAACAAAAACTAAAGGAATTTGCAAACACGAAACCAGCCCTCCAAGAAATATTGAAAGGGGTCCTCTAAGCAAAGAGAGAGCCTAAAAGCAGCATAGAACAGAAAGGAACACAGACAATATACAGTAACAGTCACCTTACAGGCAATACAATGGCACTAAATTCATATCTTTCAATAGTTACCCTGAATGTAAATGGGCTAAAAGCCCCAATCAAAAGACACAGGCTATCAGATTGGATTAAAAAACAGGACCCATCGATATGCTGTCTGCAAGAGACTCATTTTAGACCCAAAGACACCCCCAGATTGAAAGTGAGGGGGTGGAAAACAATTTACCATGCTAATGGACACCAAAAGAAAGCTGGGGTGGCAATCCTTATATCAGACAAATTAGATTTTAAAACAAAGACTGTAATAAGAGATGAAGAAGGACACTATATCCTACTTAAAGGGTCTATCCAACAAGAAGATTTAACAATTGTAAATATCTATGCCCCAAACATGGGAGCAGCCTATTATATAAGGCAATTAATAACAAAAGCAAAGAGACACATTGACAACAATACAATAATAGTGGGGGACTTTAACACCCCCCTGACTGAAATGGACAGATCCTCTAAGCAAAAGATCAACAAGGAAATAAAGACTTCAAATGAAACACTGGACCAAATGGACTTCACAGACATATTCAGAACATTCCATCCCAAAGCAACGGAATACACATTCTTCTCTAGTGCCCATGGAACATTCTCCAGAATAGATCACATCCTAGGTCACAAATCAGGTCTCAACCGGGA
This sequence comes from Callorhinus ursinus, assembly GCF_003265705.2. Lineage (NCBI taxonomy): Eukaryota > Metazoa > Chordata > Mammalia > Carnivora > Otariidae > Callorhinus > Callorhinus ursinus. Next base: position 151,488,566 of record NW_027397066.1, read on the forward strand.
CCAAAAGACTGGGATCATTCCCTGCGTATTTTCAGACACAATGCTTTAAAACTAGAACTCAATCACAAGAGGAAAGTTGGAAAGAACTCAAATACATGGAAGCTAAAGAGCATCCTACTAAAGAATGAATGCGTCAACCAGGAAATTAAAGAAGAATTAAAAAAATTCATGGAAACCAATGAAAATGAAAACACAACTGTTCAAAATCTTTGGGATACAGCAAAGGCAGTCCTAAGAGGAAAGAATATAGCAATACAAGCCTTTCTCAAGAAACAAGAAAGGTCTCAAATACACAACCTAACCCTACACCTAAGGAGTTAGAGAAAAAAACAGCAAATAAAGTCTAAACCCAGCAGGAGAAGAGAAATAATAAAGATCAGAGCAGAAATCAATGAACTAGAAACCAAAAGAACAGTAGAACAGATCCACGAAACTAGGAGCTGGTTCTTTGAAAGAATTAACAAGATTGATAAACCCCTGGCCAGACTTATCAAAAAGAAAAGAGAAAGGACCCAAATCAACAAAATCATGAATGAAAGAGGAGAGATCACAACCAACACCAAAGAAATACAAACAATTACAAGAACATATTATGAGCAACTCTATGCCAGCAAATTAGATAACCTGGAAGAAATGGGTGCATTCCTAGAGATGTATCAACTACCAAAATTGAACCAGGAAGAAATAGAAAACCTGGACAGACCTATAACCACTAAGGAAATTGAAGCAGTCATCAAAAATCTCCCAACAAACAAAAGCCCAGGGCCAGATGGTTTCCCAGGGGAATTCTACCAAACATTTCAAGAAGAATTAATACCTATTCTCCTGAAACTGTTCCAAAAAATAGAAATGGAAGGAAAACTTCCAAACTCATTCTATGAGGCCACCATTACCTTGATCCCCAAACCAGACAAAGACCCCATCAAAAAGGAGAATTACAGACCAATATCCTTGATGAACATGGATGCAAAAATTCTCACCAAAATACTAGCCAATAGGATCCAACAGTACATTAAAAGGATTATTCACCACGACCAAGTGGGATTTATTCCTGGGCTGCAAGGTTGGTTCAACATCCGCAAATCAATCAACGTGATAGAATACATTAACAAAAGAAAGAACAAGAATCATATGATCCTCTCCATAGATGCGGAAAAAGCATTTGACAAAGTACAGCATCCTTTCTTGATCAAAACTCTTCAGAGTATAGGGATAGAGGGTACATACCTCAATATCATAAAAGCCATCTACGAAAAACCTACAGCGAATATCATTCTCAATGGGGAAAAGCTGAGATCTTTTCCCCTAAGGTCAGGAACGCGGCAGGGATGTCCACTCTCACCACTGCTATTCAACATAGTATTAGAAGTCCTAGCCACAGCAATCAGACAACAAAAAGAAATCAAAGGCATCCAAATCAGCAAGGCGGAAGTCAAACTCTCGCTCTTTGCAGATGATATGATACTGTATGTGGAAAACCCAAAAGACTCCACCCCAAAACTGCTAGAACTCATACAGGAATTCAGTAAAGTGGCAGGATATAAAATCAATGTACAGAAATCAGTGGCATTCCTATACACCAACAACAAGACAGAAGAGAGACAAATCAAGGAGTCGATCCCATTTACAACTGCACCCAAAACCATAAGATACCTAGGAATAAATTTAACCAAAGAGGCAAAGGATCTGTACTCAGAAAACTATAAAATACTCATGAAAGAAATTGAAGAAGACACAAAGAAATGGAAGAACGTTCCATGCTCATGGATTGGAAGAACAAACATTGTGAAGATGTCAATGCTACCTAGAGCAATCTACACATTCAATGCAATCCCCATCAAAATACCATCCACTTTTTTCGAAGAAACGGAACCAATAATCCTAAAATTTGTATGGAACCAGAAGAGACCCCGAATAGCCAGAGGAATCTTGAAGAAGAAAAGCAAAGCTGGCGGCATCACAATTCCGGACTTCCAGCTCTATTACAAAGCTGTTATCATCAAGACAGTATGGTACCGGCACAAAAACAGACACATAGATCAATGGAACAGAATCGAGAGCCGAGAAATGGACGCTCAACTCTATGGTCAACTAATCTTTGACAAAGCAGGAAAGAATGTCCAATGGAAAAGAAACAGTCTTTTCAACAAATGGTGTTGGGAAAATTGGACAGCCACACGCAGAAGAATGAAACTGGACCATTTCCTTACACCACACACACAAATAGACTCCAAATGGTTGAAAGACCTAAATGTGAGACAGGAGTCCATCAAAATCCTAAAGGAGAACACAGGCAGCAACCTCTTTGACCTCAGCCACAGCAACTTCCTCCTAGAAACATCGACAAAGGCAAGGGAAGCAAGGGCAAAAATGAACTATTGGGATTTCATCAAGATAAAAAGCTTTTGCACAGCAAAAGAAACAGTCCACAAAACCAAGGACAACTGATAGAATGGGAGAAAATATTTGCAAATGACCTATCAGATAAAGGGCTAGTATCCAAAATCTATAAAGAACTTATCAAACTCAACACCCAAAGAACAAATAATCCAATCAAGAAATAGGCAGATGACATGAACAGACATTTTTCCAAAGAAGACATCCAAATGCCCAACAGACACATGAACAAGTGCTCAACATCACTCGGCATCGGGGAAATCCAAATCAAAACCTCAATGAGATACCACCTCACACCAGTCAGAATGGCTAAATTTAACAAGTCAGGAAACGACAGATGTTGGCGGGGATGCAGAGAAAGGGGAACCCTCCTACGCTGTTGGTGGGAATGCAAGCTGGTGCAGCCACTCTGGAAAACAGTATGGAGGTTCCTCAAACAGTTGAAAATAGAGCTGCCCTATGACCCAGCAATTGCACTACTGGGTATTTACCCCAAAGATACAGATGTAGGGATCTGAAGGGGTACGTGCACCCCAATGTTTATAGCAGCAATGTCCACAATTGTCAAACTGTGGAAAGAGCCAAGATGTCCATCGACAGATGAATGGATAAAGAAGAAGTGGTATATATACATAATGGAATAGTATGCAGCCATCAAAAGGAATGAGATCTTGCCATTTGCAACGACGTGGATGGAACTGGAGGGTGTTATGCTGAGTGAAATAAGTCAATCAGAGAAAGACATGTATCATATGACCTCACTGATACGAGGAATTCTTAATCTCAGAAAACAAACTGAGTGTTGCTGGAGTGTGGGGGGTGGGAGGGATGGCGTGGCTGGGTGATAGACATTGGGTAGGGTATGTGCTATGGTGAGCGCTGTGAAGTGTGCACGACTGTTGAATCACAGATCTGTACTTATGAAACAAATAATGCAATATATGTTAAGAAATAAGAAGAAGATAGCAGGAGGGGAAGAATGAAGGGGGGTAAATCGGAGGGGGAGACAAACCATGAGAGACGATGGACTCTGAAAAACAAACTGAGGGTTCTAGAGGGGAGGAGGGTGGGGGATGGGTTAACCTGGTGATGGGTATTAAAGAGGGCACATTCTGCGTGGAGCACTGGGTGTTATGCACAAACAATGAATCATGGAACACTACATCAAAAACTAATGATGTAAGGTATGGTGATTAACATAACAATAAATTTTTTTTTAAGTAAATAAAAAGGGAATTTTTCTTAGCTAATATGGGCTCCAAGATAATTTGAAAAACTTTCTTTTTAGTAAACATCTACGAATGAAGGCTAAAATTCAACAAACATCCTTCAAAATGCACAGCTGATCCCATAAAAAAGTAAGGAAATTTTAGGGAGTCAAATACAAAACAGAAGTAGGAGTCCAGAGTTGTTATCCAGAATGAAAAGCCAACAAGAGGTCTAGAGCATTAAGTTATATGAACAGGTTACATAAACCTAGACTCTTGGATTTTAATGGTCATGTGGGGGGACTAGCTTGAGCTTTTGGAAGGTATGTGGTACAAACTGAGAACCATTCACAAAGAATGGACCCCTAAAGATTATAAGCTAGGAAAAAAACAAAAAACAAACAAACCCATCCTCTGGCAAAAGGAGATATTCTTTGTTTTAGCCCTTTAGATAGGGAAAGAATTCTCGGAAAGGGCAAACATGACCCTATCCTTATAAGTGTGTTACAGCTCAAAGTGAACCCTGTACATAACCCAGAAAACACCAAACTGAAAAAGTGGTCCCAGTTGGATGTAACCCGGGAAATCTCTCAGAAACAAGAACAAAAACTAATGATGTACTGTATGGTGACTAACATAACATAACAATATATATGAAACAAGAACAAATCTTCTCTAGAAACATGTATCTTCAGCATAGGTAGAGCTGCCAGATAAAATACATGTCACAAAGTTAAATTTGAATTTTAGATAAACAATGAAAAAAAGTTTTAGTATAAATATGCAGCATGACATGTCTGAGGAATACTTAAAGTATTAATTGTTTATCTGAAACTCAAATTTAACTAGGTATCTTGTTTTTTCCCCTAAACTGGCAACTCTAATCATAGTTCCCTACAGATGCCCACAGTTTAAGTTCAGCAAATCATGAGTTCAAAATATAAAATTGCTAAATTCATATAGGAAATAAGCCACCATGAGAGAGAGCAGGAAGAACAGATTATACACCCAAAGAATTCAGATATTTAAGTTATTAGATAATGCATATAAGCAATTACATAGCAAAAAGGAAGGAACTGAAAACTTGAGACTACAAACAAAATACTATAAAAATGGCCAGACAAAAATCAAAAAAGAATCAAATAGAATTTATGGCAATAAGAAACATGATCTGTAAACCAGTAGATAGATCTGAACAAATTACTGAGAATGTAAAAACAAAACAACAAAACATGAGAAATATGAGAAAGAAGTTACAAAACAAGGACAAACTGAAAGGCTCTAACATATGGCTACTGCAGTTTCAGAAGGAAAGAATGGAAATGATGGAGGAAAGAAAATGTTCAATGAATCAATGACCAAGAATTTTCCATAATTGATGAAAAAAAGAATCCTCCAATTCAGGAAAGCACAAATCTGCAGCAGAATTTATAGACGAACACATTTTAGTGAAATTGCAAAACAGCAGACAGAGAAAATGTCAAAATCAACACAGGCAAGAGAAACTGTGGTTATAAAAGTACATTGAATTGATAGACTTCTAGGCAGCAACAATGGAAGCCAAAAGATATTGGAATTACCAGCGCTGAGAGAAAATAACCACCATGTTTTTAAATTGTTGACACCAAAACTATCATTAATGTAAAACAGATTTTGAAAATAGTTTATTATTAACAGATCTTCACTAATATGTTTTTCATATTTAAAAACATTTGAGGGCGCCTGGGTGGCTCAGTTGGTTAAGCGACTGCCTTCGGCTCAGGTCATGATCCTGGAGTCCCGGGATCAAGTCCCACATCGGGCTCCCTGCTCAGCAGGGAGTCTGCTTCTCCCTCTGACCCTCTTCCCTCTCGTGCTCTCTATCTCTCATTCTCTCTCTCAAATAAATAAATAAAATCTTTAAAAAGGTAAATAAATAAAAAATAAAAAAATAAAAACATTTGAGACCAAGAAGGTGATGTACATAGGAATATCCATAGCGTCACAGCGTGTAATAAAAAATTAACAAAAAACATTAATGCTCATCGTCAGAGACATGAATAAGTTTTAGTATAGCCATACAACAGAGTACCATTTAGAGGTGAATACATACAGGAACTAGAACTAAACTGATCGCCCCCAAATCACGGGTGAAAACAAGCTGCAGAAAAATGTGCTATGATAACACTTTCTACACATTTTTAAAAATATGTAAGACCTTACAATTGCTTAGTATATATTCAGATACAGAAAAATTATAAATTCAAGGGACTGTACCATAAGAGACTCTTAATCATAGGAAACAAACTGAGGGCTGCTGAAGTGGGGGGGGGTGGAGGGATGGGGTAACGGGGTGATGGACATTAAGGAGGGCACGTGATGTAATGAGCAGTGGGTATTATAGAAGACTGATGTATCACTGGCTTCTACCTCTGAAACCAATAATACATTATATGCTAATTAACTGAATTTAAATTAAAAAATAAATTTAAAAAAATTCAAGGAAAAGATAAACACACAGTTCAGGCTACTTATTATGACTGGAGGAGGTGGAGAGACCCACAGAGACCTTCAAGTGGGTTCATGGTGTTTTATTTCTTGAAGTATGAAGTATACATGGTGTTTATTATATTATTATTTGTACCACTTTTGTCTTAAATATTTTACCATAACTTATGAAAAGGAAAAAAGAACACTCAAAATGTTTATGATCTCCTCTCATTTTGCAAAGCAGAATGCATAAGGAATGGCAAAACTAGTGCTTATGAGACATAATTAAAGGGAAAAAAGGTAAGAGAATAAAGCAGATCTGAGTGAAGTTAGCAGATAGAAACTCACTACAAGAGTAGGTTTAGTTACAGGATTGTTTCTCCAGTTTGCCCAGGGTTTTATAAGCAGAAGTCATGGGTCTCTGCTAATTTTCAGGCCACATCTTTGTGGCCCTGAAGCCAGGAGGCTGGTGCTGCAGCCAACAATTGGGAAGAAGCAGAAAACATAGCTTCCTCTCTCCCATGCCCAGCTGTCTCGCAGCCCTGAGGCTGATGACATGGAGGGAATGAAGAGTTAGGTCACTATAAAAACTCAACGCTACTGGAACCCAGTTTCAGCTGCTACTGCTACCGCCTCCCTTCTGCATCTCAAATATTAGCAAGGTGCATCTCACTGGACCCCGAATCACATCTAAAATGTCAGTGCAAGGGAGCTGGGAACTGTAATTCATAGGCTTTCAGACCTCATGATACAGAAAAATGGGGATTTAGGTTTTAGGGAACTAGATTTTGAGTGCTACTAGACACTAGCTAGCAAATCCATACCCCTTTGGCTTCTCAGCTTATATACACAAATTTATACTATGTTAAAAATTCTAGAAAACAGGAGCGCCTGGATGGCTCAGTCATTAAGCATCTGCCTTTGGCTCAGGTCATGATCCCAGGGTCCTGGGGTCGAGCCCCGCATCGGGCTCCCTGCTCAGAGGGAAGTGGCTTCCCCTTCTCCCACTCCCCCTGCTTGTGTTCCCTCTCTCACTGTGTATCTCTCTGTCAAATAAATAAAATCTTCTAAAAAAAAATTCTGGAAAACAAGAATAGCAACAAGAGCATGCATCTACCCAACACAATACAAATATTCTTCATACAAACACAAATCTCTTCCCCAAAGCAGGAACCGAAAGTCTCATAAATCACAATATCCATCTCTGGGTGATAATCATTCCTCTTTCAGGAATTCCCACTTGTCTCTTTGTGTCACTTTGGGTCCGCCAAGAAGCAGATGCTAAGAATTATATGTGAAAGGGATTTATTGGGGGAAATGCCTAGGAAGAATAAAAGGCAGGGAAGTGGCAGTAGGCAGGGCATCTTCAAACCCCAGGGCAGGTCTGAGAAAGTCTTGATCAAACTGATAGGAGCTCCTGAGCAAAGATTGCCACGTTGGGTAATAATGGACCTGCTCTAGTACCCCTTGCCTGCTACTCTCAATCATTGCCTGGGTACAGCCCAAGAAAAGGGTGTTCTTGGCCTGACTGCCTGATGGACCCAAAGGAGTAGCAGCTGAAAGCTGTTACCAACTACACTCCTGCAGCAGTTTCTCTCGAAGCAGATTTGAATGGTGCACCTCCTTGGCTATCCCAATCTTGTATCTAAGGACTAAATCATAGGGGTGCCTGGGTGGCTCAGTCAGTTAAAAAATGGCTGCCTACAGCTCAGGTCATGATCCCAGGGTCCTGGGATGGAGCCCCGCATCGGGCTCCCTGCTCGGCGGGGAGCCTGCTTCTCCCTCTGCCTCTGTTCCTCCCCCTGACTTGTGCTCTCTCTCCCTTTCTCAAATAAATAAAATCTTAAAAAAAAAGACTAAATGATAAATTTAATGACCACCAACACCTGGGAAAGGAAGGGAAAAAGGGAAATCAGTATACACAAACATGAAAATCTGGGCAGCTAGTACAGTTCTTGAGTATACAACTGGAGCCATGGCTGCTATGTGTGAATTCTTGAATGAAGCTCAGCTCATTTCTGAGCTCTTGGTGGTTTTGCCTGTATTGAGTTGTATAGTTTTCTATTTTTCCTTTTGGATAATGAAATACTAAGAGTATCCCTGGAGGATTTCACGGACTCCTCCTTGTCTAAAATCTACTTGCAGTAAAACTCTTCTCTTGATGAGCAGGGTCAGTCATTTCGGTCAGCACATTAACTCCTTCTTTGTCTCTTGGTTCAACGGCATGGGGAGCTCTAAATGGCCGGGTAGCAGTCTCAATTCACAAATCAATAGATCCATTGTATTCCCTGGAAGAAGCACTCCTCCTTTGGGAACTAAGGCTTCTAGACCTTCAAAGCTCAAAGTTGTAGTGAAATGGAGTAAAACATTTTTTGAACGGATCATTGGGTGAATAGTAATTGGAACCAGTCTCATTTCTATTATTTGATTTATATATACACCCATGTTTTCTAGCATGGGAGAATTGGCACCATCTATTGAATACAGGTTCTTAATATACACCATACTTTGTAAAAGAGCACTCCAACATCATATATTGTTAGATCTCAACAGGCTCGGTTATGGAACCTTCAGTAGGCCATTCTACTGTTCTAGTAGGCATGCTGATCCTGGGTGGTGAGATGCATGGTAAGATCAGTAAATCTCAGGGGCATCAGCTTTTGCCTCACTTCTGTTGCATTATAACCAGTTGGTCAGAAGTTATGCCAAATGGAAAACCATATGATGAATAACAGTATTTAGTAAGTTATGTGTGATGGGGTGGCAGAAGCATGTGTGTAAGGCGGTCACATCCATACACAAAATAAATGTCTATTACTAAGATAAAAAAAAATTGCTGCCTATTCCACAAAAGCAGGGGCCAAGTGTAGTCAATCTTTGGCCAGATGGTTTGTGTGTCACATCATCCTCAGTCTACAGATGATGGTCACAACAGGGTATTACAAGAATGCTGATGCTCCTCTTGGAAATCATTTTTCAATGCCTAATTTAACACGGTGTCCTTGGGACTCATATGAGGGATAGAGTTAGAGGATGGGTGAGCAGGTCACACAATAAATCCATCCTGACATTCCTATCCAAAGCTTTGGATTCCTTCTTTTATATTCCACAAAGGAATTCCATTTCATGTAGGCCATTATTTGTCAAAGCCATTTCCAGCCGCTTCAGCTAACTCATTTGAATACAGAATTTCTCTTAAGTGTAACTAGATTGATAAATTTGGCCTAGTCACATTTTACTTTATCCCTCATCTAACTCCATCAGAATTCATTCTCACTCATAACCCTTGGGTTTCTGCAAATACGCATTAGCAGAATGCCGCAGTTCTTTTAATGAACAGAGTCTTCTGGGTCAGATTTGAACTGATCCCCTATGAAGTCTATTGGGATGACTCTCCTTTTGGTTTTGACTCCTATGAGAGGTGGTAGGAGTATGTTGTGGAGAGAATCAGCATCACATGGAAAAGTAATTATTTCAGCTAAGTCATTACAGACTTCAAGCAAGGGAAGATGGGCCTTCCCAGAAAGAGGTAGAGGGCTGCCTCTGACAGGAAGGCAAGCTCAGTGGGACTTGGGGTTTTAAAGTACACTGATTTATCTTAGTCCATCCAAATATGCCATTGCAAATTTTTTCGTCGCCTTCTTTCCCAATTAATCACTTTTATGTGAGCATCTGAAGAAGCTGTGAATTCAAGTTATGTTGTAACTCTGCCACCTACAGGACCTACTCTGGGTTGGATTTTTGATACAATAGATATGAGATTCTTTTAGTGCAATTGTGGAAGCTTCTCTGCCCCCTGGATAATACCTTTGGGTTGAAAAGCCCCAAGATTGTTGGGTTTGTTTGTTTTCTGTAAGCCGCCCATTGCCGTAGCCCTAGTACTTGTCTCTTTCACCAGAGTATTCTATTGCAAAAGCCACCTGGTCTCTCTTAATAGGTAACTGATTCCAGGAATGACAAGTAATAACTTGAGAAGCTGTTTTGACATTGCGTACCATGGACTCCCAGAATCCCATTTTCTGCTAGTGAACAAGGTCATTATTGTCTTCAAATCAAACCAGGTCTGACAACAAATAGATTCCCATCTTTGCGGTTGAACTTCCTGGAACTACTTTTAGTACCAAATGCGGCATCCGTTAATATTCCAAAAGGATAACAGAAAACACTATGTATCTCAAGCAGAAAGGGATTTAGGACATAGAAACAGATGCTTACAGAACTATTAAAAGGGCTTGAGTGCAAAAGTCAGGAAAAACAGTTTCTTGCTTTCTGGAGCTTAGCAAACTTCAAAAATCATGGGAACCCACTGCTAATGATCTTACTATTCTCTTCAGCATTACAGTGGCCATTTGCAAAAGGATATTCAAAGGTAATGGCAAGAACCTCACAACTGTCATATGCTAAAATCTGCATGCCTGCCCACAGCTGCTATGGGAAAATGATGGTTTCTTCCTGTTCTCTCCCTCCTGAAACTTGGCTAAGGATCCAAATTTGGAGGCTGCTGGGATTCTCAGAAATGTAGCCCCAAGCTTTCAGCCTCTATAATTTTTAGGGGAGTTTAGAAAGGCAGAGATGGTGCCAAATATCAACATACAATATTTGGCAAATTGGTCTACTGAATATGGAAAACAAGAAGAGTCATTCCCTCAGACAATTGCTATGGAGGATGAGGTAACACTGGCAAAGCCCTGATGTACATGAAAAAGCTTGGTATCTGTATCAGTCCTAAAATATGAATGCCTCATAGCTTTCGATTCTGTTCTCTGGGATAAAGCACTAGATGATTCTGTATAGCTATTTTCCATTTGTCCCCCATTTCCCTACTACAGATCTATTGGCTGTCCTTCCCTCGGTCCAGGTAGGCTGGCTCCTAGGGGCCAAGTCACCTGGGATACTGAATGTCACTTGGCCTCCCCCAAGCAGTGGGAGATACTGACACTGACAGAAGGTATAGGCAGGCCGTGAGGACGTTTGTGGATATTTCCTCCCTGTCCCTTCCCATTGAGACATTGTGCTGCCAATGGCAGAGACCCTCCTTGACTCAGTGCCTGCTTGGTGCCCCTGCTCCACACCTGCTATTCTCACTGGATTCCAGTAAGTATACTTTCTCTCCTTGTCCCTGTGACTTCCTGCTGTTACCTGTCTCTCAAATGCCTTCTACATGTGGGTCCTTTTACGATGCCCATAACTCTTTCTCAATCCCTTCACTAAGGTACCTCCATTTGAACTTCCTGAGTGGAATTCTGTCCAAGTCCTTCTCGGACTCTCCCCGATTGATACACCCAGGGTTATCTTCCTTCACAGCTGAGCCCCCGGTTGTAGAGCTATCAGAGGGCTGGATGGAAACTCAGAGCTCAGAGGCAGGTCCAGCAGTGGAACGATGCAGAACGCAAAGACTTCACCCACCCTTCTTGACAGGTGCGAGGACTTCATCTCCAAGAGACCAATGAGCTATCAGCACACAGGCAGTTCCTGCATGGAAAAACAAGTCCGAAAACCACTTTGCTTCCCTGTCCAAAATGGAATCCACAAACCCGGGGTCGGGTTTCTGTAGACTTGTGCCCAAATGCCCTGAGCAGCCTGCAACAAGGAAGAATTAGGGCACAGCTGAAATCCAAAAGGAAAAGGAAACGGGCTAAGATCCATGGGGAACAATCTCTATTTCTTAATCTGTCTCCTGCCCCAAATAGCTCCGCTCTCCTCCCCCACTTGTGTTTACGTGTCTGTTTCTTTCCCTGGCAGCAGATGACACCAGGCCTTAAAGTAGGTCACAGAGGGCGGTGAGGAGCCCACAAAGGCCCTCAGGCCACGTCCTCCCCTGACTTCAGTCCCCAGGCTCCCGGGGCTGGAGTGGCAGAGCACAGACCCAGATGACCCCGTGCTGTCCAAGGCCCCCAGGCAGCGCCGGAGCTCCCTAGAACCCCAGCGCGTGGGGGTTCCTGGGTCCAGCCTGGGAGTGGGCAGGGGGCCTGTTCGGAGCCAACAGCAGAGGGGACAGCACTGGGCTGGGGCCGCAGCCCTGCCAGTCCCATCCTGCCCCTGCCCCTCCAGCCCCTCCTCCCGCAGCCCTGCTCCAGTGCCCTCAGGGAGGCCCATTCTTCCCAGGACAGCCAGGCAGCCACATGGCCCTGCTGTTTTCCCCGGGAAGCCCTGGGGCCCCTTCCACACAGACCCCAGGGCCCAAAGCAGGGCTCCCAGCCCACTCCGGGGGCATCGCTGGTGTGATGGGTAGAATGCAAATTACCGAATCAGAAAACTGGATTTCAGGCCCCAGTCACCTGAGGCACGGGGCGCTAGAAGCTTGCCCAAAATAACCCAGCTGGGAAGCGGCAGAGCTCGGGCCCACAAGGACCCACTGGCACACCCCAAGCCCCCCGCGTCTGCCTCCCTCACGGCCGGACCCCCCGCCCCGATCCTTCAGACCCTCTCTGCCCAGCATCCAGTCCTCACGGCGCCTTTCTCTCCCCAGGTTCTTTCAGAGCACGGCTATGGCCTGCTCATGACCGACATCCGGGAGGGCCAAACCTCCTACTATGCGGAGGAGTACCACCAGCAGTACCTGAGCAAGAACCCCGACGGGTACTGCGGCCTCGGGGCACCGGAGTGTCCTGTCTGCTGTGTACTATGGTCCAAAAATTTAAATGTGGGAGCCCTGGCCTCCAGTGTGGCTGTATTTGGTGATGGGGCCCAATAAGCAAGTAAGCTAGTAATTACAATAATAAAGAAGTGATTAAGGTTAAATGAGGTCATAAAGGGTGAGGCCTTGATGCTGTAGGGTTAGTGTTTTTATAAGAAGAGAGGCCAGAGTGTGTGCTCCTGCTCTATCTCTCTGAATCCCTCCTTCCATGAACACTCCCTGTGGAAGGCCATGTGAGGACACGTTGAAAAGTTGGCCATATGCAAAAGCCTGGAAGAGGGAGGGCCCTCACCAGGAACTGAAAAATCTGGCACCTTGATCTCAGACTTCCAGCCTCCAGAACTGTGAAAATAAATTTCTGTTGCATAAACCACCCAGTCTGTGGCATTTTGTTATGGCAGCCTGAGCAGACTAAGACAGTATTTAAGAATGATTTTCCTGCACAAGGTTGGCCCTTGAAGTCACAGCAAAAAGGCTTTCAACAAACTGGGCAATTCTTTAATGGTTCACATCAGTGGCTTTTTGAAGAGCACAAAGTGTTAAGGCATTTTTTTTTAAGTTTGATTTATAAGGTATAATTTATATTTATTTAGTAAATTCACCTTTTTAAGGTGTACGCTTTTATGAATCCTGACAAATACAAATGGCTGTGTAACCACCACCACAATCTAGATATAGAAGCTCCCCACCCTCCCAAAATAAGTTCCCCTTGTCCCTTGGTAACCCATCCCCTTCTCCAAATCCCGGTCCCTAGCAACAACTGACATGTTCTCTGTGCCTGTTGTTTGTCTTTTCCAGAATGCCATCTAAATGGCATCATACAGAGTGCAGTTGCTTGTTTCTGGCTTCTTCAACTTAGCATAATGCATCTGTGATTCATGTTGCTGCATGTATCTATAGTTTTTCTTTTTTACTGCTGAATAGTGGTGATGCTGTCTGGACCACAGTTTGTTTATCCATTCACCAGATGATGGACATGTAGGGTGTTACCAGTTTTTAGCAATTATGAATAAAGCCACTATAACCATTGTGAGATTTTAGTGTGGACACATGTCTTCATACAGTGGTGTTTTGATAAAGGTGTGAATTCATTTACTGATGTGCTGGGAGATTTGGGGATTCTTTGGGGTCTGAGTGAAAATAATGCATATGCTGTGTTTTCTTGTTCTGGACTCTGAGGCCAGCCATGGAAATGAGGTGGTTAAGCTAAGCAGGATTGTGGGTGACACTGGGAATTCTTTATCTCTGCCCTGTTCGACCTCATATGAACATGCTCTCCAGTACCCCAAAAGATACAAACATTTATAGCTACAATGAAACTCAAATTCATGCTGTTTTCCAAAGAACAGCGGTGAGGAAGCTTTCTCTCCCATTTCAGGCCCCCTCCTGGCATAGAAAAATATGAGCTAAGTGGATGAATTCTGATACTTTGCTTACAGCTATGAGAAGTATGGTAAATGCTTGTTGTGTGAAAAGTCTATACCCAATAACATGAACTAATTTCCTAATATTTCTTCTGCCTTTTGCTTATTCTGACAGGATATTTCCAAGAGTTTTAAAGATAAATTTTAAAGCCTCAAGACAGCCAGGGAAAGAAAAATGCCCATAGTCATTTCCCCTGAAATGGAAATCCGTTATGTATAGAATTTTGGAGAATGTTTACATCTACAGCTCCTTGCCAATCTTTAGTAATAACCCTTGCTCCCCACATACCTGTCACATGCATGGCGATTTCTCATGAGAATTATTCAGTGGCTGCATAGTAGGGAAAACTGTTCAGATTTGAGCTTTATTCAATAAACTGACCTCTGTCTCCTGCTCAAACTTGTACATTATTTCAGCTCAATATTTTAGTGGACCATTTGAAATTGCCAATATTAAGACAATTTTGGAGCTACTAAAACAGCAATTATATATGGTTTAATTTAAAAGTGCCTGTAGGGGGCGCCTGGGTGGCACAGTTTGGTAAGCTGACTTTTGGTCTCTGCACAGGCAGTGATCTCAGCGTGGTGATATCAGGGTCCTGAGATCAAGCCCTGCGTTGGGCTCTGCACTCAGCGTGGAGTCTGCTTGGGATTCTCTCTCCCTCTTCCTCTGCCCCTCCTGCTCATGCTCTCTCTCTATATAAAATAAATAGATAAATCTTGGGGTGCCTGGGTGGTTCAGTCGGTTAAGCATCTGCTTTTGGCTCAGGTCATGATCCCAAGGTCCTGGGATCAAGCCCCACATCAGGCTCCTTGCTCAGTGGGAAGACTGCTTCTCCCTCTCCCTCTGCTCCTCTCCCCCTGCTCCTCTCCCCCTGCCACCTCAAGTAAATAAATCAAATCTTTTTTCCAGAATATTTTATTTTTTTATTTTTATTTTTTATTATGTTAGTTACCATACAGTACTTCATCTTTAAAAAAATAAAAAATAAAGAGATAAATCTTTAAAAAAAATAAAGTTCCTATAGTTCCCGTACACTTTGGTATTTTTGCACATGTTTTCCGCCCATCTAGAATGCCATCATTAGTTTCCTAGGACTGCCATAACAAAGTACCACAAACTGGGTAGTTTAGAACAACAGAAATTTATTGTTTGGAGTTCTGGAGGCCAGAAGTCCAAAATCAAGGTGTCAAGAAGTCATGCTCCCTTGAAAGCACTAGGGAGGGACCTTTTCCAGGTCTCTCTCGTAGATTTGGGCAGTTCCTTGGCTTGTGGCAGCCTAACTCTAATCTTCACATGGCATTCTCCCTCTCTGTGTGTGTGTATATCCAAATTTTCCCTTCTTATAAGGACACCGGTGATATTGAATTAGGGGCCAACCCTGCTCCAGGAAGACCTCATCTTAACTAATTGTATCTACAACATCCTTATTTCCAAATAAGGTCACAATCTGAAGTACTAGGGTTTTGGACTTCAAAAGATGAATTTTGGAAGGACACCATTCAATCCACAACAAAAGCCTCTCTGTCTTTCCCTAATACCCTTTCTCTTTGTAGACTGACTCAGCCCAGACAGAGCTTATTTCCTCTAGAGAATCTTCTCCAATAGCCTCTTTCTGCCACCTACCACCTAAACATGCTCCTCCTAGACTGGATCGGGTACCTCTCTACAGTTCATAGTGATACGCTTACTCCACTGTATTGTTGATGTCTTTGGTCACGTTTCTCTCCCAGATGGATATGAGCTTCTAGGAGACAGAGAACAAATATTGTTCATCTTTGCATCATCCCACAAGCCTGGCATGTAGAAAGTGCTGCATAAAATGCCAGCTAACCTAGTGAACAAATGGATGAACTGCATCAACGAAAGCCACCCTGCATGGAGCTGTACTTCATGTGTGTCTTCTTTTAGACAGTGCTGATCAATGTACCTTCTTTTGCCGGAGCCTGTAGAGATGCAATTAGTAGAGAGAAGACATTAGTAGAGATGATATTAGCAGAGAATTAAAATCATGGGCTTGGTATTTGCCAGGTCCTGTTCTAAGATACACACATTATCTCATTAATCCTCCCAACAATATAATGATGTATTGTTGTTATCGCCATTGTACAGATGAGTAATCTGAGGCTCAAAGTTCAGTAGCTCCCCAAAGATCCCCTTGGTGATGTGAGTTTTCTTCTTTAGGAGTCCGAGGCTATCCTCACTCTGCCGTATCACCTGAGCTGTTTGGACCAGAAGCTTCGGATCCTTTCTCCTGGGGAGTGGCTTCAGCTCTTTTGTCCTGATGCATTAGAGAATCTGAGATGCCTCGACTTACAGGATCCCAACTGGTGTGGAGACCTCTTACTCTCTTGCCTCTGGCCCCCAGTTCCACATCCCAAAAGATTGGCTCATGGAAATCATCAGGTCCTGGGTGCAGGATGCCACTTGGTTGCCTTGTCTGGACCATGACTGCTTCACCCAGTGCCCCATTGTGACCTTGATTGTCAGGCTTTCAGATAGTAGACACAGAGAGCAAAACCAGACTTGGTCCCTCTGAATTGAATCTGCACAGTCTCACCTGAAGGCTTTCCATTGACTTGAGTAAAGACGAGGGCCAATGAAAGGATGGAAAGATGGAAGAGTGGTACTTCTGCTGCCCATCACCCTGCTGCTGCCCTGGGCACATAGCTCCCTAGCACGTAGGTGTCTCGTGGTGTTCTTGTGTCTGTGCCTAACTGGGGCCCTTGCTCTTTGGGGTGCAGGAGGATCACCTGGGGAACTTGTTCAAAAGGTCAAGTTCTAGGATGCTGATTCCACAGTTCTGAGTGGGATCCAGGGAACTGCACTTTTAATAAGCCCCTTAAGTGAATCTCATGCAGGGGGCACCTGGACCAGACTTTCAGATCATTTCTCCCACAACACCTTCAACTTTAAAGTTACATGCCGAGTGTGTGTGTGTGTGTGTGTGTGTGTGTGTGTGTGTGTGTATTTTATGCCTATGTTAGGTCCCAGAATTTTCCATAGTGAATGGCTGATATAAGAAAACCCTTTGAGAGGGGTAACCAGCCATCAAGCTGGAGATGCAACTAGCCATATTCCTGCAGCTTTAAGGCCATGAGTAAGGTTGCTTTCTCTTGGAAAACATTCTGAAGGATCACGTGGAGCCTTACTGGCCTAATGAAAACAATAACATGATATAACTATAATAAAGGCAGTGTATTAATAGCTACTATGGATTCTCCCTGGGTCCTGAGACTTTCTGGAAATTTGTGTTATGTTCAGTCAGTTGTTGGTTGACAAATATTATAAACATCTACCATGGACCAGGAGTTGTTTTAGGAGTCAGTTTATAACAGAGAATGACATATTCGTTTCCTAATCTCATGCAGTTTTACTATCTAATGAGGGGAAGGATGTATTAAACATATAATATGAGTAAATAAGTTAATTTCAGTTCCTATTAATTGATATAAAGCACAAAAATAGGCTTTATATGATGGAAGGCCTATAGGTGGTTGTTGAGACTCTACTAGTAGGTGGTCTCAGGAAGGCTTTCAGGAAACCTCAGGCAGGCTTTGAGATCCATCTGATAAGAAGGAGACATATTTCCAAGCAGATGTGACAGCAAGTGCAAAGGCCCTGAGCAGTGAATGAGCTCAGTATGTTTTGGAGGCACACAGACTGGTATTGCTGGAACAGAATGAATGGGAAGAGGGCACTGAAGAGAGATAGGCTCAGAGGGGCCAGTGGGGCCCAGATCATGCTGAACCTCATAAAGGCACAGTAAGGATTTTGGATTTTATTCTGGTTACAATGGGAAGCCATCAGAGAGTCTAAACAGGAGAGTGAGAAATGAGAGGTACTTGAGGAAGAGAAACTGGCTGCTGCAGAGGATAGTGTGCAGGGACATGAGTGAGTGAGCATGAAGGGATCATGGCCTGGATGGGTTTAGAGCAGGAGGCATGGAGGGAAGGGGTTGGTTTCTGGATATCTTTTGGTAATGCTGACTATCCTGGCTGATGCATTGGACACCAGGAGACAGAGAAGAGGAGGAGTCAGGGATAACTCCCAGATGATATTCTCGCCTAAGCCAACAGATACATATAGGTACCATTTACTGAACTGTGGACAACTTATAGGAAGGAAGATTTGGACTGGGGTCAGGTA
Organism: Callorhinus ursinus; assembly: GCF_003265705.2. Taxonomy (NCBI): domain Eukaryota; kingdom Metazoa; phylum Chordata; class Mammalia; order Carnivora; family Otariidae; genus Callorhinus; species Callorhinus ursinus. The sequence continues at coordinate 151,506,851 of NW_027397066.1, forward strand.
AGTTGATAGTTCCATTGGGCCACATTAAATTTGAGGTGCCTCTTAGACATTCTTGTGAGATATTGAGTAGGGCAGTTGGTTAAGAGTTGAGGGCTGAGTGGAGAGGTCTGAGCGGTCAAATGTGAGATCTTCTGTATAAAGATGATATTCGAAGTTATGGCTGGGAGGAGATACCCTAGCTAAAATGCAAAAAGAGAGAAGCGGTCTGAGGACTGAGACTTGGGTTTTAGAAGGGCAGAAGGATTCAGCAGAAGAGCATAAGTATGGCCATTGATGTAGAAAGACAACTAGGAAGTACATTCTCCCACTAAAATTTTGCCCAGAAATGACCCCAGATTTCACCAAGGGTCTTGGGCAAAACCCAGACGCTTTTCTCCTGGTTCCAGACTTAAGTGAAGCCAAATGCCATCCCCCTAAATCAATGTTACATGAAATGTTCATTAACACAGCATGTGTTAATACTTATATTTGTGTTAAAGATGGGGACACTGAAGCTTAGAGATGTTAAATCACTGGCTCCAAGTCACACAACCAGCAAACAGTGCAGCCAACTCAGAACTTCTGACCCAAACCCCACCTTCTTCCCTCTTTACCAGGTGCCCTGCCACACAGGACAGAGCCAGGAAGTTTTCATGCTAAGACCACAGTGCCTTCTGCACACTTGAGTTCTGTCTCTGTAGTCATTCTTCTCTTTCTCCCATAGTCACCACCATATCAGTAGAATCTTTAGGGAGAAAGAATATTTTTCTGAGACACCTGGATAGTATGGGCAAAGAGAAACCACTTTGGACTAAAAAGCTGAAATGAGACCTTCCTATCTTAATCTGCTTGGTCACATCCCTGGGTCTAGATCAATCAGTCACTTGGGAAAAATCTAGAGTCTGAAGTTATTTCATTCAGGTGGGACTTGCAAAGGGACATCTCTGCCCACCCCCCCACCCCGTGGAATTTTGCTCTGTGGTGCTGATGGACCCAAAAATTCATTTCGTTCTCTATCTACAGAAAATAGAGCCCTTTGGGCTCCCAGGGACTCTCTTAAAATTCACAACCACAGGTCTTCTATTTTTCAAGTCAATCCCAATTCTATGTAATTTTCAATAAAGTTGAGCCATTAGCATATGAAAATATGAAAAAAATTACCGTACTTGTATGAGACTTTTCATGTAAATACATGGACATTTCAGTATGCATGATGATTGGCAGCCTGACATCAATATCAAAAAAGCATTTAAAATGTTGGAATTGAAATCATACACCTCTTAAGGAAAAATTAAGAATAAGGAAGCTAAAATATATATTTTATATATAAGAATTTGAATAAAGATGACATTTTACATTAATGTAATTCAAGTAAAAATATTTCCCCCTCACCATTTTGAACTGTAAAAGTACAGTGTTTTAGAACGGAAAAGAACCTTAGAGATAATTTAATTAAATCCTCTAATTTTTTAAAGTTTTTATTTAAATTCCAGTTAATATACAATATAATATTAACTTCAGGTGTACAATATAAGTGATTCAGCACTTCCATACAACACCTGGTGCTCATCACAAGTGCACTCCTTGAGAAAACTAAAGACTCTACAGGTAGCCTGTTCCACTATAGAGAATTCCACAAAGAATATACAAATATTTAATACAAATAATATACAATTGGGTTCCCAGGGACTCTCCTAAACTTCACGTGCATGGATCTCAGATTGTCTAGGTCAGCCTCAATTCTGTGCAAATGCCAACAAAGTAGAATATAACTATATGGCAGAATTTTTATACTTCTGTAAGATTTTTCATACCACCCTGCAGTTTCTACCCGCTGATGGTGGACCTGAACAACCCTGATGTCTCATCTTTAAGAAAATCCTGCAAGAGTCTGAAGGCCTGAGTCTTCTTTCCTTTCATGTTTCTTATAAGGTTTCTTATGTTGGCCACTCATCTCTGAATAGACTCCATTTGTTAATGTCATTCTTACCCGTGTGGCTCTAGACTGACAACCATTCAAATGCTGCCGTCTATGAGGCAGAGAGCTTACCAGTGATGTCATGTTGTCAGCATTTTATGGTTGATATTTTCATATGAAAACTTCCAACCTCCCTTCACAATCTAGAGCTTTGGATCTATTATTTTTCTACCTGGAGTTGCAAGTCTATTCGTTATTGAGTTTGATATTGATGGTTCATGCCCAGGATTCAGATCTGGCCAGATAATTTTCTATCTCAATTCTGTAATCTGTAATAGTAGTTCTTGCTCAGTTTCATGTCATGCATTATTGTGTACTTTTTCCCCAAGTTTAAGATGACTTTTTACCCATTTAAATTTTAAAGGTATCTATTAGCACTAGCCTGGTTTGGTATCCTACTGCCAATCCAACACCCCCAGACCTTCAGCAAAATCTACTGATAGATCATAGTCCCTTTTTCTGTTGAGCTTAGATGCACCTTTGGACCTGTTTTACATAGAGGACTGCTGATAGCCACTGCCCCCCAATCAGACTTAGCTCTCCAGGTGAAATCTTTTCTCTACCTCACTCCAGAATTGCAGGTACACACAGATTTGAAGATCAATGCTTTGGATATAATGTCTCAATCTGTTTGATGTTAACCTTAGAGAGCAATCATCAAATCACATACCATCATTTTAGCCAAATAAGAGTCTCAAAGAATTGAGCAGAGGCTTTGTTGAAATATAGACATACCATGAAAGTTATGGGCAAAAAGAATAGATAATTAGACTTCAGAACCAGACACACCTGACTGAAAAATCCCTGTCTGTCTCATACAAGCTAAATAATCATGGGCAATCACATGACGTCTCAGAGATTATTTCTTCATCTATAAAATGGGAATAATAATAAAACATATCTTAGAGGTTTGCTGGGAATATTAAATATCTCACATGCACAATGCAGAAGCTGACTCATAGTAGGTGCTCAAAAAGTAGTAGTTACTATGTCGTAAAAGACTGATATATTAGGAATTTTTAACTATGAATCTAATCTGACTCCCAATCATCAGTAATTTTGTTTAAACTTTCATAAATTATTACTTTATTTAAGTATTTAGAAAATTTCCCAGAGATCCAACTTGCTTTATTGTATATTAATTCTAAGATTTCCTTGTTGGCCCTGAAAACTCAACATTTCCATCGGCGATTGGGGTGCAGGGCCCTTGCTGTGTGTGGTGTTCCACTGGGAATGCCAAAACATCTCCTTTGACAGGAGCAATGTGGGTGAAGCAGATATTCCTGGGCACCAGCTCCTTATTCTCTCTTTGCATCTTCAAATGAAATGACACCTCTATGGGCCACTTACTGTCCCCCTGCCCAAGGCTTTCTGATTTAGGAACTCAAAGGACAGCCGACTCTGTAGGTATGAACTAAGGTCCCTCAATTCCTGATAACCTGTACAGGTCATTAGTAGGTCAAGGATTTTACCACTGATATTAAGACCTTTACTTCCCACCCCGTCCATCCATCCACCCATCCATCCATCCATTCATTTATTCATAAGTATGTATTGGGTTTCCACCATGTACTAGTCTCTAAGATAATGGGAATATGAAAATTAGCAAAACATGCAACATGCCTTCTGCCTTCATAGAGATTAGAATTTAATGGAGGAAATAGACTTCAGCAGTTTCACAAATACATAATTTCTGTTGTTAGTGTTCTGAGTGGAAGGTAGGTGTCAGAAAAGAAAGTTATACTGAGGGTAGGTTATGTAATCTTGAAAGGCAAGGAAGATTTCTAAAAGAACTTTATAATTGAGCTAAAATGTGAAGGATACACAAGAACTAAACAGGCAAAGAGGGGCAAGACAGATGAGGGAGGAGCCTGTCTTTCTGGCAGAGGCATGGGGAAAAGTTCTGAGATAGGAAAGAGCAAGGTACTTCTGGGGAGCTGAAGGGCCAGGAAAATTGGAGGAGAGACACCCAAAGGCAGAGATAAGCAGTAGCAGTGCCGGTGATTGGCAGTGGTTGTGGTAAAATGTGGTAATAATGAGTGGTGTGATGGGGGTGACATCATAAGGACATGTGGTGGTGAGGTTGTATGTTATGTTGTATGGTGGCAAGGTTGTGTGGTTGTGAGGTTGTGTGCTGTGGTGACCTGTGATATGGGGACATGTGGTGGGGATATGTAGTAGTAGGGTTGTGTGGTGGCGGGGTTGTATGGCTATGGTGATATCTGGTGATGGTAACATGGATGGTCGTGATGTGTGGTATGGAGATGGTTTGAATAGACATACCTTTCATATTATACTTGTCTGTGGAAATTTTTGAATGTCATTGTCTTTTCTCCCCATGCATAAACATGCTTAACAGTTAGAAGGCCTAGTGGTAATGAAAACAGACTCTGGAACCAGATTGCCTAGGTTCAAATCTTAGCTCAGTTGTATATTAGCTTTTGGGTCTTGGCCAGATGTCCTAAGCTTTAAACTTGCCTTTTTGGCTCACCTTTAAATTGGGGCAATAATAATTTCAGTTATCTCATGGAGTTTACGTGAGAATTAAATTGTTTTATGCAAAACAAAATGGTGCCTGGCAAGTAGTAAGCACTCAACATTTTAGATTTTATGATATTTATTTTTCTCATTACTCAAATGACATTTGAAAGACACCAAAAGATCTCAAAACAATCCTATCACATAGGAAATGCCAAAAGTTTTATTCCTTTTAAGGTGCAATTGGAATGCCTAGAATTAAATTAAGCAAAAAACGGTGCCACTAATCACAATAGGAAATGCAGGAGAGCGAGCAATCAGTTAGGAAGGGAGGGGCTGATCACTTTCCCTTTGCCTGTAGAATTTCTGATGTTTGTGTCATCCAGGTATAGAAGTTGAAAATATGAGTACAGAGCTAAAAAGGATTTTATGGTCCATGTAAAGACACCATACCATGGTCCTATTTCAAATAAATGAATACTCCCATTTGGGCTTCCTTACTGAGAGGCAATAACAAGATCCAGCTCCAGGGTTTGTGGTTGTGTCTCCTTCCCACAAGCCCTCAGAGAGAGACCCTTCTAAAAAGCAAAGCTATGGTGAAGGAAGGAGTCATTGTTCCCCCATGAGCACAATATACAATTTTGATGCCTTTCATAGGCACTAGGAAGCATCATTCTTGTTTGATGGATCTCCCACCTGGTGTTAACCTGGCTAAGCCATCGCTATCTATGTGCTGGGGAGGCCAGAAGAAGGGGGCACTGTATTTAAGTTTCTTTCAAGCCAACCAACCTTGACTGTTGGGCTCTGGTTCTCTTGTCCCTCTTCCTTCTTTTTGCTTTTAGTGACATGTGGCCAAAGAAAAAGTAGCAAACCTGAGAAATCAGAAACTTTGGGAATCATAGGTGGGGAACCTGCAGACCTCACAGATTTTCCATGGCAGGTGAGTATTCTTTACTACGGGAAACATCTCTGTGGAGGATCAATCCTCAGCATGTGGTGGATTTTAACTGCGGCCCATTGCTTCATAAACAGAAGTAGGTAAGTATTCCAAACAGATTTTTTTTTTTTAACCAATGTGGTAGAATATTTGTCCTTACATGTTTATTATTCTCCTGGAAACTCCACCCAGGTTTGTCAGTCACCAAATGAAATACCAGGAGGTTAACTATATGCCCGTGTGACTGAATACCAGACTTTGCAGGTGGTATAGATGCTGTTCTCCTCCTAGGATGTTTTACATCTTATTTCATGGGACCCAAATGGCAGAACAAGTATTCTTTGGACTTCTCAGCATCTTGCCAAGTGCATGTGGTCCTGGTCCAAACCTTTGGAAAGTACTTCCCTAAGTATTTGCTATTACTTGGGGTGAAAGTAAGCTGACACTGACCACAGAGTCAGACTCCTAGAAGGGATTGGGACCCAAGGGCAGGGCAGCAGACCTGGTTGCATGACAGGAGTTCCTGAGGTGCTATCTTAGCTCAAGTCCATACATCAGTATTTTTGAGAAACTTCCCAGGTGTTTCTTAGTAGCTAGTCCACCTCTTCTTGCAAATCAATATCAAGTCCCTCAATGACATGTGCATAGCATGACTTTCAGACATCTATTAATAAAATTTACAAGTGAATTTGCCCACAAAGCCATCAAGGCAAAAGCTGGTTGGCAACAGGACAAGACTGGAACTCTGGTCTGTCTTTTTCTGCCCAGTCAGGGCCCAAGTGCATGGTCCCAGATGCCTCCATCCCTCCAGCTCTCAGGATCACAGTCTCACACTGGTGGAATTATTTTCTCTTAAGGCCCACCTTTTTAACCCTTCCACCACTTACCTTTTTTTCTCCTCCTTTTTTTTTTACATAAGATCTGGCTTGGAGATTATACATAGTGAAAGAAGCATTGGCACCAAGAACTCAAAGAGGATGAAAGTGGACAAGCTAATTACTCACCCTTATTTTGACAGCTGGTTCTTGGATAATGACATTGCTTTGCTCTTGCTCGAATCTCCTTTTAAGTTGGATGCCCAGAAAGTACCCATCTGCCTTTCAGAGGTCACTGACATAGAGAGATGGCGAAACTGCTGGGTGACTGGATGGGGTATTACCAGTGAGTTACTATAGCCCAACCCAGTGGGGGATGGCAACCTGGTTGATGTTTACAATGAGAAAGTAAACTCTGGAGGCTCTGCTAGCTCTGGGAAGTCTACCTGGTGGGTTTGGAAACTTCCAGTTCTCATTTAAAGATCCACGATGAACCTTAATCTCAGTCCACATGTGAGTCATTCTTCCTTGGCCTTCTTGGGCTCCTGTAGCAAATTTTATGTCCACATTATAGAACACAAACCCTAAACAGGGCCTCAGTGATAACCCAGGAAGAAGTGTTCAGAGTCCAAGGGTGACTTGGAGGAATTTTGAGGGACATGTTGATGGGCAAAGGGGTGGCAAAATGGACTGGGCTCCAAGAAGTCCACACTAATGTCAGCAGAGCAGCTCTGTTCCAATTGATGGTGTCAGTTCTCCTCCCCTATAACAAAGGGCTTGGTGGCCCAAATATTTGAAAACCACTGATCCAGGCCAAGGAGAAAGGGATAAACTGAATATAAATTTGTCCTTATAGAGTCAACCTGTAACCTGCACCCACCATTTTGCCCGACCAACTCATAAAATGGTGAAATTTTGTCATTTTTCTCGGTAAATGTGTCTTACTCCAAAATCTAAAGAACAGAAAAAAAAATTCCAGTCAGTGCCATTCTTCTAAGTAGGCGCACAAATGACAATACATTGATTCCTACATGGTCCCAAAGCTCAGAGCTGTTTTAGAATTCCTCATGGGGAATTACCCTTGAAGGCTTTTCGTGAACTCCAAAAAAGGCCACCTTCTTAATTTAGGGTTCCTCTTGTGTCAGTCAGCACATATTTATTGATCCTCTTCCAGGCAGTGTTCTGGGCTCTGAGAATTCAGCAATACACACAAAAGGAAATATCCTCATCTGCGGAGAATAAACATTCTAGGTGTTAGGTTCACCTCTTAGATAGACACTGAATTACTCAAAGGCTCTGACATGATTCAAATCCATCTTTATGAGCCATGGGCCCCAGGACAGAACTTGCAGAACTTGTCATCATGGGTTTTCTTTACTTTCTTATGGATTTAAATGAAATACCTTTTTGGGACCATAGATTTGACACCTTCTGCAGAGTGAGAAGGCTACACTTAGGCGGAGATCCAATAGAGACCCAGTTGTGGGGAGCTCTAGATTCAAAGAGGATGGGCTTGAGAGTCTCCTGAACACCTCTCCATCCTGTCCTCACTAAGTCCAAGTTTGGGTAGTTCTCTGAGCCATACGGTAGTTCCTTTGTCATTGAGGCAAAAAGACATGATGGGGAGTGGGTGCTTCACCTCAACCCAAAGGGATCACTTTGAGCTCAGGGGTCCTCTCCCTATCTGCTTCTTCTTTGGGTCAGTTCCTATGCAAAGTACAAGTCAACAGCTGAACAAAGTCAACATCAACTTGGTCAAACGGGAAATGTGCTCCTCTGTTATGCCTGTGCTCACCAAGAACATGTTGTGTGCTGGGAACACTCAAGAAGGGAAGGACTCCTGCCAGGTAATGGAGCTTGTCCCTTGCTTAGAGAGGGACTGCCACAGAGGGCTGGTCAATATTTCCAGGATAATTGCTCCCCTCTTCCCCTTCTGGATAAGTTTCCTAAAGCTACTGTAACAAATTATCACAAACAGGGTGGATTCAAACAACAGAAATGTATTCTCTTATAGTTCTGGAGTCTGAATCAAGGCATTGGTAGGGCCATGCTCTCTTCGGAGGTTCTAAGGGAGGATACCTCCTGGACTTTTCCTGCTTCTGGTAGTTTCCAGCAATCAGTGGCATTACTTAGCTTGTAGATGAATCACTCCACTTTCTGCCCACATCTTCACATGGACTTCTCCCCTGTATGTGTGTCTCCTATTTTCTCTTCTTATAAGGATTTCAGTTGTTGGATTAGGACCCACCCTAATCCAGTAGGACTTCATTTAACTTAACTAAATACATTTGCAAAAGTCCTATTTCCAACTAAGCTCACATTCTGAGGTTCCAGGTAGACTTGAATTTGAGAGGGATGCTATTCAGCCCAGTACAGATGCTCTGTAACCAAAGGGAGACTGTGTGGGATAGTGGTTAGGGGTGCAGTTTCCTTTAGCTTCCCTCTTAGCTCCTCTACTTATGGCCTGTGAATTCCCTCTATGCTTGTGCTTTTTCAAATTTCCTCATCTGTAAAATGGGAATATTAAGAGTTCCTACCTTCTAGGACTATTGTGAAAATTAAGTGAGTCAATGCATAAAACAGCACAGAGCAGAGGATGGTCATAGTAAATTCTATAAATACAATTTTCTCCATCACCATCTTTTATACCTGTTCAGTGCTTAATAAAGTACAAACAACTTCCACAAATACACAAAAGGGTTGCAAACTAGCCCTAGGAAGCAGGCTTATTTCAGATGAGGAAACTGAGGATTAGGGAAGCCGACAGAGGACGTGCTGGCAAGTTAAACTACAGACCCAGAATTCTAATGTCTTCCGAGATCGGAGCCATCTTTTGGGTTCCGGTAGAAACAGGGGCTCCAAATCCATCAGCCCAGCCTGGTCATGCCCAGACTTGGCTAGTTCAACAGCCACAGAAATGCCAGGAACTGCTATTGAGTACAGACTTGCCAGATGGCAGGGCAGTACAGGGCTTCACAGCTGTCGTTTCCTTCCATCCACACAGTATTGCAGGAAAGGTAGTTATTATCACCAGCATCAAAGCCAAACACTAAATGCTGAAGAAAAATTTCACATTCTCCCAGCTAAATTCTCCCCCTGGAGTATGAACCAAGATCTGGGGCTTCAGAAATAGAAGATCTTAACTGTACTGCTGTTCTGCCTGACATCCTTCACATAGATCCCCTCACCCCACAGAAGAAATTGTAATTCTTCATTTTATTTTATTTTTTAATTTTATTTTATTATGTTATGTTAGTCACCATACAATACATCATTAGTTTTTGATGTAGTGATCCACGCTTCATTGTTTTTGTATAACACCCAGTGCTCCATGCAGTACGTGTCCTCCTTATTACCCATCACCAGGCTAACCCATCCCCCCACCGCCCTCCCCTCTAGAACCCTCAGTTTGTTTCTCAGAGTCCATAGTCTCTCATGGTTCATCTCTCCCTACGATTACCCTCCCTTCATTTTTCCCTTCCTTCCCCTAATGTCCTCCATGCTATTCCTTATGTGCCACAAGTAAGTGAAACCATGTGATAATTGTCTTTCTCTGTTTGACTGATTTCACTCAGCATCATCTCCTCCAGTCCCATCCATGTTGATGTAAAAGTTGGGTATTCATCCTTTCTGAGGGCTGAGTAATATTCCATTGTATATATGGACCACATCTTCTTTATCCATTCATCTGTTGAAGGGCATCTCGGCTCTTTCCACAGTTTGGCTATTTCGGACATTGCTGCTATGAACATTGGGGTGCATATGGCCCTTCTTTTCACTACATCTGTGTCTTTGGGGTAAATACCCAGGAGTGCAATTGCTGGGTCATAGGGTAGCTCTATTTTTAATTTTTTGAGGCACCTCCACACTGCTTTCCAAAGTGGCTTTACCAACTTGCATTCGCACCACCAGTATAAGAGGGGTTCCCCTTTCTCCACAACCTCTCCAACATTTGTTGTTTCTTGCCTTGTCCATTTTTGCCATTCTAACTGGTGTAAGGTGGTATCTCGATGTGGTTTTGATTTGAATTTCCCTGATGGCTAATGATGATGAACATTTTTTCATATGTCTATTAGTCATTTGTATGTCTTCTTTGGAGAAGTGTCTGTTCATGTCTTCTGCCCATTTTTTGACTTGATTATTTGTTTTTTGGGTGTTGAGTTTGAGATGTTCTTTATAGACCTTGGATACAGAATGGGAGAAGATATTTGCAAATGACACTACAGATAAAGGGCTGGTATCTAATTCTTCATTTTAAAGAAAGGTCAGGGGACTTTCCAATGACCTCAAGGAATCTGGTAAAGAACAGTTTGGTTCAAAGTTAGTTGATGGGCACAGCGATTTGTTTATGATAACAATCGGGTTTAGAAAAAAATCAAATAAACCCATATCCTGTTTGCTTTGTTTTATTTGTTTTAGATTTGGGTTTTTGGCATATTATTGAATGGTGCTTCTTTTCAACTTTTTTGTGTGTCACTTAATATTTTCAAAAATAAATCTTTGGTAAGCTGTGAAAAAATATGTACCACCTGATCCTATTTCTGTAAAATAACAATGATGTATTCATATTTGCATACTCAAGGCTGTGGACAATTTTATTTGACTAAGGGGTTGCCTCTGCGTGGCTAGAATTATAAATGTTGTTTATTTCGTTTATTTATTTGAGTACATGGTAGGGAAAATTCAAATGTTATAGATGGATATACAGTGAAAAGGAAGTTTACCTCTCACACTTGTCGTCCTTTTCACTCCCCAGAGAAACCATTTTTATCATGTTACCTTATCTTTCCTGAAATATTCTTTTCATATACAATCATATGTGTGTTTATATATAAATTTACTTATTTATATAATTATGGGTATTCTGCATGTTCTTTTTCCATATCTGAGATATCTAATTTTCTTTGATGAAGATACATAATTTTTAACAGAATTATTAAGTCACAGAGATGAAAAGTATAGCATATGGAATATAGCGAATAGTGTTGTAATAACATTGCATGGTGACAGAGAGGAACAACACTTATGGCATTGTATAATACATAGAATCATCAAATCACCATATGTGCACCTGAAACTAATATAACATTGTATGTCAACTATACTTAAATAATAAAAGTGTAAAATAAAGAAATAGCCCCCAAATTTGGGGGCATTGAAAGATTGTGTGTTCCTCAATTTTCTTGTCAATGATGTCCATTCCCCTTATTTGTGCTTGTTTGGCAATCTTTTTCATGATGCTTTAAAATTTGTAAAGTGTTTCAAATTTAATGTTTTAAACCACAACATAACATTTTGACTCACTTTTTGTACCTTTTGCATCTTGTATATATCAGTTTGTGCACTTACTGTATTCAACCGATTACCTATTATGAGGCATAGTGGATTTTTGTTTTTGTTTTTTACTTTTTGCTATTATGAACAATATAGAAAGACTAAATTGGTTGGCTGAAAATAGATTTAAAGAGGCAGTGAGAAAATTGTAAGAATTCTGAAAAACAATGAAAAGTGCTTAGAGGCAAAATGGATTACAAAACCACTTCTTGGTACATCAAAATGAACCCATGCAACTAGATGATAATGATTTTGATGGATATTCATTTTTTTAATCAAACTGTCATTCACTGCCATTGCTTTTGACCGAATGGTTTGCCACTTTGTCTGACAGTCATGGGGCTGGGAGTATAGTCATGTAGTTGGAGAGCCTAATCAACTGTCCTCTCATCAAAAGACACTATAAATGCTTTTTGCCTTGTGCCAGTTGCCCACACCTCAATAGGCTATAGAAGGAATTTGCTATTGTCCCTTCCACTCCCAAACAACTTTTCTCTCCTAGGGTGACAGTGGAGGGCCTCTGGTTTGCCAGAAAAAAGACAACCAAAGCATATGGTACCAGGTGGGCATTGTCAGCTGGGGAGAGGGCTGTGGCCGGAAGAAAAAGCCTGGAGTGTATACGAAGGTGTCTAATTATCTGTTATGGATTAACATGGAGACCACGCTGTCAGGAAGGCCCTACATGCATGAGCCAGACTCTGGGTACAGTTTGCTTCAATCACCCTGGGCCATCTTGTTACTGTATTTTGTGATACTTCTATTACCTCTGTGATTAAAAACTGTAGCGCCTCAAAACCAAGCGTCCTCGGTTTTTGGAGTAAGGTTAAAGGTGGGGTGCAAGGGATTCTCATAGTTTTAGTTGTGCCTGAAATAGTCATATACCCATAGGAGTGCTTATGATACACCTGCGACCTACTACACAGCCGATTGTTCCCTTGGAACTTGGAGGCAGGCTACCAATTTCAGCTTGAGGCCTCTCCAGAGGTGGGGATGGAGTACCTCTGCTTGCGGAGGGGCATGCCAAGGATCTCTGAAACAGAAATCCTATTCTTTTCCCTCCTATAAACAGATATCCTTCCACAAATTCTTTCATTTTCCAAAGGAGTAGACAGTTCCCCATTGTGCCGGGGGGGGAGTCTTGAAATAACATTCCAACTTTTCTCTCTCCCCTCATTTGTAGCTAATCCCTGAGACCTACAGATTTTGTCTTCAGAAAGATACTTTTCTTCACCTTCTTTTGCTTCCATAGCTATCACCGGGTCGAGAGCCCCATTAAATACTGTTTTGGGCTCTCAGAGATCATGTGGAACAATGCTATGATTCAGGATTAGGAAATCATTGAAGTAGAAACGTCCTAGAGATTAGATGGGAAAGAAACACATAGCTAAATGGGTTATAGTAGTCAAGGCACCTTTGCATGCAAACATCAGAAACAACCTGAAGCAAAAAGAAAATGATAAATATATTGGGGTAGCACAAAATCAAAGGAATTACTTTTCTAGTAAATGGCTGTCTAAAAGTTTGACAGTCCAAGACTACATTTTGGACCATCTGAAAGAGTGGATGGACCCTCCATCCTTCATCCAATCACCCACGAGCATAATTTTTCCAACCAGACAAGAGGTAATAAGTGGCATTCTTTTCTGAGGCAACTCAGCACATTTTTGAGGAGAGAAGGAGAAGCCATACTCAAAAAGATGGGTGTTTTTATATGAGTTTGCCTAAAGTAGAATTCCTTGAGCTGTGAGTAGCAACAACAAAATAAAACAAAAATGTGAAATCTGTTCTGCATATACATAGTGAAAGGGAAGAAAAGAGGATGAAAAGAATTTCTCTGTGCTGGTTCTCATTGGCTGCATCAGAACAGGATAGCTTGGCCACCAGCTGAATCTAGAGAGTGGGTGAAGAAGCATTTCAGTAGATGAGAGCAGGGAGAATCAGTATGTAGTTGTTTTGCCAAAACTGCTGAGCTACCCCAAACTTTTGATTATTGGTAAGCAGGGAAATACAGCTACAAGCAGATGAGTAACTGTTGCTGAGAAAGGTAGGTTTATAAGGATTTCCTCTTTTTCATGAAAGAAGCAGCAGTGACAGCAACTCGGCCTTCAACTTGGCCTTCAGAGGGCAGAGGCTGGGAGAGACTGAGAAGCCACAATCCTGTGCCCTCAGCTCAGGGCAGAGGTTAACAGAGAAGCTGAAAACAGCCTGGCCCCTCAGCCAGGATCCTGTGAAAGGGAGTGTGTGCAGGAAGGGGGCTGCTTTGACTCCATTACAAAGCATGTTATCAAACTTTCTGACTTTTGCCAATCCTGCAAGGAAGAAATAAGAGCTCAAACTAGTAACTTTTTTCCTCAAATTGAGGTATAAATTACATAGAGAAACATACCCAATTGCTTATATATTGAGTGTGTGCCCTTTATCAGACGTATATAATTTCATTTATTATTTATTCAGCTTATATTTATTTATTCTGCTTTAACATTTAGGTCTATGATCCATTTTGAAATAATTTCCATGTATGATGTGATATGGTTCAAGACTCATTTCTTCCATATACACAGCCAATTAAGTTGAAAAGACCTTCTTTTAACCCATTGAATAGCTTTGGTGTCTTGGTCTAAATCAACTGACCACAAAATATAAGTGTGGGCCTATTTATGGGATTGTTTTTGTTGTTGTTGTTGTTGTTTGTTTGTTTTTTGCTGTCCTAGATAGTCTAGAATTAGATGTCTGATTTGGGTTGTATTTGATATCTGATCTTGATGGCTTTGTTACCACTTGAAAATAGGATACAGGTAGTCTGTAGCATGTACTCATTTAATTATAACCTATAGTACCTTAGAATGAATTAGCTATTGAAAGGAAGGTTTTGGCAGGCCAAATTGCTGTTGCAATTAACCATTATAATAGAATGAGAAATACAAAGGCCATGGGGGTAGCCTAACTGCTTAAAAAAAAGCTTAAAGAAACTAGTAAACTCAGGGTTTTAGGTTTGGGGCTTAAGGCATAGTCAAAGACCCAGAGTGTCTATATCTGCTATACGAAAAATATCTTCTTTCTTGTAGCTGCAGAGCCAATGTAGCCAAAATTTAAGTCCCCGATCTAACGCTACTGGTTGCTTAAATACAGTATAAATTGAATGCACAGCCTCTATAGGTCTCTCATACAAAAGATAGAACTAGGGGAAGAGTAGAAACCTGAAAATTGAAATCAGATATTAGGCTGGATTTATATGCACCTATTTTTAAATGGAGGTATTATAATCATTATTCACATATGGTGAAGTCAACGGATCAGGAGACAACTGTCATTGAAAAGATAGTATGCTACAGGTTGGAAGAAGAGAGGGCACAACACACTATGTGGGACCACATGGGAGAAGCATCAGGATTGGTAAAGATGCAGAAGGAGCAAAGGGAGGAGGTGGGAAAGAGCCTTTATTGTGGTTTTGCAGGAAGGAATGAGAGAAGCAGGCTAAGCAAGCTAAGCAGGTTTGGAATGGGCTAATTTGAACAATTTCAGCAGGTTCTGGGATGTACGGACTGCCTTTAATTAACTGATGCTTGGTTCTGAGGTGATTAGGACAGAATGGTTGTGGTTCAGGGTATGAGGGTTCAATAAAGGGGCATGATTAATACAGTGTCTGAGTACTTTGACCTCACATATTCCACTGAGTCTCACTTGCTAGCAGAAAAATCCTTCCTTTCTGACAACTCCAGCCATCTTCTGACTGAAAGTACTGTAATGACCTCACATGAGCAGTGACCTTATAAAGAATGCTAATTTTCCTCTAGACTCAACCCACCAACTCTCACGACCTCCAGGTTTCTAAATATAGTTTAGTTTCATAGTATCCCACAGGAAAAAGTACAGAAATTGGATCTGGGAGGTCATTAAACAACAAAAGGGTGGCAGAATTTTGCTAGCATATTAGAATAAAGCTACAAAATATTGTTAAAATGAAGTCTAAAGGGGAGCCTGGGTGGCTCAGTCGGTTAAGCATCTGCCTTCGGCTTGGGTCATGATCCCGGAATTCTGGGATCGAGCCCCACATCGGGCTCCCTGCTCAGCGGGGAGCCTCTTTTCCCTCTGCCCTTCACCCACTCATGCTCTCTCTCTCACTCTTGCTCTTTCTCAGATAAATAAATAAATAAATATCTTTAAAAAAGATGAAGTCTAAGGGTGCTAGAACAGGAAGGAATGAATGTAGCACCAGATTGGGCCAAATTTTTCAATATTGTTAACTCACCACAAATTCTGGATTCAATAAACTGGTTTTAACACTTGGGAGTGGCTCTAATAGTCTCCTTGGTTGGTTTAAAGGGGCCCACATTAGATGTTCCATTGACAGATGAATGGATAAAGAAGATGTGGTATTTATATACAATGGAATACTACTCAGCCATCAAAAAATGAAATCTTGCCATTTGCAATGACATGGATGGAACTAGAAGGTATTATGCTAAGCAAAATAAGCCAATCAGAGAAAGACAATTATCATATCATTTCACTCATATGTGGAATTTAAGAAACAAAACAGAGAAACATAGGGGAAGAGAGGGAAAAATAAAATGATGAAATCAAAGAAGGAGACAAACCATAAGAGACTCTTAATCATAGGAAACAAACTGAAGGTTGCTGGAGGGAAGGGGCGAGGAGGATGGGGTAACTGGATGGTGGGCATTAGGAGGGCACATGAGCACTGGGTGTTATATGCAACTGATGAATCACTAAACTCTACCTCTGAAACTAATAATAGACTATATGTTAATTAATTGAATTTAAATATAAAAATTAAAATTAAAAAATAAATAAAAGGGGCCCACATTAAATAAAGCAGTCATGTCAGAAATTCTTTGTTATATTGAAGAGAAAGTGATACAAATTTTTAGGGAGATATGAAGTTGGAACAGATTTATCATCTTAATCTGTTCACTCACTCTCCCCATTTCCCATAAGAAGGCTCAAAAGCACTTCTTTCACCAAAGCATTAAAAATACATCAATGAGGGGAGGATCAATGTTGAAGTGGTTCTCTGCCTACCAAAATTATGTTTTCCCTTCCCTATTGTAGAGTGACATTAGAAAGTGGCTCTGCCCATCTAGAACTTGCATTTCATGCCCCCTTTACATATAAGCAAGACCATATGACTAATTTTCAACATTGGAATTTGAGCAGAATTCGATGTGGTCTCTTTTAGGGCCAAGGCAGCCCAAAGGTGGATATTCTTTGTCCATTCTCTCTTTCTCCATATGCTAGATTAATAGAGGACTCTGGAAACCTGGGGATGAGAGAACCACAAGGCAAATGCAGGCTGAGTCCCTGGATCAGCATATGGAAGAAAGCAAGCATTAAATAAGAATGTCAACATCAGAATGTGAACTTGAACAAAAAATAAAATGTATCAGATCACTGAAATGTTGAGTTTGTGTTATGGCAGCTAGTATTATCCTACTTATCAAATCCAGCATATCTGATACACTGTCAAGTAATTGTCTTCTGAAAACTGGGGATGCTGAGGTTGAAATGGGCTCCTCTAATTAATATAGGAATGAAATCATCCTGGAAAGTAGAGCCACCAAATGGTCAGAAGTATGATGCACATGGCAACTATGGTAAGCAAAAGGACTAATAAAATCACTGCAGTGATTTGACCAGCAGAGATCTTTGGCAGTGGTCACTAATGTTGGGATCTCCTGGACTGAAATAAGGCCTACTAAGGTCTTAATTGATCTGTGCAACCAGAAAACAAACAACTACATGCGATGAATAGACGCCACCTTGAATCACAACAGTGGAGAGTTACCTCCCTCACCCACTTTTCTGAGCTGAGCCAATTCAGAGGTGTACAGTCCTTTGAGTGAGCCAAAGGCTAGGGCCCTTTGAGGAAGGACTTTATACCTCTGCCATAATATGTAATCTTCTAGTCATTTCCAAAGGCACCTGCAGCTATTTACTAAGATTACTGTGCAGTGGATGAGGAAAAGACTGAGACTGGTGGAAATATTGAACACATGACTCTGAGATGATATTAAACTCTTGGTACTCAAAATGCCACTGTGGTCCACTAGAAAATATGGGGCTCATGGGAGTCATGTGATAAAAAGAGTGATGGCCTCAGTCCATGTGACAGTGATCCTCATGGCTCTGCAAATCATTTCAGTATATGGAACCATAGTGGAGAACTGAAAAGAGTATAAACAGGGACTAAGAGCATAAAACTGAGGTGGTTACAATTGTAGTAAAATGGTCTCAATTCCCCAGGGGACCCTCTGAAGAACTATTTAGAATAATTCTCAGAACTGTCCCTTTAATTACTAGAATCTAGAACTAGATCCTGCCCTTATTGGTCAAAAGCTGCTCCAGGGGAGTAAATGCCCTTGCAATCCCACATTCTGCATATCAGTGAGCCCAGTGCACACCTGCCAGCATCCTTGACATTAGAGGAGCCTGGACAGAAGGTTAAGATGCAAGATGCATGCTTGAGGTAGGACATTGTCAGCAAGAAGTGAGTAGAAGCCTGGATGGAAATGTTAACTCCAGATGTCACTGAAATAGATGGCAAAGCTGAGAGGATGTGATTCAGGGCATCGGGTATGTTTGCCACAATATACTGACATGGTACCTACCAAAATCCTCACATTGACTTCTTGACCCATGGATGTGGAGCTACTAAGCAAGAAAGGCTGAAGTGGGGATTCTTGAAAAATCTCCTTCTTACCAAAGTAATACACTCAAAGAAATAGAATATTCCTAAAACAGTTGCAGAAATCAGTGAAACATAAAATGAAAAGTGTAGAAATGGTGATTCCTTTCATTTCTCCATTTAGCTAATTTCAGATGGATATGGACCTTAGGTAATGAAAATTGATTATCATGAATTTAGTCAGGTGCTCACTCCAGTTGCAGCCGACATTCCACATATGAGATTTTTATTGGAGAAAACTTTAAAATTTATAAAACTGGGAAATTATTATGTTCTCTGTATCAAATACAGAAGACCACTATATACAGGGATTTTTTTCACTTGAAAAAACAAGACACTTTCCCCATCTTATCTTTTAATCCTTCAGCTATATGTCGTTAATTTAGTCACCAGGGATAGCTACCATTCACCAACCCACAAAAAAGTCACTCTGGTTCACTATATTGATGACATCATGCTGATTGGACCTTGTGGGTGAGAAGTTGCAAATATCCTAGATGTCTTAGTAAGACACATTTGTGCTAATCATAGGAATGTTTCAATTGTAAGGATCATAGACATAATTTTCTGATTTGATCCCCTCATATTTCAAATGAGGCAAAAAGGAATTGAGAATGACCTGATGCTGATATGTATTGATGATTTGCTATGTGCTAGGATTTTGCATAAACCACTAAAGTTAATCCTTACCTTAAACCTGTGATCTAGGGCAACTTAGCCCATTCCCTAGTTTACAGAAAATGAACAGCATATAAGTTAAATGGCTCAGCCAAATTTAAGACCACTTCCAAAATTCAAATCCAGATTCATTTGGCTCCCAAGGCTATGGTTCTTTGACAATGTGCTTTCATTCCGAATTTTTCATTTCCCAAACATTACCTTATTTAATTATCACAAAAATTTAGGACAGAGGCAAAATCTATCAGATTTAAGTGATATTTTTCCAGTACAGAAAGATGACGATTAGGTTTTCAGTACCTGAAAGATGTTATTCCACTGTCTATTATCTTATATTGTTTCCAATGAGAAATCTGCTGTCGTCCTTATCTTCCTTTATACATAATGTGTCCTTTTATCGTTTAGCTACTGTTAAGATTTTCTGTTTATTATTAGTTTTAAATAATTAGATAATAATGTGTTTTGATTTAGCTTTCTTCATATTTCTTGTTCTTAACTTCTTCAATGTAGAGTTTTTAGTTTTCTTCAAACTTGGAAAGTTTTCTGCAATTATTTCTTCAAATGTTATTTCTGCCTTCCCTCTCTTCCTTCTTCAGATTACTCAAATTAACCATTTATTAGGGCACTTGTAGTTGTTTCATATCTTACTAATGCTCTGCTCATTTTATTCTCAATTTGACTTTTATTTGTAATTGTTTCTATTGCTATGTCTTTGTGTTCACAAAGTTTTTTCTTCTACAATGTCTAATCTGCCCTTATTCACCTCATTTATTCATCTCAAATTCTCTGGTTTTCATCTCTTAATGTTTAATTTGGAAATTATATATATGACATGTTAAATCTTTCCTTTAGCTTTTTGAATTTATGGACTAGAGTTAAAATGACCTATTTCAGTCTCTCTCTGTTAATCCTAACATTTATATCAGTTCTGAATAGCTTTTGACTGATAATCATCTCCTCATTATGGGTCATGTTTTTCTGTGTCTTTGTACACCTAGTAATCTGTGACTGGATGCCAAACATTGTCAATTTCACTGGTCTTGTGTTGAATTTTTGTTTTTGTATAAATTGTCTAGACCTTTTTTCTGGAATACAGTTACATTACTTGGAAAACCTTGATCATTTCATATCTTGCCTTTATAATTTGTTAGGCAGGTCTGGAACAGTGCTCAGTCTACAGCTTATTATTTCTCTCTACAGAAGAAAGACCTTACTAAGTACTCTATTTAGTGCTCTGCAAATTATGAACTTTTCCTGTAGGGTTGTACAAACAGTTACTGTTGTCAGCTCTGTGTGAGCACAGGGTAATGTTCTCCTTAATTATTTTAGATGACTCTTCTAAAGTCTCAGATAGTTTCCTCATGCACAGGTACTAAGAGGGATCCTCTGCAGATTTCCTCTGTACTTATCTCTTCTCTGGTACTTTATCTCATGAATTCTAGCTTCCTTCATCTCTCCAGACTCCCAGATCTGTCTCCTAAACTCATGGACTCTGCCAACCTCCACCTCAGTTACTTCTCTCTCTGCCATGGCTTGAAAATCTCTCAAGGTAATGCAGCCTTGGAACTGCAAACAAACTCATCTCATTTGTTTCCCATCTCTAAAGAATCACTGCCCTTTATTGCCTAAAGTCCAGATTCTGGACTATTATTTTTTCATGTATTTTGTTTGCTTTCTTTTTGTTTGTTTCAGGCAGGAATGTAAACCATTACTTCATCTTAGCCAGAGAAAAACTCTTTTGCCTTTGTTTTTGAAAAATATTTTTACTGCATATGTAGTTCTAGGTTAACAATTATTTTCTTTCAAGACTTTGAAGTTATTTCTTCTGACTTTCATGATTTCTGTTGAGAAGTCAGCTATCTGTATCATTGCTGTGTCTTTGAAGGCAATATGCATTGTTTCCCTGTTTTTGAAATTTTTTTCCTTTATTTAGTTTTCAGAAGTTTGACCATGATATTCCTTCGTGTGGTTCCTTTGTATTCACTTTGCTTGTGGTACACAGAATTTCTTCAGTTGATAAGCTGTTATCAATTCTTGAAAATTCTTGGCCATGTTTCTCCAAATATTGCTTCTGTTTTAATTTCTTCTTTCTTCTGCTTCTGAAACTACAAGTCTATGTTAGACCTCCTCACTGTGTCCCATATATATTCCACAATTTTATTTTCAATTCTATTTACTCCTCAGTAAGTTTATTTTTATCACCCTGCTTGTTCACTGATCCTATTCTCTGCTATGTCTAATCTGCTGTTAAAGAGTTGTTAAATTATTAGTTTCAAATTTTTTTGGTTGTGTTCTAGAATTTCCATCTGATTCTTTTAATATGTTCCATTTCTTTGGTGATATTCTCTGTCTTTTCATCTATTTTCTCCACTTTCCCACTATATTCTTGAACATATTAATCAAGTTATTTTAGATATTATATGCTAATTCCAACACTTACTTCCCCTCAACATTTATTTCTGTATTCTTTTTTGTCTCTTGGATTATGGTTGTAGGGTCCCAATTCTTGGCATGCCTAGTAAATTTGGACTGACAGACAGACATCATGTATTTTTAAATTGTAGATGCTCCATATGATGTTATCTTCTTCCAGAGAGGATTCATCTTTTGTCATGCAGGGAAGAGAGAATGGGGCCTTAAGAATCAAATTCTAATCAAAGTCCTAACTATACTTGAAGCTATACTGCAATTTACTTAAGACTCTGTCCCACTCGGGGACCCTGGGTGGATCAATTGGTTAAACATCTGCCTTTGGCTCAGGTCATGATCCCAGAGTCTTGGGATCAAGCCCCGCATCAGAATCCCTGCTTAGTGTGGAGCCTTCTTCTCCCTCTCCCTCTGCCGCTCCCCCTGCTTGTGTTCCCTCTGTCACTCCCTCCCTCTCAAATGAATAAATAAAATTGTAAAAAAAAAAAAAAGACTCTGTCCCACTCTAGTTCACCCTATTCATATGGTGTAGCCCAACGTTTATAATTGAGAAAATTCAGCAGCCATCAGGTCCCTTCTTCCTGAAGATTCTGAACTCTCAGGTTAGTTTCTTCAGCACCATAAAACTGTGAAAACACTTTGTTCTTGGCTTCACTTTTTTTATACTGATTCCACACAACTTTAGAGTTCAGCATACATCTAGAATTGGGAAATTTCCATGTGTTTAAGGCTTCTCAAATATCTAATTTTGTCACTCTAGCACCATGAGATCACTAAAAATTCACTAGTTTCTTTCTTTTCCAACAGCATCCCCTCAGACCTAAGCAGCCCACAGATTCTTAGCCCATAGCTTGCTTGCATAATTGTCAAATGCCTTCAGGAAAAAAGTGGCTGCAGATCCTTCACTCACTTCTGCATATTTCTCCTCTCTCCAGAATCTTAGTCTTGTTAGTCTTCATTGCTTTAGAAGTTCGGAACCAATGGATTTTCATTCTCATTAGTTTCCATGAATTTCTTAAGCTTTTCTTTAATTTCCTGGTTGACCCATTCATTCTTTAGCAGGATGCTCTTTAACCTCCAAGTGTTTGAGTTCCTTCTGAATTTCTTCTTCTGACTGAGTTCCGGTTTCAAAGCACTGTGGTCTGAAAATATGCAGGGAATAATCTCAATCTTTTGGTATCAGTTGAGACCTGATTTGTGACCCAGTATGTGATCTATTCTGGAGAAAGTTCCATGTGCAATTCAAAAAGAATGAGTATTCTGCTGTTTTAGGATAGAATGTTCTGTACATATCTGTGAAGTCCATCTGGTCCAGTGTGTCATTCAAAGCCCTTGTTTCTTTGTTGATATGCTTAGATGATCTGTCCATTGCTGTGAGTGGAGTGTTGAAGTCCTCTAATATTAATGTATTATCTTCACTATGTTTCTTTACTTTAGTTATTAATTGGTTTATGTAATTGGTTGCTCCCATGTTGGGGGCATAGATATTTACAATTGTTAGATCTTCTTGTTGGATAGACCCTTTAAGTATGATATAATGTCCCTCTACATCTACCTCTTTGGTTTAAAATCTAGTTTGTCTGAGGGAGGCCTGGGTGACTCAGTTGGTTAAGTGTCTACCTTTGGCTCAGGGCATGATCATGGAGTCCTGGGATCGAGCCCCACATCAGGCTCTCTGCTCAGCAGAGAGTCTGCTTCTCTCTCTCACTCTCACTCTGTGCTCTCTCTCAAATAAATAAATAAATAAATAAATAAATAAATAAATAAAATTTTAAAAATCTAGTTTGTCTGATATGAGGATTGCTACCCCAGGTTTCTTTTGAGGTCCATTAGCATGGTAAATCATTCTCTACCCCCTCACTTTCAGTCTGGAGGTGTCTTTAGGTCTAAAATGAGTCTCTCGTAGACAGCATATGGATGGTTCTTGCTTTTTTATCCAATCTGATAACCTGTGTCTTTTGATAGGAACATTTAGCCCATTTACATTCAGAGTAACTATTGAAATATATGAATTTAGTGCCATTGTATTGCCTGGGCTAAATGCTCCTACCAAAAGACACAGGTTATCAGATTGGATAAAAAAGCAAGAACCATCCATATGCTGTCTACGAGAGACTCATTTTAGACCTAAAGACACCTCCAGACTGAAAACGAGGGGGTGGAGAAAGGGTATTAAGCTAAGTGAAATAAGTCAATCAAAGAAAGACAATTATCATATGATCTCACTGATATGAGGAATTTGAGAAACAAGACAGAGGATCATAGGGGAAGGGAAAGAAAAAAGTCTTTTCATTTCTGAGACACCACATATTTTTCCACATATATAGTTCCAACATCATCCACAAAATTTATGTGTTCCTACATGTGTCCCTGTTACTTAAATAGCTCTTTCAGAGGTGAAAGAAATCCACTATATCATGATACTCTGCCACTCCAGCCAGCTTCCTGGAGGTAAGGAGGCTGTAAAGGGGGTTCTCTGTCCTTCCTAGTTTCCCAGGCCACCAGCCCCTAACATCTTGAGCTGTGAATACTAGTGGAGTGCTATAGAATTTCCTCACTTTGTTCTGTTACACCACACTGTAAACACTGCAGAACTGGGGAGCTGTATATGGATTTATAATATTAACAATAACATAAAATTAAGAATATTTGTTAATCAGAAGGCACACTTCCAACAGGGGGAGAAATATTTGCAACACCTATAACTAACAAAGTAATGAATCTGAGAACTTATTTAAAATTTCTGCAAATGATTAAGAGAAAGTGTACCTATACTAATTAAATCATATGAAAAGGATATCAAGGGTAAAGGAATCATGAATATAGGAACCAGGATGATGTTTATCATGGGACAGGGGTTGAAGATGGTGATGGTAGCAATGATACAGTTAGATATTACATTCTAGTTTTTGTTTAGGTAATAGATTTGTCATAATTAGTTCAGACTGCTATAACAGAAATACCATAGACTGGGTAGCTTTAACAACAAACATTTATTGCTCACAGTTCTGGAGGTTGGGAATTCAAAGATAAAGGTGCTGGCAGATTTGGTGTTTAGTGTACCTCTGCTTCCGGGTTCATAGATAGTCATCTCTGCCTTTCTAGAAGATGCTTATACTTCTGGCTCCAGTGAAGTTAAAAACATCAGAATATTCTTCCGAAGGGGTCCTCTGAACCATCGCAAAGCTAACTTAGAAAGCATGACATATTTCAAGCTGGCATACCATTTCCACCTGAATGCTGGCCTTGAATTCTGCCCTTTCCAACAGGAGCAAAGCCATCTGCTAAGGGAGATTCCAAAATGCAGGCTCAGATCCCTTAGAACCATATTTCTTTTTGACATTAAGAAAAAATATTTTCACAAGATAATATACTCATATAATCAGCCAGATAAAGAAACAAATTGTTACAAGCACCCCAGAAATCCCCTTTTATCCTATTTCAGTGTCTAACCACTCCCGGAGGTGGTTACTCTTCTGACTTCTAACTTGATAGACCAGTTTTGTCTGTTTTTAAACTTTATATGAAAGTCTTTACTGGATTTGGCTTCTTTTGCTCAGCATTTGTTTATGTAAATCCCTATAGTTATGTGTAGCAATATCATGTATATTATCATTGCTGTGTAGTATTCTGGTATATAACATACTGTACTTTATCTATTCTAATGATTTTGGCTTAGGCTATTGTGAAGAATGCTGCAATGCATGTTTTGGTAAATGCCTCTCATTAACAAACTCATTTCTGTCAGGTATGTAGTTAGAAACTGAATAATTTGTCATAGATATGTATCTGTTCAGCTTTGGTAGATACTGCAAAAACAATTTTCTAAAGTGGTTGTACCCACCACCTTATACATGTCAGAATGACTAGTATAAAAAAAAAAAAAAAGAAGAAGAAGCAATAGCAAGTGTTGATGAGGATGTAGAGAAAAAGGAATCCCTGTGCACTATTGGTGGGAATGCAAATTAGCACAGCCGTGGAAAACAGCACAGAGTTTCCTCAGAAAGCCAAAAACAGAAATACTATATAATCCAGTAATTCCACCACTGGGTATTCACCCAAAGAAAATGAAAATATTAATTCAAAAAGATAGATACACTTCTATATTTATTGCAGCATTATTTACAATAGCCAAGATATAAAAGCAACCCAAGTGTCCATCCATAGATGAATAGATAAAGAAGATGTGATACACACACACACAATGAATCATATTTTTAAAATGTCAATTGCTATGGTTGCATGATTGGATGATCACAAAGAGAACTTAAAAATAGAACCTCCTGTACAATGTCAAGGTCATGAGCCTGATTAATGACAGAGATTAAAGAAAGCTGAACCCTGGCCTCTCCACTTGCTGTCCAGTCTTTTTGTGCTTAACCAGGCTGTGCGCATAGCTGAAACCAAGTTGGTGCCAGTGCAGGGACTGCTGATCCCATGTGAATCATCACCCTTGTTTAACCCTAACACACAGGTGGAGAAGGGCAATTGGTCTTGAGATTAGGAACAATGTAGTCATTGGTGTAATAGAGGCAACACAAAATACCAGAGTGATGGACACAATAGTGCTGGTGTATAATTGCAATTTAGATAGCAGGGATTACTGCCTCATATGACACATTGTAAGCTCAAAGCAGATAAAGGATTATCTATCTTGGAATTTTTGTTTTTATTACAGATATTTTAAAGACATTCCACAATTTGGATCTGTATTTCCATTTTCATCCAATGGTGCTTTAATAACATGTTTTAAAATTCACAGATTTTTTTTAATAGGCTTTGGTTTTATCATTTAATCTGTTACTGATTTCTAGCTTTGTAACTGGGCAATGTTGTTTATTATTTCCAATTTTTTTTTTTTAGTTTATTGAGGTTTTCATTACGGCCCCAATATGTTAAATTTTGTTAATGTTCAATGTGCACTTGAAAAGGTGAATTTTCCTACTCTTTGGATTCAGGGTTTTAATATATATTTATGTGGTCTAGCTTATTGATTATGTTGTTTGTTCTTCTAAATCCTTACTTATTTTTTTGTCCACTTGATTTTTATAGGTCTGAGAGAGGTATTTTAAAGGGGCACATGCACTCCAATGTTCACAGCAGCAATGTCCACAATAGCCAAACTGTGGAAAGAGCCAAGATGCCCTTCAACAGATGAATGGATAAAGAAGATGTGGTCCATATATACAATGGAATATTACTCAGCCATCAGAAAGGATGAATACCTATCACTTACATCAACATGGTTGGAACTGGGTGGTATTATGCTAAGTGAAATAAGTCAATCAGAGAAAGACAATTATCATATGGTTTCAATCATACATGGAACATAAGGAATAGCACAGAAGACAATGGGGAAGGGAGGGAAAACTGGGAAGAAATCAGAGAGGGAGACAAACCATGAGAGACTCTTGGCTCTGGGTAAAAAATTGAAGTTGCAGAAAGGGAGGTGGGGGGGATGGGGTAACTGGGTGATGGGCGTTAAGGAAGGCATGTGATGTGATGAGCACTGGGTGTTATATGCAACTAATGAATCACTGAATGCTACATCAAAAACTAATGATGTACTATATGTTGGCTAATTGAATTTAAATTAAAAAAAGGAATTCTGATATTTATGGTCAATTAATTTTTGACAAAGATTGTAGATAATTCAATAAAGCAGAAGGCAGTCTTTTCAATGAATGGTCCTGGGACAACTGAATAGCCATATGCAAAAAATAAAAACAAAAAATTAACTTAGACCTTTAACACAAACCATACATAAAAATTAACTCAAAATGATTCATAGGCCTAAAGGTGAAAGCTAAACCTACATAACTTCTAGAACAGGAAAACGTCTCCATAATCTTAGGTTAGGCAAAAAGTTACTAGATACACTGCCAAAAGTATAAAACATTAAAAAATTGATAAACTGAATTTCATCAAAATAAAAACTTTTGGGGGTAGCTGGGTGGCTCAGTCATTAAATGTCTGCCTTCAGCTCAGGTCATGGTCCCAGGGTCCTGGGATCGAGCCCTGCATTGGGCTCCTGCTCAGTGGGAAGCCTGCTTCTCTCTCTCCCACTCCCCCTGCTTGTGTTCCCTCTCTTGCTGTCTCTCTCTCTGTCAAATAAATAAATAAAATCTTTAAAAAAATTAAAAACTTTTGTGTTTCAAAAGTTACCACTAAGAAAATGAAAACTTAAGCCACAGACTGAGATAAAATTCTATGAATTACATATCTGATAAAAAAAACTTGTATCCAGAAAATATAAAAAGCTCTTCAACTCAATAAGAACGTAAACGATAATTTGAGAGAAAAAACTGACAAATTATTTGAATAGACATTTCATTAGAGAAGATAAATGAATGGCTAATAAGCATATGAAAATTTGCTCAACATCACTAGTTAATAGGAAAATACAAATTAAAACCATAATGAGATATCACTACACACCTACCAGAATGGCTACAATTAAAAAAAAAAAAAGATAGTAACAAATATTGGCAAGGAAGTGGAGAAACTAGAACTCTCCTACCCTGCTAGTGGTAATGTAAAACAGTATAGCCACTGTAAAATGGTTTGGTGTTTCTTAAAATGTTAAAAACATATACAACTCAGAAGTTCTCCTAGGAATCTATCCAGGAAAAATGAAAACCTTTGTTCACACAAAGACATGTACATAAATATTCTCAGCACCATTTTTCATTAGAGTCCCAAACTGGAAATTACCCAGATTTTCATCAACTAGTAAATGGGTAAAAAAATGTGGTATATCCATACAATGGAATACTATGTAGCAACATAATGGAATGAATCTTTGATACATTCTATGACATAGATGAATATCAAAATCATTATGCCAAGAAAGAAGCCAGACACATAACATTACATACTTTTTTTATAAGTCAATTTATATGAAATATTCACAAAAGGCAAACTGAGACAAAAAGCAGGTAAGAAGCTGAGGTGGGAGCAGTGATTAACTGCAAAGGAGCACAATGAAGCTTTTTGGGATGATGGAAATGAAAGCCAGATTTTGGTGATGGCCGCACAACTATAAACTTACTAAAGTAAAAAATCATTGAATTATACGTGTAATAGGTGGATATTAAGGTATGTAAATCATACCTTAATAAAGTGGTTAAAAAATTTCAAAGCTAAAATTCTTATGAAGAAATAACAAATACTACTGTTATATACATTTAGTGATTACCTTTCATTAAAATTACATTAAATTTGTGCTCCGTCCTATAAAATTTGAGAGCCGTGATTGTGACTTTCCATGGAGCCCAAATATCTGGGCCTTTTAAGCAGGAAATGAGGTCATGGATGCACCAGTAGTATGAGACAGAAGAGTCACAGAACCTCCTAAGACCTACCATGGGGAATATAAAACCTCCCCTCCTGGTGGATTCCAGGCCTCTCTATAATTAGATTATTTCAGAGTGCAGATTTTCCCCAAATGACCATAAAGCCAGAACATGGGATGACATCAGAGCAGATGGTTTGAGCCAGTGAGGTCTCCCATCAGTTTTTTGAATCCAGTTGGCTTCCTCCATTGGTGCTATCTAAGAAACTTTTATTTCCTGAAGATTCTCATCATTGGCTTCTGACTTTTAGTTGAAGGAATACTTTCAGAAATGAAAATGAGAGAAGTGTGAATGGAGAGAGAGAAATCAAGTTTGCAACAGCCAGTGTGGTTTGAGCATGAAAAACCTGCTCTGGCCTACCTGGCAGGGAATCTGGTGCAGTTGGGACAAGGGTATAATTTAGTCAGAAGTCCTGGGTTCATGTTCTGGCTCTGACTGTGTTACTTGCAAGCCATGTGACCTTGGGTCAGTAATTCAACTTCTTAAAGACCTTTAATCTGAAGATAAACTAATAATGATATCTTCTTGATACTTACCAACAACACATTCGTCTAAAGAGACTGTATGTCAGTTCTTCTGTAGGCAGAGTGAAGTGAGGCAGTTGGAACTGTACACCTGAATCATGGTGCAATCCAGGCCATGTTTCTTTGCTTTGTTTTCACTGGAAGAATATACTTGCCCAGAGAAATTTAATGTTCACTGCAAAAACACTTCTGCACCTGCCTCAGGAATCATTCTTTCTCAATTTCTCTCCTGATTCATTATCTTTACCCAGACATCTAAATGTTGAAGCACCCCCCAGGGCTCAATCCTCAGTCCTCAGTTTCTCCCCAGATGATCTCATCCAGTGTGACTGCTTCAAATACCATCTCTATGTGTATATCTATTAAATTTACCTTTCCTGAGCTTCTCCTCTAAGCTCCAGATCCATATATCCAACATTCCTACTAGAGTGTCTAAGAGGTATCTCAAATCAAAGTGACAAAATTCAACTATTGATTTATCCACTCCATCCCAAATCTTCCTCCTCAGTACAAGCCTTCCACAATGCAGGAATGGCATTACCATCCATCCAGTTGCCCAGATGAAAATTTCTAAAATCTATCATTGATCACTCACTTTTATGTCTCCCCATATGTGCACTATTGGCAAGTCTTATCAGCACTGCAGTCAAATTATATGCAGGATCCAACTACATTTCACCATTCCCACTGCTACAAACTAATCAAAATCCCCAACATCTCTTACCTTTTAACCAGTCTGTCTGCATCAGACATCATGACCCAAACTTTCCCTCATAGCCCCCAGTCTCTCCCTAGCATATTATCCTGACCATTTTTTTGTTAACTTGTATAATGTTTTTATACCCAAACCTTCCTTGAAAGTAACAGTTTTTGAGGCACCTGGGTGGCTCAGTCAGTTAAGCATCTGACTCTTGATTTTGGCTTCGGTCACGATCTCAGGGTTGTGAGATGGAGCTCTGCATCAGCTCTGCATTGATTATGGAGCCTGCTTAAGATTTTCTCTCTCCCTCTATTCCTCCCCCCACACACGTGTATGTGTGTGCTCTCTCTCTCTCTCTATCTCTCCCTCTCTTTCAAAAAAAAGTAAGTTTCTTTAAGGTAAGATCTTATTCTTCCCTATTCCTCCCAAGTATCTAAGGCATGTCTAGGTGCAGCTAGGCATTCAATAAACATTTGTTAGTTGACAGGCAAGGCTACATGACTTCTCAGGAAAGAACTAGACAAGACATAATTTCAGTGCTAGTTGATTTATTTACACTGTGACATTGTTATAGTTATAGTCTATTAGGACTTTTGACTTAGAATACTAATGCTGGTGAGGTTCAAGTTCCTAACCTAGAAGATCAGACATATTCTTCAGAGTGTTTATAAAATGAAAGCAATAAAATAAAATAAAATCTTTAGGATTATACACTACCCTTTTTTTTCCTCCAGCTTTATTGAGATATAATTGACATATAACATTGTGTAAGTTTACAGTGTAAAAAGGGTTGATTTGATACTTATATATTGCAAAATGATTACCACCATAGCTTTAGCCAACACTTCCATCATGTCACATAATTACCATTTATTTTTTTTGTGGTGAGAATTTAATATTTATTCTCTTAGCAACTTCCAAGTATAAAATACAGTATTATTGACTATAAGCACCATGTTATTATATATTAAATCCTCAGAACCTATTCATCTTTTCACTGGAAGTTTGTACTCTTTGACCAACATCTCCCCATTCCTCCCCAGTCCCTCGTAACTACCACACTATACACACTACTCTTAAAAGAGCATTGTATGCGGGGTGCCTGGGTGGCTCAGTTGGTTAAGCGACTGCCTTCGGCTCAGGTCATGATCTCAGGGTCCTGGGATTGAACCCCGCATCGGGCTCCCTGCTCAGCAGGAAGCCTGCTTCTCCCTCTCCCACTCTCCCTGCTTGTGTTCCCTCTCTCACTGTCTCTCTCTCTCTGTCAAATAAATAAAATCCAAAAAAAAAAAAAGAGCATTGTATGGCTTCTTAGCATTTTGGACTGCTGAATTTATCCTAGAGTTTCTAAAGTGGTTTCACTATTGCACTGACAACTATGGAAAAACTCTAATACATAATAAAGACATTTGCACACACACACACACACACACACACACACACTCTCGCTCTCTCTCTCTCTCTCTCTCTCTCATAGTCATACCTGATGAGACTTCTCCATAGTGACTATAAATTTCCATGTTGCTAGAGCAATTTTCTGTAAATTATTGTCCCGGAGACCACTAAAAACTTTTGCCTATTCCAAGGTCATGAAAATGCTGTCCTATATCTTCCTCCAAAATATTTATTATTTTATCTTTCACATTTAACTCTGAAATAAATCTGGAATTAACTCTTGTGCCTAGTGTGAGGCAAAAGTCTAGTTATAATTTTTCCACACAAATATCCAATCTTGCATTACTTATTTAAAAGACCATTCCTTTTTGCTAAATATGAGTATCTCCTCTGTCATAAACTGGACTTTTTTATTTTCTTTCATTTTTGTCCTTGGTGTATAGAAATACTTACTTTCTTGTGTGTCTATTAAACTTGTATACAATGACCTTGCTAAATTCACTTACTAATCCTAAATATATATATTTAGATTCTTTCAGATTCTCTAGTTACATAATCATGTTATTCATGGATAAAAGCAGTTTTAGTTATTCTTTTCCAATCCTTATGCCATACATTTCTTTTTTCTTGCCTAATTGCACTGGCTAGGCCTCCAATACAATGTTGGATGGAAGTAGTGATAAAGATACATAGAACTTGTCTTATTCCTGCAGGACCTCACTGGCTCAGTTGGTAGAGCATCCAACACTTGATCTCAGGGTCATGAGTTTGAGTCCCACGTTGGGTGTAGAGTCTACTTTAAATAAATAAATAAATAAATAAATAAATAAATAAATAAATAAATAAAATTTAAAGATAGGTAAAATTTTTTAAAAAAGAACTTGCCTTATTCCTGATGTTATGAAAAAAGTTTTTAACATTAACCACTGAGTATGTTTCCTATGGAATCTTTTTTTTAAAGATTTATTTATTTTAGAGAGAGTGAGCATGAGTGGGGGGAGGGGCAGAGAGAGAGAGAGAGAGGGAGGCGAGCAGACTCCCCACTGAGTGGGGACCCCAATGCTGTACTCAATCCTAGGATCTTGAGATGATGACCTGAGCTGAAGGCAGATGCTTAACCGACTGAGCCACCCAGGCATCCCATGCATCCAACTCTTGATTTTGGCTCAGATCACAATCTCAGGGTAGTGAGGTCGAGCCTCAGGTAGGGCTCTGTGCTCAGCAAAGAGTCTGCTTCTCTCCCTCTTCCTCTGCCCCTCCCCCTGCTCACACACACACTCTCTCTCTCTCTCCAATCCATGGACATGGGATGTCCTTCCATTTGTTTGTGTCTTTGATTTCTTTGAACAAAGTCTTGCAGTTTTCATTATACAGATCTTTCATCATCTTGGTTAAATTTATTCCTAGGTATTTTATTGTTATCAATACTATTGTAAATAGGATATTTTAAAATTACTTTTGAGATGTTTCATTGTGAATATATAGAAATGAAACTGATTTCTGTTTACTGATTTTACATCCTGCAACTTTATTGATTTCATTGATTAGATCTAATGGTTTTTAGTTGAGTCTTGGGATTTTCAATATATAAGATCAAATCTGCAAATAATGCCAAAATTTACTTCTTTCTTTCCAGTTTGGATGCCTTTTATTTATTTGTCTTGCTTGTTTGCTGTAGCTAAGACTTCCAGTACTATGTTCAATAAGTGTAGTGACAGTAAGCACCCTTGTCTTTTTCCTAATCTTGGAGGTAAAACTTTAATTTTTCTCCTTGAGTATAATGTTATCTGTGGGTTTGTTGTATGTTGAGGTATATTCCTTCTATACCCAATCTGATAAGGTTTTTATCATGAAAGGATGTTGTATTTGGTCAAATGCTTTCTCTGCATCTATTGAGATAATCATAAGATTTTTATCTTTAATTCTATTAATGTTATATATCACATTTATTGATTTGCATATGTTGAATTGTCCTTGCATCCTAGGCATAAAAACCACTTGGTCATGGTGCATAATTCTTTTCATGGGTTCTGAAATTCTGTTTCCTAATATTTTGTTGAGAATTTTTTCATTTATGTTCATCAAGGATATTGATTACACATTTTCCCCCTCTCATCCCATTTATTAAAGAAAGAGTAAGAAAAGATACAATGAGAGAACACAAACCATTCTTTCATGTTAGGCTGAACAAAGCACAGCGATTTTTCCCCTTCAACCCCCCACCCCACCCCAATTCCCACATTCCTATTCATGTCAGTTTAAATTTTGAGGTTCTTTGATTGTGAGTACTACTGGAGAGGGAGTTAGATGAGCAGTGGAGCCTTGATTCTGGCCTCCTGTAAGTCCCAGGAAAAGGAATCTGCAGGCCCAGTCAATCAAGCAGAAATTGTATTTGGTGGGTCTTTGAAGTGGTTGTCCACTTCCCTGTTCTGTGTTCAAGCCCCCAGTAGAGGATGACCAGATCTAAAGTTGCCCGGGTCAGAGATGTTGAAACATGGTCTGTTCACCAATGCAACATTCTAGGGAGCAGAGAACTGATTCTCCAGTGGTGAGCAGGGGACTACATATGAATTGCAGGTCAACATATCCCTGAGGAAAAGTCCACAAGAACAATTCAAGAAAGTAGTAATAAAGAAGAGGCAGAAATCTGTGGGACAAAACCACAGCAGGCTTCTGGAGGGCTGGAGATCCTCTCTCTCAAGTCAGGATCATTCCCACCTATTGTAGTTCATTTCCCACAAACAACATTTCACCTTCAGTCAAGAAAAAAGCAGAGGAAAAGATGTTTCATTTGAATTTGAGCCCCAGCTATGTACTTCAGACTGTAGCTCCATAGCTACCCTTTTACCTAAAACACAGCTCCTGGTCAGAACCACAGTGCTTGGAAACCAAAGTGGTTCTAGAAAGAAAATGGTGTTTAAGGGGGTAACATTCCATTTCGGTACATTGCAGCCATTGAACCCCCCTGGTCTGGGGAAAGCAGTAGGGTTTATGCCAGGGAGCCTCCCTACTCTAGGAAATGGGACCAAAGTCTTACTTATAAGGCCATTCATCCTTGGAAAGGAAGCTGGGTTTAGACCCAGGGTGCCAGTTGGCCTTGCAAAAGGAGCTGGGTTAATACCCAAAGAATCTGCTGGATAAGGGCCCAGGGGCCCAGAAGCTGACCTGGGGAAAGTAACCTGACTGGGGCCTAATGAGCCAGTAGACCTTGGTAAAGCAGCAGAACTTGGACCCTGCAAGCCACTGGCCCCTGGGAAGTTAGCTGGGTTGGGACCTAGTGGCCCAGAGGTTCTTGGGAAAATTGCTAGACTTTAGCCCTGGAAGTCAGCAGACCTCTGGAAAGTAACTGGATTTGAAGCCAATGTGCCAGAAGACTGAGAGAAGGCAGCTGGATTCAGCCCCCCTGAACCTGTCCCCTTGGAAATGGATTAATATTTACTCCCATGGGCCCAGCTGGCCTTGAAAAATGAACTGAATTAGGGTTATGGGAACCAGGGCCCTGGACATGGGAGATAGATTTGGCCCTGGAAGGCCACTTCCCTGAGAGCCAGGACACAAGTCTGGGACTGTGGAGTCAGGTACTCTTGCCATGGAGGATGGGCTTGTGCCATCTTGTTTCCAGAAGCCTTTGAGGAAGCAGCTGAATTTGCTCCTGAAAGACCTGCTGCTCTTAGAATAGGGGCAAGATCTAGGCCTCGAGATCCAGTCATTCTTAAGTTAAGGCCAGATCCTGTGCCCAAGAGGCCACCTGCTCTGGTATCCAGATTAGGGGCTGGGATCAACTGCCCTTGGGTTAGGCCCAAGGCCTGGGCCTAGGCTATTTGCTCTTGGGTTCAGTCCAAGGCCCAGGCCTGGAAACATACCTAACCTCGGAGCAGGATTTGTACCCACGAAGCCTGATCTCAGATTGGGACTTGGTCTTGGTCCCAGGCCAATGGGCTTAGGACTAGGATAACTATTCCCAGAAGTCAATAAGACACCTGCTGTCAGGTTGGGCCTGATCCAGGGGCCACCACTTCGGGGTCAGGACCCATTCCCTTGGGTTGGATATAGGACCTGCCCTTGGGTTGGATATAGGACCTGACCCTGGGAGACTCCCTAACCTTGGATTGGACAGAGACCCTGTACCTGGAAGAGCCCCTGCTCTAGGGTTTAGAGATGGCTCTGGGCCTGGGCCCATGAGGTCACTAGGCCTTGGGAAAGAAACGGCACCTGTGCTCTTGGAAAAGAAGCCATGCCTGGGTCACAAGCACCAGCTGGGAAAGGTGATGGATTTGTAGCCAATGAACCTGATGAAGTTGGAAGAGGTAATGGGTTCCTTGGAAATGAGGCCAGATTTCCACCAAGAGAACCGGTTGCCATAAGGAAGGGGTCAGAGTTCATGCCCAGTGGGTGGCCTGTGTTCAGAACAGGACCCCCCTGCTGTCCCAGGGAACCATCCAGCTGACCTCAAGGTGGCAACTGAGCACTAGTCCAAGGAGTTAGCTGCTCTCTAGGGAAAATCCAGGGTTCTTTCATACTTTCTTAGGGACGTTGGTGATAATGGGCTTGGGGTTAGTTTTGAAAAGGATCTTATTGGGTGCCTGGGTGGCTCAGTTGGTTAAGCAACCAATTCTTGGTTTCAGCTCAGGTCATGATCTCGAGGCTGTGGGATCGAGCCTGTGTTGAGCCCCACCCCCGTCAGGCTCTGTGCTCAGCATGGAGTCTGCTTCAGATTCTCTCTCCCTCTTCCTCCCACTCACTCTCTTTCTCTCTCAAATATATAAATAAAATCTTAAAAAAGAAAGAAAGAAAAGGATCTTGTTTTTGATGAGTGCTATCACCAGGTACCAGGTACCAGTCTTGCAGCTAAGCCCATCATAGTCCTGCTGCCCAGGAGTGTGTTTGACAAGGACAACAAAAGGTTTCTCCAGATGGATGATTTTTCCATACAGGATATGATGCCCCACAATCAGCACAGGGCTGTAATGTAGGTCTCCCAGGAGGTTTCCTGCTAATCCAGTGCTGTAGCAAGCCTTGATCTCCCCCCTGTAGCTCCATCAGCACCCATTCTGCAAGGCCTCTAACCCCAGCAGTGGAAATAACAATTTGCACCATGAGCTTTCCATCCTTAAAAAGCAACTGAAAGCTTTTTATCTTGATGAAGTCACAATAGTTCATTTTTGCCCTTGCTTCCCTTGTCTTTGGTGATGTTTCTAGGAAGAAGTTGCTGCAGCTGAGATCGAAGAGGTTGCTGTCTGTGTTCTCCTTTAAGATTTTGATGGACTCCTGTCTCACGTTTAGGTCTTTCAACCATTTGGAGTCTATTTGTGTGTGTGGTGTAAGGAAATGGTCCAGTTTCATTCTTCTGCATGTGGCTGTCCAATTTTCCCAACACCATTTGTTGAAGAGACTGTCTTTTTTCCATTGGACATTCTTTCCTGCTTTGTCAAAGATAAGTTGACCATAGAGTTGAGGGTCCATTTCTGGGCTCTCTGTTCTGTTCCATTGATCTATGTGTCTGTTTTTGTGCCAGTACCATACTGTCTTGATGATGACAGCTTTGTAATAGAGCTGGAAGTCCGGAATTGTGATGCCAGAGCTTACGGTCCTCTTACATTGCCATCTTGGCCCCCAGTCAGCTCCCAGCTATGATTTTAGAACTGCCTATTTTTTCTGAAATGTTTTGTTTTATATATTTTGAATCTATGTTATTATGATCATACAAATTTTGTATTATATCTTCCTATCAGATAGTCCCTTTATTATCATGAAATAAAAACTATTTCTAGTAATGCTTCTTGATTTAAAGGATCCTTTAATATTTGTATAGCTATCTCAGGTTTATTAGTGTTCACATGGTATATGTATTTTTAATCCTTTACTTTCAACCTTTCTGTGTTCTTCTATTTTAAATGTGACTCTTGTGAGGAAGATAAAGTTGGCTTTCTTTTCATCCAGTCTGACAATCCTCTGCTAAGTATCAGTAATTACTGATACAGTATGGTTTATATACAAATTTACTATAGGTTTTCTACTTGACCCATATATTTTTTTGTTCTTTTCTTTTTGTCCTTTCCTGTCTTCTTTTAGATTTGTCAAGTAATTTTTATCGATCCATATTTTCCATCTATTAGCTCATTATACTTCATTTTACATTTTTTTAGAGACAAAACAAGCATCCCTAACTTTTTTCAGTCTAATAAAATGCTAAAATGCATTACCTTACCACTTCCTTGAAACTGGTGGAAGCTTAGAATCTTTGATTTCTATTTATCAACACCCACCTTCAAGTTATCATTGTTATGCATTTTAGTTCTATATATATTTTTAAATTCCAAAAGACATTACAGTTGTTGCTTTGTATATATAAATATATATTTATTTATATTTATCCACACATTTACTCTTTCTGTTTCTTTTCTTTCCATTTTATATTTTATATTTCCATGCAAGATCATTTTTCTTCTGTCAAAGAACTCTTTAAAAAAAAAGATTTTATTTATTTGACAGAGAGAGATACAGTGAAGAGAGGGAACACAAGCAGGGGGAGTGGGAGAGGGAGAAGCAGGCTTCCTGCTGAGCAGGGAGACCAATGCGGGGTTTGATCCCAGGACCCTGGGATCATGGCCTGAGCCAAAGGCAGACGCTTAACGACTGAGCTATCCAGGCACCACCAAAAGAACTCTCTTTCATTATTTTCACACATGCCTGTTACCAACAGATTCCCTTGGTTTCCATTTGGTTCAAAAACTTTATTTCACCATAATTCTAGAAGGATATTTTACTAGGCTAGGCTTCTAGACTGTTTCTTTCATCACTCTAAAGATGCCAGTACATTACATTCTGTGTTTCCCTATTTCTGTTTGAGAAGTCAGCTGTCATTTTTACTGTTGTTTCCTAGTAGATAATGTGCCTTTTTTTCCTTCTGATTGCTTTAAAGATTTTCCCTGTCTTTGGTTTTCAGCAGTTTTACTATGATATGTCTGGTTGTGATTTTCTTTGTGTTTCTCTTGCTTGAGATTCTCTGACCTTCTTGAATATGGAGATTGATATTCATAAGTTTTAACAAATGCTCATTCGATACTTTTTGAATATTGATTTTGTCTCATTCCTTTTTCTTTTCTTCTCCTTCTGAAACTATAATTATAGATATAATAGGCACTATAAATGTGTCCCACATGTCTCCTATGCTGTGCATGTTTCCTTTTTTCCTCTTGGCACTTGACTTGTCTTCTAGTTAACTAATTCTGGGTTAGGCTATGTCTAATCTGCATTGAAACCACCCATTTAATTATTAATTTCAGATATCATATTTTTTTACTTCCGCAAAATCCATTGGCTCTTTATAGTTTACATTTCTTCGTTCTGAATCTTTTCATTTATCCTGTCTACCTTGCCTACATTTTATTTAACATATTAATTATGGTTAATCTAAAGCCCCCTGTCTGCTACCTCCAATATGTGAATCCTATGTGATTCTGTCTCTCTTCATGTCTTAAAATCTACTTTAATATTAGTATAACTTCACCAGTCATCTTTTGGTTGGTGTTTTTACAGTTTCTTCTGTATTATTTTTCTTTCAACATTTATGTGCTTTTTTAAAAAAAATTTTATTGTTATGTTAATCACCATACATTACATCTAGTTTTTGATGTAGTGTTCCATGATTCATTCTTTGTGCATAACACCCAGTGCTCCAAGCAGAACGTGCCCTCTTTAATACCCATCACCAGGTTAACCCATCCCCCCACCCCCCTCCCCTCTAGAACCCTCAGTTTGTTTTTCAGAGTCCATTGTCTCTCATGGTTCGTCTCCCCCTCCAATTTACTCCCCTTCATTCTTCCCCTCCTGCTATCTTCTTCTTCTTTTTTTTTTCTTAACATATATTGCATTATTTGTTTCAGAGGTACAGATCTGTGATTCAACAGTCTTGCACAATTCACAGCTCTCACCATAGCACATACCTTCCCCAATGTCTATCACCCACCCACCCCATCCCTCCCACACCCCCACCAGTCCAGCAACCCTCAGTTTGTTTCCTGAGATTAAGAATTCCTCATATCAGTGAGGTAAATGATATATGTCAACATTTATGTGCTCTTATATGTAAGTAGCATATAGTTAGCTTTCTTTTCCATACTGGCAAAGTTAATGTTTAGATTATGGAGTTATATTTTCTTGCTTCTTTCAATGGTTAATTTTTAAATTTAATTAATTTTAATCAATTCAAATACTCAACATTGTGTATTTAGAAAAAGAAAAAGAAGAGAGGTTCCACTTACTGTTGTCTTCCACATTAGAGGGATCCCCTGCTCTCTCTTGGGCAGATATATTAAAGGGCTGACCATCTCAATACAACCAAGGACTTAAGTAGGTTACAGCTGTTTCTGCAGTCAAGCCTCATATAGAATCAGTATTTCTCTCAGCAATTCTTATTTTCTGATTGAGAGCCTGGCAGGTCTCAAACTTCTCAGCTTTGAAAGTCTGCAGGAGATCTGGGGTTTCCAGCCTAGATCTCCAGCCTAAGCCCATACAGCTTCAACCTGGCACCTGTCCTAAGGAGGACATGGGTGGTAATCTTGAGGCAGATTCCTTCAAGTGGTGGATCTTTGGAGACTGCAGATATTCCTCTCTGGCTTTTAAGCCCGAGGCTTAGTTTAGCTTTTTAGTCATGCACTCAGCTTGCAATTGTGCACTTGGGGCCTCTCAAGTTTCTCATCTCTCCTGCAGACCCACATAACTACTAAAACTTCACTGGTTTCCTCTGCTCCTGTGGATGGTCTCTTTTTGGTCCAAGTCTAATTCTTAGCTTATAATCAGTGTTGTCAAATGGCGCCAGAGAAGAGGAGGGACCTCAGCTTGTTTCATAACAGTACTGGTTCTCTGAAATTTTTGTTCCTTTAGTCCTCATGGCTCTCACAGTTTTCCTATGCTGTGATTCTTAAAAAAAAAAAAAAAAAAAAAAATTCCAGGCTTTTGCTTTTCTGTTGATACTATGGGAGTGCTGGTCTACTATAACTTATTGCATACTACCCAGAATTGGTTTTGTTTTTGTTTTAATACCACTGGAAAGGAAAATCCCTGCCCTACCCCGGGCCACAACATCTACCAGGATTGTTGTTTCAATGTTGCTGATGGGAATCTTCAGCATGATATGTTTTTCCTCTCAAATATTAGTCATAAGCATGTCATAGCTATTCGCTTTATCTTGAGGAAAAGGAAAAATGTGGCCCTAGATTCTTAACAGAGATTATCAAGGAAGGAGGGAGGTATTCAGGGGTAATGTAAATTTTAAGTGAGGTAGCAAAAGGTGGATTGGAGTAGGAATTTTAAGTTGCAGTTTGACACTGGACTCTGCCTCTTACCTGGTTATATTGGACAAGTCATTCACTTCTCTCAATCTCAGTTTCCTGGAATTTGAAATAAGGTTTGTTTGACTCTAAAACCTATATTTTACTCACTACACTAATGCTGTCACAACTGCACATAGGGGATCCCTGACTTGGATCTTATCTGTCTGTTTGAAACAGGCCCAATACAATGGAAGTCATAGAAGAGAAGTGTGGTTTTCTGGCTGCCATGAAAAATGGATAATTGTCGTCTGAAATGATTTCGTCAGTGCTAGAGTGTAATGAAAATGAGAGGACTCAAGATTAGGGAAAGGCAAAAAGGCTAAGGACAGTCAAGATCTACCTACTCTATCCTTCCATCTAACATGGCTGAAAATCTGCAAGTTGAGGGTCCTGGAGCTGAACAGAGGATTCCCCAAGATCCTGTGGTTCTGGGAAACAGAAACCACCCTAAGATGCCATGAAAAGTAGGTCAGGGAACTGAGAGGGTGTGAGGACAAGGCATGACATAGCCTGAGGGCCTGTGTCAATTCATCACCCCTCCTTTGACCTAGTTTAGGGACTGTCAGTTTGGTGGCTTCTACTGCAAGAGAAAAGAAATCTAACACATAAACACAAATTGGGGGGAGGATAGCAGAGCTATTTGGGACAGGAGACAAATTAAGAAACAGAAAGTTTTCCCTATGGGTTTTAGCCTGTTTCTTTTTCTACTTCTGTGTTTGAGCAATGCCCTGATTCTTTTTTTGTTACCAGAGAGCTAGGGTATTTGAACACAAGACGACAGAGACTCAACTCCAGTTTCATTAATTCCATCTGGAACAGAGGGGATAAGGTAGTTCCTGGGCTTGTGCCTTCATACAGGAATTGATTACTTTCTGACTGATTCTGATATGAGTGAAGAACTAAAGTCTTCCAAGAATTTAGAACCAGTTTCAATATTGAGGTTGTTCCCTTAATGCATTTTTTTTTTCCCCTAAGCACTCACATGGACTCCTGAGACTTCATTCCCCCTCTGAGCTAGAATCAGGGAGACTGATGGTCCTGAAACTCAACAGGCCTATCAGGATAAAACAGGAAAACTGATCAAGGCCAGAACAGGTTGAATCAAATTAGTCAGTTCCCTAATAGCGGTCAGAAATAAGATTGAGCAGTCAATCATTCTAAGTATGTTTTGAGAAAGTTGTCTTTGTAAGCTAGCAAATTCTGAGAACTATGCATTTTGCAAGTGTTACGTCATTTTATCATACTAACAACAAAATAGGGAAGTACTATATTGTCATCCACATTTAATTATGTGCCCCAGATACTGGTTTTGATACTCAGCACCACGCTGGCCCTCCTAAACTCTCTCAAGCTTAGAGTGACTGACATCTTAGAAACCTTACTTCCCAGACTCTTTCTGTAGCAGGTGAGTCCCTGTCCTTTTGTCTCTTTCACTTTAATGTCTCTTATATCTTTGACTCCTGGGCTTCTTCCTGTGTGAAAGTTGGATTAAGTGGCTCCAAGGGCCTCTCCCAGTTGTATCATTTGGTGACTCTAGTACCATCCACTGGTATGGTACTAGGTATGTATTT
The DNA here is from genome assembly GCF_003265705.2 of Callorhinus ursinus. Lineage (NCBI taxonomy): Eukaryota > Metazoa > Chordata > Mammalia > Carnivora > Otariidae > Callorhinus > Callorhinus ursinus. The sequence goes on from NW_027397066.1 coordinate 151,549,063, forward strand.
AGTGGTACATCCACTAAATACAGATTCCCTCTGTAATCTTGGTTTCCATTACTCAGAGCCTTCCGGTTTCTCCAAAAGCAAACACCTGCAGAGTGTTGTCCTTTACACAAAAATTTTCACAGATCTCTCCTTGAATTCTCACAGACCCCTGTAGGCAGAAGCACTAACTCCTCTTTAGAGACAAGTAAACTCAAACCGAGAAATGTAAGTGAACTTGCCCTGGATTTAAAGGCCCTGCTCTCTACCCCACCCCACACAGCCTCTCTCACTGCCCTTCTCTTCTCTTCTCTCCACCCTGGTCTTCTTGCTGATACACTGGGCCAAACCCAGGGCTCAGGCTTTGCTCTCTGCTTGTTTCCCAGGAAACCAGTCCATCAGGGAGTTCACCAAATTACATGGTTTCAATTACTACTTGTTGAGAGATAATCTTTACTACCAGCTTTAACCAAGATGTGCTCTCCTATCTACATGCAAGGTCACTTATGATTTTGTGGGCATTTTTCCTTTCCTGAGGCACTTTCTCCATATATCCACATATTTTATAAGTACATTGGTATAAAGATAAAAATGTTAGTATAGATTAAAACATTGTCTTTGGAATGTTTTCTTCTGATCATAAAAGAAGTTAAAACATTTTTGTGAGCCCCCTTAAAGTATTGTAGGCCCTAGGCACTGTGCCTATTCAATGTAATAGTGTGTCTTTGTCTTTGCATAATGAAAAATTGGCCTTACCTACATGATTCTTCTGAGATTGCAAAACAACGATCCACACGAGTTAGACAGAACAAGTCTCAGAACTCATGCAGCCTGGGGAATAAATAGTTCTTGCTTCCACCAACTAGAGTAGAAAAATCTCCTAATTCTTAGGGCATGCAGTAGGAGGCTCCTAAGTGGGTTAAGTCTTAGTCCTAGATTAAATGCTGCTTTGGTCCCACCTAAGAAAGCATAAAAGCAAGTCCTGAAAGGATTAAATGGTTTAGAAGTAACTTAGATGTATCACAGAATAAAGCTCAGCAATACTTATAGGAATACAAAAATATCCGGCATCCAAAAGGTAAAATCCACAATGTCTTCAGTAATTAAACATTACTAGGCACAGCAAAGAAGTAATAAAATAAGACCCATAATAGGAATAATCACTAAACCAAAAGAGACTCAGAAATAACACAGATGACACTGTTAGTAGACAAGGACACTTAAACAGTTATTATAAAGGTATTCAATACGTTCAAAAAGCTTAGAGGAAAACCACACATGTTAGTGGAGACATGGAGGATGAAACCCCCAATCAAACATCAATAAATGAAAATCACAATATCTGAGATGAAAAATACACTGTATGGGATTAACAGCAGATTAAAGATTGTAAAAGAAAACAGTAGTGAACTTGAAGACAATTAGAAAGCAATAGAACAATTGAAGCCATCCAATAATACTCAGAGACAAAAAGGACTGAAAAAAATTATCACAGTATCAGTGGGACATTTAATTGTCATCCCCAAGAAAGGGAGGGGGGCAGACAAAATATTTTAGGATTTAATGGTGGAAGGTTTGCAAAGTTCATAAAAACTATAAACCCACAGGTTCAAGCACAAGAAACATGAAGGAGATTATGCCAAGTTACATCATAATTATATTAGTTTCCTAAGGCGGCCATAACAAACTACCATAGATGGGATGCCTTAAAACAATAGAAATTTATTCTCTCACAATTCTGGAGGCTGGAAGTCTGAAATCAAAATGTCAGCAGGGCCATGCTCTGATGGCTGTAGGGGTAGAAACTTCCTTGCCTTTTCCTAGATTCTGGTTGTTGCCAGAAATTTTTGGCATTCCTTGGCTTTTAGATGCATCATTCCAAACTCTGTCTCCGTCATCACAGGCAGTTTGTTCCATGTGTCCCTGTCTTTACATGACACTCTCCTATCTGTATCTGTGTTCAAATTTGTCTCATGAGGACAGCAGTCACTGGACTAGGGTTCATCCTAACCCAATATGATCTCATCTAAACTTGATTACATCTGCAAAGACTATTTCCAAATAAGGTCACATTCACCGATATCAAAGCATGGGACTTGAACATATGATGTGGGGCAACACAATTGTACACACTACAATAATCAACTTACCTAAAACTAGTAATTAAGAGAAAAATATTAAAAGCAGTCAGATGGGTGAAAAAATTATGTTCATACGTACAAAGGATGATAGCAGGTTTTTCACTGAAAGCAACATAAGCCCAAAAAAGGACAAGAAAAAATTTTTAAATTCCTGGAAAAAAGGACATCAACCTAGAAAAATATGACTCATGAACAAAGGTGGAATAAAGACTTTTTCAGACACAAAAAGCTAAAAAAAAATCATCACTAGCAGAACTGTACTCTAAGAAATGTTGAAGGAAGTCTTCTACTAAGAGGGAAGATGACACTCAGTGGAAATATGAATCAACCAAAGGAAAAAAGAACACTAGAAATGGTAACTATGTGGGTAAATATGAAATCATTTTTCTTCTTATTAAATCTCTTCATAAAATGATTGTTTGAAGGACAAATGGGGGCTCCTGGGTGGCTCAGTTGGTTAAACATCTGACTCTTGATTTTGGCTCAGGTCCTGATCTCAAGGTCTTGGGATCAAGCCCTGCATCCAGCTCCATGCTCAGCAAGGAATCTGCTTGAGATTCTCTCTCTCTCCCTCTCCCTCTGCCCCTCCTCCCTGCTCGCTCTCTCTCTCTCTCAAATAATAAGTAAATAAATCTTTAAAAAAATAAAGCAAAAATAACAATGTTTTATGGAGTTTATGATGTGTGTAGGATAAAATGTATGATAACAATAGTATAGTGACCAGAAGCAGAGAAATGGAAGTACACTGTACGTACTTGTAGTATACATTAAGTGATAATATCAATTGAAGTAATAGTGATAGGTTCAAGATGTATAAACCTTAAAGTAACCACTAAAATAATACAACAAAAAATATAGCTAATAAGCCAATAAAGGAGATAAAATGAAATAAAAATACTCAATGTCCTAAAAGAAGAGAGTAAAATGAAAAGAGGAACAAAGAACAAATAGGACAAGTAGAAGACAAATAGATACACAAAAGATTTAAACCTAACTATAGAGGGGCACCTGGGTGGCTCAATCAGTTAAGCCTCTGACTCTTGACCTCAGCTCAGGTCTTGATCTCAGGGTTGTGAGTTCAAGCCCTGCACTGGGCTCCACGCTGGGCATAGAGCCTGCTTAAGATTCTCTCTCTCCCTCTCCCTCTGCCCCTCCCCACTCCACTTGCATGCTCTATAAATAAATTAAATAAATAAATAAATAAATAAACCTAACTATATAAATCATCACATCAAATTTAAATTTATACCCCAAGTAAAGTCACAGATAGATTGACTTAAAAAGCACAACTCGACTATATGCTGCATACAAACTCACTTTAAATATAAAGATACAAATTGGTTGAAAGGAAAGGATGGAAAATTATATATTCTGTGAACATTATTCTAAAAAACCTTGGAGTGAATATATAATATAAGACATAGTGGATTTCATGGTGAGCGCTGTGAATTGTGCAAGACTGTTGAATCACAGACCTGTACCTCTGAAACAAATAATACATTATATGTTAAAAAAAAAAAAAAGAAGATAGCAGGAGGGGAAGAATGAAGGGGGGGAAATCGGAGGGGGGGGACAAACCATGAGAGACAATGGACTCTGAAAAACAAACTGAGGGTTCTAGAGGGGAGGGGGGTGGGGGGATGGGTTAGCCTGGTGATGGGTATTAAAGAGGGCACGTTCTGCATGGAGCACTGGGTGTTACGCACAAACAATGAATCACGGAACACTACATCAAAAACTAATGATGTAATGTGATTAACATAACATTAAAAAATCAAAGAAAAAAGGACAGTGGATTTCAGAACAAAGAATATTACCAGGGATAAACCTATAGTTTTTATAATGATAAAAGGGTCAATTCATCAAGAGGACATAAAAATTTTAAGTGTCTTATACACCTAGTCACAGAATTTTCAAATACATGAAGCAAAACTACAAGGAGAAATAGACAAACCCACGACTACTGTTGGATATTTCATCACTGCTCTCTCAATAATTCATAAAATAAGTAGACAGAATATCATTAAGGTATAGAAGACTTAACATAATCAACCAATTTGACCTAGTTGACAATTATGGAACACTCTATCCAACAACAGCAAAATATACATTCTTCTCAAGTGCACTTGAAACATTAAAAATAGAACATATTTTGGGTCATAAAAGAAGTTTCAAGTTCAAAATCATTCAAAATATATAAAGTATGTTTATTGACAACAATGGAATTAAATTAGAAATTGATAACAGATCTTTGGAAAATTTCCAAATATTTGGAAATTAAATAATACACTTCTAAATAACTCATAAGTCAAAGAATAAATAAAAGAAAAATGAAAAGTATTTTGAACTAAGTGAAAATGAAAACAGAGCACAGCAAAATTTGTGGTAGCAGAAGGAAATTTATAGCTCTTAGTATCTGTATTAGGAAAGAAAAAATAGTCTCAAACCAATGATCTTAGCTCCAAACTAGAAACCAGTAAAATGGGAGAGAAAAGTTAAGGTAAAGTAAACAGATAAAGAAAATAAACTTCAGAGCAGAAATCAATTGGATACGAAATACTGTAGAGGAAACTCAATGAAACCAAAAGTTGGTTCACTCAGAAGATCATATGCAACTAATGAATCGCTGAACACTACATCAAAAACTAATGATGTACTATATGTTGGCTAACTGAACATAATAAAAAAAAGATCAATAAAATTGATAATCCTGTGGAAAGAATGATTAGAAAAAAAAAGGGGGAGAGGGGGCGGAGCAAGATGACAGAGGAGTAGGAGACCTGTATTTCGTCTGGTCTCAGGAATTCAGTTGGATAGGGATCAAACCATTCTGAACACCTACGAACTCAACAGGAGATCGAAGAAAAGAATAGCAACAACTCTGAACAGAAAAGCGACCACTTTCTGGAAGGTAGGACGTGTAGGGAAGTGAATCCCAGGTGGCATTCAGGAGGACAGACGGCAGGGGAGGGGGCCTCCGTCGGCCGCTTCTGGCAAGTGATAGAGCAGCAGAGCACAAAATCGGAACTTTTAGAAGTCTGCTCCGCTGAGGGACGTCGTTCCAGTGGCTAAGGAGGGGGGGTGGAACCCTCATGGGACAGTGTGGTTTCAGGACCCTCAGGGTCACAGAAAGACCGGGAGTGCCTGAGTGCGGCAGAGCTCCTGAGTATCAGAGCGGGGAAGCTGGCTGCAGAGACGGAGCCGAGGCGCAGGCTCTCAGCTTGGGGTTGCCATAAACCGTGATCCGTGGCACAGTCGGGCCACTGCTCTTCCAGCAGGGACCCAACAAAAGGCAGAGCCGGGGAGACTCCCCTTCCTCCCCTGGGAGGAGCGGCGCGGGAGCACACCACAGGGATCTGCTGGGTTTGGAGACTCCACACTGGGTCGGGTGCCAGAGATAGAAATGCTCGGTCACCGGCCGGGTGAGCATGGAGTGTGACCGGAGACTGGGGAGGTGGGAGTGATCGACTGCTTTTCTCTGGGGCTCACTGAGGAGCGGAGCCCCGAGTTCTCAGCTCCTCTGGGGCAGAGATTGGGAGGCCACCATTTTCACTCTCGTCCTCCAAAGCTGTACGGAAAGCTTGCAGGGAACAAAAGCTCCCGAGAGCAAACCCGAGCAGATTACTTAGCGCGGACAGACAAACGTGGGGCAATTCCGCCTCCGGCAAAAACTTGGGAACCACGGCAACAGGCCCTTCCCCCAGAAGATCAGCAAGAACAACCAGCCAAGACCAAGTTTACCGATCAATGAGAACGGCAGAACTCCAGCGCTAGGGGAATACTGCACATAGAATCCATGGCTTTTTTACGATGATTCTTTAGTCTTTCAAAGTTAATTTTTTAACTGTATTTTTTTAATTTTTCTTTTTCCCTTTTTCAACCAACATCTTATCAATCCCTTTTTTAAAAAGACATTTTCATTTTTCATTTTTAGAGTCATTATAGCCCTTCATAGTAGTTATCCTTAATTTTGGCATATATATATAAGTTATTCTCTCTTTAAAATTTTGAGATACAGTTTCTAACAGATCAAAATATACCCTAGTGTATGGCTTTGTTCTAGTCTCCTGCCTGATCACATTCTCTCCCTTTTTTTTAATCCTCTTTTTTCTTTTTTCAAACAACTTCTTATCTTATCAATTCCTTTTATAAAAATTTTTATACTTTTCATCTTTACAGTCATATTCCATCCCTTCATTGTATCAACCCTTATTTTTGTACATATAGAAGGTTTTCTTTCTTTAAAATTTTGGGAGGCACTTTCTTCTAACAGATCAAAATACACCCAAAATCCAGTGTGTGGCACTGATCTATGCACCAGCCTGATCATATTTGATCATATTCTGTTTTTCTGTTGTTGTTTTGTTCTGTTTTTGTTTTTATCTTTTTCTTTTTTTTTCTTTTTCTTTTTTATTTCTTTCCTTTCTTTTCCCCTGGCTTCAGGTCTTTTCTGATTTGTTTAGAGTATATTTTCTGGGGACGTTGCTACCCCATTAGCATTCTGTCCTCTCATTCATCTATTCTCCTCTGGACAAAATGACAAGACGGAAAAAATCACCTCAGCAAAAAGAACAAGAGGTAGTACCAACTGCCAGGGACCTATTCAATACGGACATTAGTACGATGTCAGACCTAGAGTTCAGAATCATGATTTTAAAGATACTAGCTAGGCTTGAAAAAAGCATGGAAGTTATTAGAGAAACCTTTCTGGAGAAATAAAAAAACTAAAATCTAACCAAGTCGAAATCAAAAAGGTTATTAATGAGGTGTAATCAAAAATGGGGGCGCTAACTGCTAGGATAAATAAGGCAGAAGAGAGAATCAGCGATGTAGAAGACCAAATGATGGAAAATAAAGAAGCTGAGAAAAAGAGAGATAAAGAACTACTGGATCACGAGGGCAGAATTCGAGAGATAAGTGAAACCATAAGATGAAACATTAGAATAATTGGGATCCCAGAAGAAGAAGAAAGAGAGGGGGGGGGGCAGAAGGTATATTGAAGCAAATTATAGCAGAGAACTTCCCTAATTTGGGGAAGGAAACAGGCATCAAAATCCAGGAGGCACAGAGAACCCCTCTCAAAATCAATAAAAATAGGTCAACACTCCGACATCTAATAGTAAAACTTATGAGTCTCAGAGACAAAGAGAAAATCCTGAAAGCAGCTCGGGAGAAGAGATATGTAACCTACAATGGTAGAAACATTAGATTGGCAACAGACCTATCCACAGAGACCTGGCAGGCCAGAAAGGACTGGCATGATATCTTCAGAGCACTAAACAAGAAAAATATGCAGTCAAGAATACTATATCCAGCTAGGCTGTCATTGAAAATAGAAGGAGAGATAAAAAGCTTCCAGGACAAACAAAAACTAAAGGAATTTGCAAACACGAAACCAGCCCTCCAAGAAATATTGAAAGGGGTCCTCTAAGCAAAGAGAGAGCCTACAAGCAACATAGACCAGAAAGGAACACAGACAATATACAGTAACAGTCACCTTATAGGCAGTACAATGGCACTAAATTCATGTCTTTCAATGGTTACCCTGAATATATATGGGCTAAATGCCCCAATCAAAAGACACAGGCTATCAGATTGGAATAAAAAACAAGACCCATCGATATGCTGTCTGCAAGAAACTCAATTTAGACCCAAAGACACCCCCAGATTGAAAGTGAGGGGGTGGAAAACCATTTACCATGCTAATGGACACCAAAAGAAAACTGGGGTGGCAATCCTTATGTCAGATAAATTAGATTTTTTTAAAGATTTTATTTATTTATTTGAGAGAGAGAATGAGAGCATGAGAGGGGGGAGGGTCAGAGGGAGAAGCAGACTCCCTGCTGAGCAGGGAGCCCCACGCGGGACTCGATCCAGGGACTCCAGGATCATGACCTGAGCCGAAGGCAGTCACTTAACCAACTGAGCCACCCAGGGGCCCCCAGACAAATTAGATTTTAAACCGAGGCTGTAATAAGAGATGAGGAAGGACACGATATCCTACTTAAAGGGTCTATTCAACAAGAAGATCTAATGATTGTAAATATCTATGCCCCTAACATGGGAGCAGCCAATTATATAAGGCAGTTAATAACAAAAACAAAGAAACACATTGGCAACAATACAATAATAGTGGGGGACTTTAACACCCCCCTCACTGAAATGGACAGATCATCTAAGCTAAAGATCAACAAGGAAATAAAGACACACTGGACCAAATGGACTTCACAGATATATTCAGAACATTCCATCCCAAAGCAACAGAATACACATTCTTCTCTAGTGCCCATGGAACATTCTCCAGAATAGAACACATCCTAGGTCACAAATCAGGTCTCAACTGGTACCAACAGATTGGGATTATTCCCTGCATATTTTCTGACCACAATGCTTTGAAACTAGAACTCAATCACAAGAGGAAAGTTGGAAAGAACTCATATACATGAAGGCTAAAGAGCATCCTACTAAAGAATGAATGGGTCAACCAGGAAATTAAAGAAGAATTAAAAAAATTCACGGAAACCAATGAAAATGAAAACACAACTGTTCAAAATCTTTGGGGTGCAGCAAAGGTGGTCCTAAGAGGAAAGTATATAGCAATATAAGCCTTTCTCAAGAAACAAGAAAGGTCTCAAATACACAACCTAAACCTACACCTAAAGGAGCTAGAGAAAAAACAGCAAATAAAGCCTAAACCCAGCAGGAGAAGAGAAATAATAAAGATCAGAGCAGAAATCAATGAACTAGAAACCAAAAGAACAGTAGAACAGATCAACGAAACTAGGAGCTGGTTCTTTGAAAGAATTAACAAGATTGATAA
>NW_027397066.1:151567999-151718644 GCF_003265705.2 Callorhinus ursinus
TTGCTGCTATGAACATTGGGGTGCATATGGCCCTTCTTTTCACTACATCTGTGTCTTTGGGGTAAACACCCAGGAGTGCAATTGCTGGGTCATAGGGTACCTCTATTTTTAAATTTTTGAGGCACCTCCACCCTGTTTTCCAAAGTGGCTGTACCAACTTGCATTCCCACCAAGAGTGTAAGAGGGCTCCCCTTTCTCCACAACCTCTCCAACATTTGCTGTTTCTTGCCCTGTCCATTTTTGCCATTCTAACTGGTGTGAGGTGGTATCTCAATGTGGTTTTGATTTGAATTTCCCTGATGGCTAATGATGATGAACATTTTTTCATGTGTCTGTTAGCCATTTGTATGTCTTCTTCGGAGAAGTGTCTTTTCATATCTTCTGCCCACTTTTTGACTTGATTATTTGTTTTTTGGGTGTTGAGTTTGAGAAGTTCTTTATAGATCTTGGATACGTTAATAAAAAAATTTACATATATATTTTTAAAAAGACTCTTTCCCATTCTAAAAAGCTGTGATTTTACATGCCAAGACATAGTATTTAAAAATATTTTTACTTAATTAACATGAACCCTAGAATAGAAGCATCTTTTTATAAGAATTTTTGGAATTAATTGTGGAAGAAAATTTACCTTCCCTATTTGTATCTTGAAGGTCTTGCCAGGAAATAAATGGCACACTCGAACTGGATAATTAAGAAGATGTTCATATAGGGAATATTTACAAAGTAAACAGGGTTTAGGAGAACTCTAAATAGACAGTGTTGTAGGCCATAAGCAGCAAGAGCATGGAGCAATCACCACCCATCCGCAGCCAACCCACGGGGAACTGCTGGGACAATAAATACCTTAATCATCTCCTACCCTCAGTCTCCTACTAGTGCCTTCTGTTGGCCACACCCAAATTAAAGCAAGACAGAAAGGAAGCCTATTGTTTGTTACAGCCCATTCAGGACTCCCAGCACACAGAGCAAGATATAGAAGGGTTGTTTGGATCTGAAGGAACAAAATGATATTTAGCATAGGCTGTCTTAGTCAGTTCAAGCTGCTTTAACAAAAATACCATAGACTGGGTGGCTTAACAAACATTTATTTCACAGTTCTGGAGGCTGAGAAATCTAAGATCAAGGTGCCAACAGATCTGGTGACTGACGAGGGCCAGTTTCCTGGCTTGTAGATAACAACCTTCTTGCCCCATCCTCACATGGCCAAGAGAGTGAGCTCCTGTCTCCTTCTCTCCTTAGAAGGGCACTAACCCCAAGATGAAGGCTTCACCCTCATGACTTAATCTAAACCTAATTACTTCCCAAAGTCCCCACCTCCTAATTCCATCCCATTGAGGGTTAGGGTTTCAGCTTATAAATTTTGGGAAGACACAAACATGCAATCTGTAACACTACCTTTTTGTCTTTTGACATTCACATTCACCCTTATCTTTTGTCTGAGTAAAGAGTTCATGTTCCCTACACACACAGTCCCAATAGCAAATTTTTCATATGTCAGTTTTGTCGTAACTTCAATATAAGGTAATGGGGTAAAATGGAGGGGAAAGAGGACAATTAATGTACCTAAAACATAACATGAAAACTAAGTTGATATCACAATTTCCTTTTTGTACCACCCATTTCATGGCCCCGTTTCTCTCTGCCAGCATTATCAGATGGGCAGAGTTCTTTGCCTGCTGGGTGGTCCAAACCTACTCCTGTTAGGGCTGAGGTCCACATTATAATCCTTGCTCCCACTGTTTCCCCTTGAAAGTTGAGATCATTCATCTTGATTAATACAGGAATTCCTTTATACCTCTATTGGTTCACTGACTAGAGGAGCCACAAATGTCCAGGGGAGAGTTTCTACTCCATGTTCAAAGGGAATCATGAATGTGTTCTCTAATGGAAGCATTGATCCCTTGACCACTACAAACTTCAACATATTGAGTCAAAAGTCTTGAGGATATGAAGCAAAAATTTCTCCAGTGGATTATTTAGTGCTATGATGAGACCAATCACTCCCACTTCCATGTCTTGGTTCCTGGACCTATATATTCTGGCTCAAGGGGAGACAGTAACAAATACTGGATGCAGATCTAAGTCATACATCACCATCCAAAAAACAACATCTCAACTTTATAGGAGGTTGCCACTCAGCTGATGTAGTAAACAAGCCTTCAGCAAGCCATTCCACAATTTTGTCAAGCCAACTGCTTCTGAGTGATGGGGAATGTGTAAGATCAGTGAATTCTATGAGCAGAAACTCATTCCACACTTCTTCCATTATAAAATATGTCCTCTGATTGGAGGGGTTGTTGTGGAGCATTATACCATAACTATAGATAAGGCATCCCATAATTCCACATATGGGGTGGTTAAAGGAGCTCTATGAACAGTGATGCAAATGAATATATGGAATATGTGCCCACCATGTGAGCACAAATCATAATCTTCTCCAATACAAAAGGTGCAAAATAATTAAAATGCCACCAGGTGATTGCTGGTCCCTTGCACCCCTCCACACATGTGCCCTACCACGGATGATTAGGACCACACTGGGGTATTCTCTTCTGGCTACTCAGCACTAGGGGGTCACCAGATCAGACTTAGTGAGTCTATGTTTCTGAGTTCATGCATAGCTTCCATTACCACCCTGTGGCCATTGTGCTTGTGAGCTCATTAAGCGAGCAGCTGTGTGGTTGGGGACTCAGGATAGGGAATCTTACCACTTGCCTACTGACTCCAAAGTGGATGGCTTCTCTTAGACATTTATTTGGAACGTAACTACTTTCATATTTGTGCCCAGTCTAAGAGATTTATCCATATCATTTCCCCCTAGACCTCACTGTCCTCTATCTTTCAGTTTTCTTCTTTCCTATTCCCTGACCATTAGCCACTGCTCATGAATCAATATAGATACATATCTTTGGCTATTCGTCCTTTTTTTTATTTTTAAAGATTTTATTTATCTATTTGACAGAGAGAGACACAGCGAGAGAGGGAACACAAGCAGGGGGAGTGGGAGAGGGAGAAGCAGGCTTCCCGCCGAGCAGGGAGCCCGATGCGGGGCTCGATCCCAGGACCCGAAGGCAGACGCCCAATGACTGAGCCACCCAGGCGCCCCGCTATCTCTCCTTCTATATGAAGTAGATAACCAAATGCACTGCTCAAATTCCACCCCCTGGGAGAATTTTCTCACCACTGTCGTCCAGGGCAAACCAAGTGATGCTGCAATGTGGCAACTATCTGCTTCTAGCTACAGCCAGCCTACAGTAAGAACTATCTACAAACCAGACCCACAGTTTTCTCCTTCCTGGTTAGTCATAAGAAGCTCCCTATGAGGTCAGAGGTGTGGATTAAAGGAAAGGTAATGAAGAAGTTGAAGTAAGTATCATGTGAGTCTGAGTCACCTGACTTGCAGTTTATTCACGCTTTCTAAAACTGCTCCTGAGCCCAATCTCATGTGCACAATTTCCACTTAAAAATAAATTACTGCTGTGCACATTCAATTTTGCGGTTCAGATAGTCAGACAGCACCTAGGTTATGATGGATAGTATGAATTGCCTACTTCTCTACCTGGGCCTGGTAGCAAGTCAGGGGTTACTTTTCCATGGAGAAGAGAAGAGGGCATAGCTTTATTCCTCGAGCCCTAGGGTCTACACTGTGAGTCTCCTACTAAGGTTTGCCAGAATTTCTACCCAACATCTTTGTTTGCCACACATATATTCAATACATTAGGGACTGCTGTTGGCAAGGTGGCTTGTATGTCAGCTTAGATCTGCTGAAGAGTCTTTTCTTGCTCTGGGTCCATCTCAAATCTGGTGGGTTATCCAGGGTTATCCATAGTTCAAATCAGCCCATCCAAACGTGATTATCTGTTGCTTCCCAAACCCAAAGAGGCCCACTAAATATTGTGTCTCTTTTATCATGATGGGTAGTCCAAGATGCAATAACTTGTCTCTCATGCTCCAGATCACCAGACACTTAGAAACTTAACCAATGTGGCAGTGCCTGAACTTTTGGGGGTAAAATCTCCCACTGTCTAGGCTGCTTGTTCCTGCCTGCTTGCCAAATCCAATTCATCTAATGCCATCAATGCAATGAGTCAGTTGACGTTCTGTGAGTTGCCAGGATGATCAAGGTTTCTTTGTATGACATAAAGTAGAACTGGCACAGCCTTGAGACAGAACAGCAAAGATACAGTGAGGACCCTACTATGTGAAGGCAAATTGATTCTGATGGTCTTTACTCATAGGGATAGAGAAGAAAATATTTGCTGGGCAAATAGCTACATATGAGGTGCCAACGGCTATATTAATTGTTCCAGTAAGTATATCTGGAGGCCTTCACATAACTGGCATATTATTAAGTGTGTAATAATCTACATTCATTGCCCAAGACCTATATAGGCTTAGCATCTACCAAATGGGAACAAAACAGGGATGTGTGCCCATCTCAACCTCTGAATCATTTAATTTCATATTTTAAATTCCCTCACAGATATTATTTTTTCTTTACTCAACTGGGAGTGAGGAAGCCTGGGGATCTTTATTCCATGAATCAGGGAACTGAAAGGGGCATTTTGTCACTTGTTAGGTATATTTATCCTCCTTATGTTTTAATAGGTTTTATAATTTAGGTGTGGTACGGCCAACAGAACATGAGATGACTGCCATTATAAAGAGAGTTTGTTATTCACAGAGCCCGTGAGGAAGAGGCATGCCATGCCATGGGGAGGCTACCAGGGTAAGCATCAGGGTCTGTCAGGAGGCAAAGGGAGAGGGGGGAACTGTAGGCAAGAGTCTTTATGTGGTTCCCAAGGGAAGGAAGGGGTGAAGCAGGGTAAGCAGATTTAGGATTAGCTCGTTTTAATAATCTTAGCAGGCTCTGGGGCACAAGAGCTGTCCCTAGCTGTCTGGCTCCTGGTGACCTTGGGGTGTTTAGGGCAGGTAGATAGTGGTCTGGAGTGTAAGAGCCTGATAAAGGTGAATGGGGACGTGAAGTCTGGATTGGTTTATATTTGGAAAAGTGCCTCTGGGAGGAAGACTCCTCCCAGGGAGAGGCAGAGTCACAAAGGAGGCAGGAAGCCAAGGCAAGGTGGCTCAGGAATATTATAGGGTTGTCCAGACAAGCTATGTCTAACATATGCATGCAGGGAGATGTTAAAGCATCAAGTTTACAGAAGCCAGAAACATAGTTAATACACATTAGGCATACTGGGAGTGAAGAAAGAACTTCAAATGTGTCACTCAGACCCGCTAGACCCACTGTGAGATAGGCTTGGAACAACACCCATTCGATCAGTTGGTCTTTATAAACCCCCACCCTGCCCAGGAGACCATGGTGGCAGGTGTCCCAACACATCAGTTTATAGCCAGTAAATAATAACTCCAAGGAGACCTGGCTTATTTCCACTTCTTGAGTAAAGAGTCACTTGGGTGAAAGGCCCTCAGTTTCCTCTGGGGAAGGCTTAGGGCAAGATTCAAAGTATATACGTCTTGAAATGCTACAAGGTCCTTCCTCAAAAGGACCTGGCTTCCTTGTCATTTTTTATCATGTCTGGTATGACCGTAGAAGAAAGTTGGTCTGAGTTTAACCCAGACTCATGATGCGTCATCTGCATTTCTCTTTTGCATCATTCAGATCATTATTCAGTTCTTGGGGGATACATCTGTGCTTAGTTTTCACTGCAAGGACACAAATCCTTATGTGCCTCCTTCAAATGTCACTTCAGAAATTCCTTTGCTCTTCCTTTACCAGATCTCCGTATGTCAGAACACCCCAGCATTTAATCCTCTGAGCCCCTCTCCCCCTCTACATTCCTTCCTAGATGATCTAGTTTCACGCTTCAAATGTCATCTATATACTGGTGGTTCTTAAATTTATCTTTCTCAGATCCCTCCCAGGCTCCAGAACTGCACAGCAAACTGCCCTCCCTCACATTTCCATGAGGATGCCTGAGAAGCACTTCAAATTTTGTGTGGCCAAAATGGATTCATTCACTGATCTCTCCTCTTGTCTCCTCCCTCACAAGTAAATAACTCCACCTTCCCTCTAGTTGCTCAGCCTGTACCAAAAAAAGGAGAAATTTAAAAATCCTCCAATGGCTGTCAATGATCAGACAGAACAAACAAACAAGTTCCATTATAACATGTTCTTCGAAGGTTCTGCACAACCTGGCTCTTCCTACCTCTCAGATACCTCTCTCCAATATTCTTCGTCAATCACAGTATTCCAGCCCTCCTGGCTTCTCCATTTCTCAAACACTACAAATTTCTCCCTGTCATGGGCCATTGATACTTTCTGGCTCTTCGATGTGGAAAGGTTTTCCTGCAGGCAACCAAAATGGGGATGCTGAGACTGATTAGGCATATCTACGCCATGTATGTATTCTTCCTTTTAATAATAATTTTTTAATAGAAGTATAGTTGACACACAATGTTACCTTAGTTTCAGGTGTACCACACAGTGATTCGACAGCTCTGTACATTCCGTTGTGCTCGCCACAAGGGTAGCTCCCATCTGACACCATACACCACCACTGACTATATTCCCCGGGCTGTACTTTCATCCCCGTGACTTATTCTTTCCATAATTGGAGGTCTGCCCCTACCTCTCACTCCCTTTCACCCATCTGGCCATTCCCGTACCCGCGGGCAACCACTAGGTTGTTTTGGGGGCCTGTTTGGTTTTATGGGCCTGTTTCTGCTTTTTTGTTTCTTTATTCATTTGTTTTGTTTTTTAGATTCCACAGATGAGTAAAATCACAGGGTATCTGTCTCTCTCACTCTGACTTATTTCTTCAGCCTAATACCCTCTAGGTCTGTCCATGTTGCAAATGACAAGATCTCATCATTTTTTACGGCTGCATAACTTTCCGTTGCGTATGCAGGTGTGTGTGTGTGTACACGTCACATCCTCCTCACCGTTCATCTATCAATGTACACTTAGGTTGCTTCTGTATTTTGGCCATTACAAATAATGCTGCGATAAACAAAGGGAATATATATATTTAATATATATATCTTTTTAAAAATTTATTTATTTGAGAGAGAGAGAGAGAGCACGAGCAGGGGGAGAGGGAGATGGAGAAGAAGACTGCCTGCTGAGCACAGAGCCCAGTGTAGGGCTGGATCCCAGGACCCTGGGATCATGACCTGAGTCGAAGGCAGACGCTTAACCAACTGAGCCACCCAGGCGCCCCTATATATATCTTTTTGAATTAGCGTTTTCATTTTCTTGGGGTAAATATCCCGTAGTGGAATTACTGGATCATATGGTATTTCTATTTTTAATTTTTCCACAGTGCCTCAGGGCACAGAGGAAATCCAAGAAGGAAAAGAAACATGTTAAATCCACGGGGAACAATGTATTTCATAACTGTCTCCTGCCCCCAAAGCTCTGCTCTCCTCCCTGATGTTTGTATTTCTCCTTTGCATCATTCAGTTAACTTCCTTCTCCACCCCCACAGGCCTTTCCTGACCAGTGTAGACCAAACCTCTCTGTAGGTAATTCCTCAGCCCCTAGACACAACTTACCCTATCCTATCCATCATCTTCACATCACCTGTCGGGACCTGTGATGATCTTATTTGTCCGTGTGATTGCGTGTTGATTGCTTATGTTCTCACCCTTTGTCTTGAATATAAAGGCTCTTTAAGGGCAGGGATTGCACATCTGTTCTAATTAGAAGAGCACGTGATGTGGCGGCTGTAACAGGCGTGCAGCAAAGAGCTATCATCACCAAAGTTACCAGGAGCCAGAGGTGTGTACCTGTTTTCCAGAAATTTCAATCGTATTTTCCATTTGGGGGAAAGTCGTTGAGAGGCTTTTATCTTACAATACTTAGAAACATCCTGCCTAAAAAGTAAAAGACAGATGAGACACGAGGCAGTTTGTATTAGACTGTAGACTTTTATTAGAACAAGCATTTCTCATAGCTGTAAGCAAAGCATTAGAATTCATAGAGCTAACTTGCATCTTTTCCCTGCCCCAGGAGGGCTGAAAAAGAGAGAAAGCCCCCTGTGCATCTAGGCTCAGTCGAGCAAAATATTGCAGTGAATGATTCATTGAGGCTATAAATGTTTGCAGATTTTAAGGCACTGGAGGGCATGCGAGGTGGGACAGGGCACAGTTCCCGTGTCCAAATGCCTTATCTTGTCTGACAATCTCCCAGCTTCCTTCCCCAGCTTCCGTGGCAGGCACCCAGGCCCAAGAAGACCGAGCACAGCGTATTCATGATCCTCAATCAGACCCCAAGCGATCCAAACAATGTCACAGTTCGACTCCCACCGGAACTCAGTAGAAGATAAACTGCATGTTATCAACCTGCCATTGCACTTCATGTAATCAGATCTCATTAAACCAGATTTTCCTGAATGCCTTCGCGCTTTGTGCACTTTAAAAAGCCACTGACCTGAGCCACAAAAGCATTGCCCAATTTGTTGAAAGCATTTTGGCTGTGACTTCAAGGGCTGACCACATGGGGAGAAATTACTTTTTAACACCCAGTGGACAGGACACTCCGGTGCCCCCGAGGCCGCAGTACCCGTCGGGGTTCTTGCTCAGGTACTGCTGGTGGTACTCCTCCGCGTAGTAGAAGGTTTGGCCCTCCCGGATGTCGGTCGTGATCAGGCCATAGCCGTGCTCCGAAAGAACCTGGGGAGAGAAAGGCGCCGTGAGGACTGGATGCTGGGCAGAGAGGGTCTGAAGGATCGGGGCGGGGGGTCCGGCCGTGAGGGAGGCAGACGCGGGGGGCTTGGGGTGTGCCAGTGGGTCCTTGTGGGCCCGAGCTCTGCCGCTTCCCAGCTGGGTTATTTTGGGCAAGCTTCTAGCGCCCCGTGCCTCAGGTGACTGGGGCCTGAAATCCAGTTTTCTGATTCGGTAATTTGCATTCTACCCATCACACCAGCGATGCCCCCGGAGCGGGCTGGGAGCCCTGCTTTGGGCCCTGGGGTCTGTGTGGAAGGGGCCCCAGGGCTTCCCGGGGAAAACAGCAGGGCCATGTGGCTGCCTGGCTGTCCTGGGAAGAATGGGCCTCTCTGAGGGCACTGGAGCAGGGCTGCGGGAGGAGGGGCTGGAGGGGCAGGGGCAGGATGGGACTGGCAGGGCTGCGGCCCCAGCCCAGTGCTGTCCCCTCTGCTGCCGGGTCCGAACAGGCCCCCTGCCCACTCCCAGGCTGGACCCAGGAACCCCCACGCGCTGGGGTTCTAGGGAGCTCGGGCGCTGCCTGGGGGCCTTGGACAGCACGGGGTCATCTGGGTCTGTGCTCTGCCACTCCAGCCCCGGGAGCCTGGGGACTGAAGTCAGGGGAGGACGTGGCCTGAGGGCCTTTGTGGGCTCCTCACCGCCCTCTGTGACCTACTTTAAGGCCTGGTGTCATCTGCTGCCAGGGAAAGAAACAGACACGTAAACACAAGTGGGGGAGGAGAGCGGAGCTATTTGGGGCAGGAGACAGATTAAGAAATAGACATTGTTCCCCATGGATCTTAGCCCGTTTCCTTTCCCTTTTGGATTTCAGCTGTGCCCTAATTCTTCCTTGTTGCAGGCTGCTCGGGACATTTGGGCACAAGGCTACAGAGACCCGACCCCGGGTTTGCAGATTCAATTTGGTCCTGAAGTGCCAGGCAGAGCCCCGACTTGGGCTCGCATGAGGATCTGGCCAGTCTTTGACTGTTGGTCCATTTGAGATGGAGTCCTCCCCTCTGCAGAGCAAGGGGACTCTGGTATTAACATTCGGCATGATTCACTGCTGCCGTTTTCTCCCAGAGAACTTTCCCCTTCTTCCTGAGTCTCCACCCAGCCCTCTGAGCCAGAATGAGGCAGACTGAGGATCTAACGCCAAGCAGGCCCAGGATGGTAAGGCACAGGATCCATGCCAAGGCGGGCGGTTGGACCCCAGAGCTCGGAAGCAGCCAGTTTCCTTACAGGGGTTAGAAATGAGAACGAGGAGCCATTCTGACTTCAGTTTTGACAATTTTTTGTAAACGAGCAATTATCGAGGGCTTACCATATGCCACACTCTGTGCAAAGACTTCACAGTGTTAATTTTAGCCTCCCAACAGCCATATGAAGGAAGGACTATTATTATCATCCATATTTAAAAGCGCGCGTCAGAGATTGTGTCTTGATCCCTGACATTCTCAGCTCGCCCTGATACTGCAGAAGCTGGAAGCTTGGAAAACTACATTTCCCAGACTCTATTGCCGGCGGCAGTCCAGTTGAGATTTCACCAATGAGAGAAGCACACATGAAATTGGGCAGAAGAGAGGCCATTATTTGCAAGGTGCAGCCATGAAGATGGGCACTGTTCTCTCCAAAGAACAGACGGAGACTCTGCCAGGTCACCCTGACAATCGTGGACGGTCGGCCTCAGGCAAAGTCACCAGCAATGACTTCTAGCGATTTCGGTACCTTCTTGGGATCCTGAAAGGCAGTGGTGCTGTTCCCTGACCTTCCCTCAGACAGCCTTTCTAACGACTCTGGAAGCATCACTTCCCTTTGTAAAATCCACCCTCCTGCTTGAAACACCTTGAACACTCTCTCTCCGTGACTGAACTCCAACTAACACAGCAATGGGTTCCAGAATTGTTTTCAGGGACCAAAACCTCAGTGAGGATGAGAATCTGGAAGGGTTAACTGTCCTGGCCAGATTTAGAGTTAGAGATGGCCTCACTGTGACTGGGGAGCAGGTCAGTGCCCACGGGGTGTAGTCGGCATTTACTTAAAATTACGGCTAGTGTTTGTGAAGAAACATCCACTGTAGGAAGGCTTTGGGACCCTAGGTGGCTGTGGCAGTGGACTATTCTGGTGAAGACGATAAAACACGAGGTCTATGTGGTGTGCTGGCTGCTTCAGGCCACCCTCGAGAGCTCATAGAAAGAACAGGATATAAGGTCATGACTTGACTTTCCTGGCCCGAGTTGAGAGAGGCAGAGAACTTCTAGGAGTGATTTAAAATAATGTTTCTTGTAGCTGCTTTCAAATACCAAATAAAAGGGGCCCAGCTTTACCAGTGGAGTTGACACCCTCACTGGTCAGGAGCCCAGAAATCATGTGCACGTGGGATTGCCCTCAGAGAGCTCATGCAGTCACACTGTTGCAGACACCATGTATGGAGAGACGCTCCCCTCCGGTTCCTACCCGAGATATCGCACGCAGGCTGACGTGAGTCTTCCATATTCTGATGGGACCTCATATTGGACCTCGAAAGTTTCCTGGCTATGGCCACACTGCACAAGAGCTTACCCACTGTCAAGATCCTCTGCGCCTTTCTCTGTCCCTCACTCTCAGGGCCGGGACCCAGCTCCTGGGTCTGCCTGGGTCTCCAAGGACTTGCCTCATCCCCATCCAGGCTCTGTCCTCTCTGAGGGTGATCTCACACAGGACTCACCCTATTTCTCTTTCACAAGTGGCCATCCTCCTTGTATGCCCAAGGATGGCCTTCCCGAGACCCTGGGGTTCACAGCCGCTGACTCTAGAAGCTTCTTCACTGAGGCAGAGAGGCCAGTGCCAGTGAGCACTCCTGCCCAGGCTCCCTCCTCCTCTCCACACCAGCTCCCACCCCAGCAGGCCAGCACCCCTTTGGGGGAGTAGTGGGAAGGTGACTGTGGGGGCCCAGGCAGTACCCGGCCTCTGCCACAAGATGGCAGACACTTCACTTTTATTTGCCAGGAAACAAGAATAAACAGTGATGAAAACCCACAGAAAACAGCTCCAGGTTGCCCTCCTGCACCTCCTGTTAAGCTGGGACATTCCGGCTCATTCTTGTTAGGGTAGGAGACACCTGCTGGAACCACGGGGCCTGGGGTCAACATTGCCCCCTCTGCACTGGGCCGGCCAGCCTCTAGGCTGAGGCCATCCTTGAGCACAGGGCTGTGTCTGTCCTTAAGGCTCACTCTAAAACTGGGGAGGGGGGACAAAAACACATGAAAGAAACTGGATGTAAAAGCAGAGGGAGCAGGAACCTCCAAATCCTAACCAGTGTCTCGTTTTCCCCCTCCTCATATCCCTCACGTCTGCCTTCTCACACGCAAGGCTGTGGGGGCAGGTCAGTCTCCGTAGCGCCCCCAGGCCTGTCTCCTGGAGAGGGCTCACCAGACACACACGGCCGGACGCAGTGATGGGGGTCCGGGGGGCCCGTCTGCTTCAGACCTGGTCGGTGCCGGCCGGCTTTGCCAGTCCTCTTTGCTCTTTCACTCTGGCCTTTCCTCTGCACTGTTTAAGCTACAGGGTTGCAGAGAACAGGACTCGGGACCAGGGCTGATTATTGCTGGTAATGGCACCTCCTTAAACCAGGCAGCGAGGCCTTCCCCGATCCCTTAGGAGAACCCACCCGCCCTTCCAAGCTGGGTTCTGCTTCACCTCCTCAGCCTCATGTCCCTCATCTTTTTCTAACTCTTTCCTTTCCTTCTCTGAGAACCGTTTTTGTGGGTCATATTAAACTTTACAGATTTCCTGAACATTCCATTCCCTTGCACACAACCTCCATGGAATGCTCTTTCTTCTCTTTCCTATCACGTGAGCTCCTACCCATCTCTCAGCACTGAGATCAAATGTCCCCACCTCTATAAAACCACTCCTGAGTCTATAAGGCAGAAGTGACTCCAGCTTCTAGGCTCCCACAGAAGGACTGTCCCTGTTAGCACTTATGACATTATACTACAATCGTCCTTTGTTTCTCTAAGCCACTCCCTCTCCCTTCTGGCAATACACGTACTAGGCCGTGTGCTCGAGAGTATGGACTGTCTTGTTCCTCTACCCCATCTCAGTGCTTCATACAAAATGAATGGCTGAATGAATTTTAAAAAAACAGTTGAGTCTTGGGATCTCTTGGGGATTCTCTTCACCTTAGGGGCTTCTACTTGGGTTCCTGCTGCTGCCTCAAGCCCAAACACCTCCTTGGGGACCTGGAAAGGAACCTCAAGAGGGAGACTGGGGACCAGGGAGCTCAGGCTGTCACTCTCCTTGTCACAGACGCCTGGCCAATTCCATAGGTAGGTTTACTCTTTAGACTGTGGCAGTGCAGTGGCTGTGTCCACACAGGGGGGACCAACCATTTTGCCTAGAAGGATGACCTCAGCATCTCTGACAGCTCCTGAAAAGCCTGTTCACTCTTCTGGGGGTGGGGAGGGGGAAATGGGGGGGCATGGAGAGCAGCAGGAAGTGAGAGATGAAGACTGGGTTACAGATGTTCCCTCTGGCCCCCAAAGTCCACTTGGCTCCATGCACAAGCTGTGCAGGGGCTGGTGGTGCACCTCAGTCTTCTCCTATAGCATCGCCTACACCAGATGCCCCAATCAGTTATGGGGGTGTCATGAATCATGTGCTACTAATAATGGCTAATGTATCGATGTTTCTGAGAAACTTACTTTTCCTCCATGAATTAGGGCAGCTGGAGGGCTATCCCAATCCAAGCACCACTGCAGCTCTCTTGCCCACTACAGTGGGAGGGAAGGGAGTGTCAGGAGAGTTAAACTGGGGTGGCACATAAGCCACAACTGTGTGGTCTCTTCCACTGTCTATGACGGGGGGCCCACGCCGATGGTACCATTCCCGATGACAGAGATGATGAATCACATCACCTACAAAGTTTGCTGGTATCTTCTAAAAAGGAGGCTGTACCCATGAAAGTCTGTTGCCCATAGGAAAATCACAGCAGGTAAAGAGCTGAAAGCAGCTGCAGTAAATGCTCTGGCCTGAAGCACAGAAGTCCCGGCAGCTCGAATCCCTGAGGGGCTCCCAGGCTACGGGCCCCTGCCTCCAGCACCAGGCTGCTGCTCCCCAGAAGCCTGTGCTCTTCCTTCGGGCTCTACAGAGCCACCCTGTGGTATGGGGAGTGAATGCAGGTCATCAAGGACTTGCCTGGTCAAAGTGACCGCCAGGTTGGCTCAAACCTCCACTATGGTTTCAGATCGCACATTTAGATCTTTAATCCATTTTGAGTTTCTTTTCTGTGCATAGTGTTAGAACGTGGCCCAGTTTCATAAGGGGTTAATATCCAAATATATAAAGAACGTATGCAATACCATAAAAACAAATAATGCAATTTAAAAAAGGGCAGAAGACATGAACAGACATTTCTCCAAAGAAGACATACAGATGGTCAACACACACATGAAAAGATGCTCAACACCACTTATCATTAGGGAGATTCAAGTCAAAATCACAATGAATTATCTCCTTATATTTGTCAGAATGGCTAAAATAAAAAAGACAGGAAATAACAAATGTTGAGAGGGTGTAGAGAAAAAGGAACCCTCTCGTGCACTGTTGGTGGGAACTTAAATTGGTGCAGTCACTGCAGAAAATGGTACGGAAGTTCCTCAAAAAATTAAAACCAGAAATACTATATGATCCAATAATTCCACTATTGGGTATTTACCCAAAGAAAACCAAAACACTGAAAGATATATGCATCCCTATATTTATTGCAGCATTATTTACAATAGTCAAGATATGGAAGCAGCCCAAGTGTCCATCAATAGATGAATGGATAAGAAAGATGTGGTACACAGACACACACGCACACAGTGGAGTATTATGCAGCCATAAAGTAGGATGAGTTCAAACCATTTGTGAGCACACGGATGGACCTGGGAAGTATTATCCTAAGTGAAATAAGTCAGAGAAAGAGAAATATCACATGATTTCAATCATATGCGGAATTTAAGAACAACAAGTGAATAAACAAACAAAACCCAGAATCAGACCTATAAACCCAGGGAACAAACTGATGGTTGCCAGAGGGGAGGGGGATGGGGAGGCTGGGCAAAATGGGTGAAGGTGGGTGAAAGATACAGGCTTGCAGTCACGGACTGAGTGAGGCACGGCAACAAAGGGCACAGCTAAGGAAAGGAATATAGTGAATGATATTGTGATGCATTGTATGGTGGTAGATGGTAGCTACACTTGTGATCAGCACAGCAGAATGTAGAAACTTACTGAATCACTATGTCTTACGCTTGAAACTAATGTAACGTTGTGCATCCACTATGCTCAAATATACAAAAAAAAAAAAAATTAAAACTCCACTATAATGCTGCCAGGAAGTCACTCTCTCACTGGCCAAACCCCAGGGCTCACCTAGTCTTCCCCTTCCCCAGGCTCTAGGGCTCGGTCCCCACTGCCACATGGAAAGCCAGCCCTGCATGCCCCCTCTGCTGGGTTCCTCAACCGGGACCAGCTCCAGAGGAAGGAATGATCTGGGCTTGACTCCCCTACCCCTCATTTTTCTGTCTCTTACTCTTATTGACTCCATTATAATTATCCAAAGCTTCTTGTTTGTGGCAATTTTTTTCTTGCTGATATTTTTGGAGGGAAATGGGACCCAACTAAAATAACCTACAACTGTGTGACACCTGGATCAGGAAATCTCTGGAAGGTCACCTAATAAAATCGATCAGTCATGCTTTTCTCACAGATTCTTACTTCACCTTTTCCTTAGATGGCCCCAGAAAGTCCCCTGTGCCTTTATTCCTACAACCTGTTCTTCCCAGAAGCAGTTTTTCTATATGTAAAATGGGCACAATACCTAGCTTGCTGCTACTAGGAGGATCCCAGAAAAGGCACAAAAAGCGTATGGCACTCTGGCACATTTTAACTACATGACAACACTGGCTTCCTTTGCCCTCAGACCCCATGCTGGAGGACAGCTAGCCCACCCACCCTGCCCTCCTAAAATAGGTCTCCACATACACCCACCATGCTCTCCCTGTTTCTACAGCTGCGCAGTTGACCTCTGGGGGGCAAGAAAAAGAGGTGATCATCAACAAGCTACGGCAGAGTTCCCTCCCCCAAACAGGTGTCTCCAGTGCCTCCCCCCGCCCCCCTGCCAAACACCACAAATATCTGAGAAAGTTGCCGGGCCATTCCCTTATAGATGTTCTGCCAACAGAAGGGCCCTGGGCCCCACCCATCTTTCCAGAGCTGCCGGCAGGAAGCCTTTCTTTTAATAAAATTAATGAACACGTGACCGTTTTGCTTAATGCAACCTGCTAGCAAGCTTATTATTAGCTTCACTGAGATTTTTCTGAGTGCCCAAGTATACTCAACATATTGCATGGAAAGGACTCTTAGACCACGCTGAGAAAGCACAGCCTGGCGGTCACAGTGACGCTGGCTACGGTGGAGCATCAGCAGACCAGGTTAGGAGATCAAGGCAGATCAGGTGAACAGATCAAGGCATTCACTCTGAGTTGCAGTGTCTCCAAAGGGCTTCCTCACACACTCTAGTCAATGTGAGGCTTTCACTAACTGTAAGAGGGAGGAATTATTATTCTTAATGCTTAGCGCAGGACAGTGAAGCCCAAGGAGAGAGAAAGCTTGTCTAAAGCCACTCACCAGTAAGCTGCAGAGATAGGACTAGAACCCCCAGTTCCTGAGCATTTCCATTATTACAATAAGGCACACTGCCCCAGCTGGCCAGATGAGGATGTGACTTTCCCTTAGAGAGGGATATGTATCATTTCAAAATTTCCAAAAGAATTCTAAACATGGATCATCCTATATTGGAATCAAAGTCTCCCCCCAACCCTGCTCACATCCCTGGAACTCAGAATGTGTGATGTAGATTTCTTAGGTCATCTCATTGACTTTGCTTTTATAAAAATCATGGTCAAATACACATGACTTCAAATTTTCCATCTTAACTATTTTTCAGTGTTAAGTACATTCACGTTGTTGTGCAACTAATCTCTAGAACTGTTCGTCGAGCAAAACTAAAACTCTTTGCCCACTAAATAACCGTCCATCCCTCCCATCCCATAGCCCCTGGCATCCCCACTGTATTTTCTGTCTCAATGAATCAGATTACTCTAGTTACCTCATGTAAGGGGAAATCACAGTATTTGTCTTTGTGTGACTGGCTTCTTTCCCTCAGCATCATGTCCTCAAGGTTCATCCATGTTGTAGCCTGTGTCGAACATCCTTCCTTTTTTAAGGCCGAATAAGAGGCCATTTGTTTGTCTACTCATTCATCAGTGAAACTTGGGTCGCTTCCCATTGTTGTTTTTTTTTTTTTTTAGCTATCAAATACTATACTTTGCTGCATGACAAGCACATCCCACAACAGTTACTTAGATACGTCCTGGCCTGCTTCTTTCAGTAGCTTCCTGTTAGGATGATGCTAAACTCCTCCAAAGAAGCGCCCAAGGAGTACAACAGTGAAAAGACTCCCTCCAAACCTGTGGCCGGTTACTCTTCTCCTTGTCCCACCTCATCGGATTCCCTGTGCCAACGACTGCATTACCAAGACAGAAAACTAACACGGACAGCTCCTTTAAGGTCACCAAATAAGGAGGAAGCTGGGATTGTCTGCCTCCCATTCACTCAGAAGGACAGATGCCCTCCAAATAGCAAATGCCACAACTTCCCAAGGATCACCTGATTCTAAGAGATGACAGGAGACCTACTCAAAGTGTCAGGAAAGCGGAGTTTGTGTTTTAAGTGCCAGGCTCCATATCGATTTTCCAATGAAAGTCAGAGGAGAAGTTTGCAGGACCCCGCGAGTGGGGCAGATATAAGCTGTAGGGTGCTTTCTCTTTCATTTTCTTATTTCATCATGCCAGCTGTCCTGCAGGGGTGGGGAGACCATTTTTCTGACATAGGTTTACCCACAAGGAAACTCAAAGAAGTTAAAGCCCATGCTCATGTTCATGTGCCCAGAGTGTTAGTTGTGAGTCTGGGACAAGAATACAGGTCTGTTCAGGGTGCCTGGGTGGCTCAGGAAGTCCTGGGATCGAGCCCCACATCGGGCTCCCTGCTCGGCAGAAGCCTGCTTCTCCCTCTCCCACTCCCCCTGCTTGTGTTCCCTCTCTCGCTATCTCGCTATCTCTGTCAAATAAATAAATAAATAAATCTTTAAAAAAAAAATACAGGTCTGTTCTGCTCTGGATTCCATGGTCCTTCCCACCTACATACTGTCCCTTGAATTTGGGAACACAGGGGAAGTGAGACCCCGGACAGCTGAGTCTGTTCTGCTCTGCAGCATGTCTGAGGTAGAAACAGTAAATATGAACCCACTAAGAACCTTCTGTTCGAATTCTACACATCAGGGCAGGGAGGGAAGAGAGGACATTGGCTCTAGAGACACTAACACATGTGTGTAGTGCACATGTGTGTGGGAGAGGTGTGTGTGCACACTTAGGCATGCGAGTGTGCACTCATATGCATGTGTATATGAGGGCCCGGGAGGATGCTGTGTGATATACATTCAACCCCACCTTAGATGAAGTAACCTATAGACACCTTTTGCTTTTTAGAAAATGTATCACTGTAAAGAAACTTGAATCTTTGGCAGTGGTTCTTAACATCTTAGAGGGTCATGGATTTACTTGGGGATCTAATAAACACTATGGACACTCTTTCCACATAAATTCACAATCAAATATTTGCTTATAATTTTGAAGGTTTCTGTGACCCTCTGGAGTTGACCCATGAGCCCCATATTCACAACCTTTAGATGGGGCCACCAAGTTCAAAGTCATCATGGTACGTGCCCATTCCCCCTCCACAGGGTTCTAGAAACATGCAGGTATATCCAATCAGCAATGAACATTTTCAAGACGATGTCCTTACTTTCAATCAGAGTTTGAAGGCCCATTGAGAAATGGCTGTGTTGCTAATGAGCAAGTCACCAGGAAAGGAGGAAGGTAACTGCAGTTCAAACCTCATTCAATTCATATTTTTATAAAGCCTCATTAAGTCTAATCCAAGCAAACGCAGACCTGGATTCTGTTCCTCACTCTGCCCTCTAGTGGCAGCAGGGAGCATGGACGAGGCATAGCCCCCTTTTTGGTTCCTGCTTTCCCTTTCTGAACTGAGAGACCCCCTTCAGTTCTTTCCAGATCTAATTCCATCAAATCCCATGCTATGTTTCCATCCTGCGTGCACACACACACACACACACACACACCCGCACACACACGCACACCCCATTTGGGCTTAACAAGCTCCATCAATGCCAATGCCCAAGTCAGCAGTTTTACTCCATTGGCAGCTTCTAGCTGACCAGATTGCCATCAATCAAAACTTCTGGGAAGGGATGCAAAATGACTGGCATGGCTTTTAAATAAAACCACTAGAAAGAAAAACACCATCTATTCCAAGATGAGCAGGGACTCATGCGTTTCCAGTTCAGGAGAGCACAGAGCACCCACACATCTGCAGGTGTGCAGGGAGCCGTTTGCCCCTGCCCACAGTGGTAGGGCTCTTCATGTTCTGCACCACAGAGGACCCTGAAAGGACAGGAGCCCCAGGCTCTGGCACCACGGAATCAGCCCCTGTGAGTCCATCGGTGACCGTTACCATACGCAAGGGGGACAAGTCAGGGCTCGGGGAACAAGGATGTGACATTGACAAGGTGAGTGCTCAGAGGGGCTAGAGCCTTCATGAGGCCCAATCAGGGCTGCACTGACCCTTCCAGTGAAACTAAGGAGGCAAAGTAGAAAGAAGGTGACACAATTAGATCTATTTCGGTCCATTTACAAAACCTGCTTATGCAAATGGTGGCCTCTAGCTGGAATGAGTTTGGCCTTCTTAGAACAGCTACAGCATCCCTGTGCTCTGTCTTTCCCTGGACTCTGCAGTTATGTGGAGCGGTTAATGGCTTTCCTTAGCTATTTCTCTGTGTCCCCCCTCACCCTTGAGGTAAATCACAAGTGTCTTCTAACCAGTGAGGCTATTGTTCCTGGTTTGCCACACAAAATGACAGAGCTACAAGCCTCTGCTAAGAAAGGGAAAAGAGAGAGGGCTCAATTTGGCCAGTAAGGATCCAAAGGTTTACGCTTGCTCCTCAGAGGGTGGACAATGGGCCAGAAGCTTGTCAGAAATGCAGAATCTGGCCCTTTCTCCAGACCGACTGAATCAGGATCTGCATTTTAAACTTATCTCCAAATGACCCAGGTGCACATTAGAATTTGAGAAGCTGTGTTCTAGCAGACAAGCATGGCAGACTCTATTAGTGGCCACCAACATCCCCTGCCCTCCCTCTGGAAGTCAGGTTGCCCGTGTGACCGGCTCTGGTCAGGCCGTGATGGGGTGGGGGGACCTATGCTGTTTCTGGGCAGAAGCTGCCCAGTGCCAGTATGAGCTTTTCCCATTCAGCCAGTGGCCAGCACAGCTCCAGCCAGTGGTGGCTCCATCACCCCGGCTCCTGGCACGAGGGCAATGGCAATCTAGAGCACAGTCCCCGCACAGAATAGTCTATTCCTTCTGTTACAGGTGCCTGGTTTTCCCTGGTGTGGGTTATGACGCTGAAGCGTCATGGAAGGCAGGCACAGCTCCGTGTAGGCCGGGCACTTCTCTGCAAATACATTTTTAACTCTCCAACTCCACTTAATTAACTGACTTCAGCAATCACGGACTGTGCTAGGCATTAGGCATGTACAGGCAGCCCGGGGCAGCCCTCCCCAGAGTGGGGCAATGACGGGTATGTGAGCCATTACAACGTAAGTGCCTACCATGTAGCATGCACTGCTCTAGGCGCTGGCGGGCGCTGTAAGCCGAAGAAGACAAACCTCCCTGTGATGAGTCTGTGGCTTAGAGATGGAGTCGGGTTGTATAGTGAGGACGTGACTGCCTGTGGGTGTGGCATGACAGCCAAAATGGGACAAAGTGGGAGCCACACCCACATGCTGGGGCATGAAGAGGATCACTGTCCATCCATTGGGAGGTCAGAATTCTGCCAAAAGAGCCAGGACATACATGCATGTGCCAGGCAGAGGGACTGTGCTAGAATACACGGAGGAAGGAAAGACTAACCCAGCTGGGAAGGTGGGTCCTGAAGGGGGAGGATGTCGAATTGGGAATTGGCTGAAAGGCCTGGAGAGGAGAGGTGGGAAAGCTGAAGGGACCCCTCCGAACAGCAGGAAGAGATGAAAGCAGATGGGGAATGGCCTTGGGAGGCATCGAGGTTACAGTCCCTTTTTTTCTGTTTGCTCCCATTTAAGGTAACTCAGTATACGCTTTTTGTTCATGCTCTGCCCTGCAATCACAGTGACACGTAGAAGCACTTTACAAGATTAAAGGAAAGACTTGAACCCAGGCAAAGCTGGCAGATGCCTCTGAGGTTCACCTGCTGGCCTGCGGCAACGTCTTAAAAACCCGTTGAGCCAAGGTGGGGATGCTGGGGAAGGAGGTAGCTATTGCTTATTTTTCCATACTTAGTTGTCATCTTTTACCTCCCCATACCTTACAAATTCCCAGCATCATTTGCTGGGTGCAAGAGAAATTGGGTCCTTCCTTCTTCTCTATTTCGTGCCTTGAAAGATGGAGCCCCACCAGGCTGGGTCGGGCTGGGCTGCATGCTTGGCTTGGAAAGGAAAACGACTGAGCTGGGGAGTTCAGCCTCGGACCAGGGAAACAGCTCGGGGTTGTATTGCTGACCTGGGCCACTGTCCACTTGCCCCAGCCAAAGCAGTGCTTCCTCCAGCCACAAGATGACATACATCAATCATGCATTCAAGGACTGCTGGTTTCTCCTGAATTGATCTTCCCTTTGAGGTCTGCTGGTTTTGAAAAGGAATTCAAATGACTTTTCCTATAGGAGTTTTACTTTCATGGCTTTTAGTTTGACAGGAAATGGATCTCTCTCTCTCTCTCTGCTTCTCCTCCCCCCGCCCCCCGTATATATCTCTAAGGAGTTATACTCTGTTTTTTCATATCTGAAATCAATGCACTACAACCTCTCTTTTTCCTATCTTCTTAGCATTTAGTATACAAAAGAATCCACTTGTCACTTTTCAGAGGAAGCCAAGGACATTGGCTTTCACCTTGCGGATGAAATGCAGATTTCATTAAAAGGAAAGATCCTTCATTCCAAAAGGTTGAATAGAAAAGAACTTAAAGCAAAATACCAGCTGCGTAAGTTTAGAACACTGAATTCAGCAAGGTAAAGGAACTTTTCTGAACACCACCATTTCTCATTTATGTGTGATTTCAGTGATTCGGAGCTGTAGCAAAGGAGATTCATCCCAGTTTGAACTGCAGGCAGAGTGGCCAACTGTCCTCATTTGCCCAGGGCAGTGGGGCTTCCCAGGATGCGGGATTGTCAGTGCTAAACCTAGGAAAGTCTGGCTGGTCACCAAAACTGTGGAACAGGTAAAGACATTCATGTCTCTTCCATTACCAGCACTCGGTAGCTTGTTTCCCTCATCCGGGCCTCAAATCCCCCAACTGTAAGTGAGGTTAACCTAGGAGGCCGCCCCTCCTGTGGATCACGTTCTCTTTCTGAGCCATGTGCTCTGGAGCCTCCTCTGAACTGTGCTTCTTTTTTCAGATCACTGTTGTATTGAG
This sequence comes from Callorhinus ursinus, assembly GCF_003265705.2. NCBI lineage: Eukaryota > Metazoa > Chordata > Mammalia > Carnivora > Otariidae > Callorhinus > Callorhinus ursinus. The sequence continues at coordinate 151,590,278 of NW_027397066.1, forward strand.
ATGTAGTTCACATATCACAAAATTCCCCCTTTTAAAGTTTATGCTGTGGTGTTGTGTGGCATAGTCTCAGAGTGATGCAACCACCACCATCTTTTTTAGTTTGTTCATTTCTGTTTTGCAGATTGGATAATCTCAATGAATTTTTATTTGCTCATCTTTCTTCTGCCCCTTCAGTGATTTTTTTTTCATTTATTATTCCTTTGAATTTCTTCTTCGTTCTGGGATTTCTATTTAGTTCTTTTTTCGATCATTTCTATCTCCTTATTGTTAGTCTTCATTTGCTGAGACCATTGTCCTTGTATTTTCCTTTAATTCTGTAGATGTGGTTTCCTTTGGTTCTTTGAGGATATTTCTTTTTTTTAATTTAAATTCAATTAGCCAACGTATAGTACATCATTAGTTTTTTATACAGTATTCAATGATTCATTGGTTGCATATAACACCCAGTGCTTTGAGCATATTTCTAATAGCTGATCTAAAGTCTTTGTCTAGTAAGTCTTACTTCCATGTTTCTTTATCTCATACTGTTTTTCCTTAAAAACTGGGCATTTTAAATAATATAATGTGGTAACTCTGAAACTCGGACTAACCTCCCCATTGGTTTATGGTTGTTACTGCAGTTCATTTGTTTAGGGATGTTCTTGGGCTAATGCTATAAAGTCTGGCCCTTTCCTGTGTGGCCACTGAAATCTCTGCTTGGTTAACAAATGATCAGCTAATGATTGGGCACAGGGTTCCTTAAATGCCGTGAAGCAATGGTCTCCCACCCTTTGGCCTGGTGTGTGTGTTTTGGAGCAAACACAGCTTACTGGCTACAGCAGTTTGCAGCTCAGCCTTCTCTTCCTCTCCTCCTTGCATAGGCCTCAAGGTCAAGCAGAGGTAGGAGATTAGGGCCTTCTGGGTATATACGTAACCGTGGTTTGGTTATCCATTCACCAACTGAAGGACATTGGGGTTGTTCTGGTTTGGGGCTATTATGAATAAAGCTGCTATAAACATCCAAGAATAGATTTTGCAGTGAACATAAGTCTTAATTCTCTTAGGTAAAAACCTAGAAGAGGGGCTCCCAGGTCACATGGCAAATGTATATGAAACTTGATATAAAAAAAATTTCCAAGTGGTTTTCCAAACTGGTTATACCATTTTGCATTCCTAGCAGCAATGCTGAGAGTCCCTGCTGCTCGGCATCCTTGTCAGCACTTGGTAGTGCCATTAATTTGAATACCGGCACTCTAACTGGTACGGGGTAATCTTTCAATATGGTGGCAGTTTCATTTCCCTCATGGCTAATAACGTTAAGCATCGTTTAATGTTCTTATTTGCCTTCTGTATATCTTCTTTGGTGAAGTGTCTGTTCAAATCTTTTACCCATTTTTTAATTGACTTGTTTGTTGTTTTTGTCAAATTTTGAGAATTCATTATATATTCCCAAGTTCTGTTTTGATTTCAAATGCATGACCCTGTCCTGAGAGCCTGGTATGCTCCTATTGGGCATCTTGGCTCTAGATTTATGACATAATGTTTTATATTGGATATAATATCTCTGTCTGTCTCTCTCTCTCTTTCCCTCTACAGACACACACACACACACAGCTCCGTGAGCAATTTTCCTTTTTGATTTACTTCAAGAAACATTTACTGTGTCCCTATTAAGGAATCATACTAGGTACTAGGGAAGCAGAATTGAATAGCATATTGAGAAACTTTCTGTTTTAAGAATATAGCTTTCAACTGGATTAAATTAAGAAATACATAAGAATGACTACACGTGATACCTCAGTTTTTAGTGTATAAGATTCATACAAACAGTTGAAACATGTTCATTATAACTGTATAAAGGCCACTAATTATCACGAGTAAATCCTTCCTTTATTCATAGTCAGAAATATTCCTTGATATGACTCCTTGCCTAAAGCAGCACATGTTCTAAAAGAATGCAGTTTGCATTAAAAGATTTCTGCTACCATTTTAAATGAATACTCCTGTATTCCGAGCTCATGAAATGTGGTAAAGGCCAAATCACGTTCTCTTCAAAGACAAAGTACAATCACTCTGCACATCTTAGCATACACTCTTTCCCTGCCAAGGAAAGGTGTCTATAGAACAGCCCAGAAAGGTGGCGCAGTCAGTTAAGCATCTGACTCTTGGTTTTGGCTCAGGTCATGAGATTGAGCCCTGAGTTAGGTTCTACACTCAGCACAGAGTCTGCTTGAGATTCTCTCTCCTCTCTCCCGCTGCCCCTCCTGCTCACTCTCTCTCTCTCTCTCTCAAAATTAAATAAATCTTTTTTTAAAAAAAAAGAACAGCCAAGAAAAAGATTTCACTTAACTGCAGCATGACTGTCTGCAGAACTTCCAGAAGAATCTTTTTGAACACAGAGAAAACTGAACTTTCAACAGTAACTTAAAAAGCTATTGCAGTTTCTTAAAATCCTCTTACATGGAGTTTAAAAAATGAGACTTAGCAACTTTATTGTTTTTTTATTCACTGATTAAGACAATAAAAGTTGTGCTCATTTCAATATTAAGAAATTAAAACCTCCCTTGAGACTTTCTCTGCCCTGGAGTAGGTTACATCTGTCAAGTGCAAACAGGCCGGCCAGCTTGCATGCAGAAATTCTCCCCGGGGCTCCAATCTGTATAACCTCGCACTGTATTGTCTAGGGCTCAGAATTAAATGATTGGAATTTTTTTTTTATTATCAAAGGAAACTAAAAATAGGGCTATAAAATAAAATACAAGCTGTAAGGGGAAATGCATTTAAGATACATTTTTGCTTTAATGCTTTAGTTTCCAGCCTCACATGGTATAGAATAAACGATGATGTTAAATAAAGAAAGAAAAGAAGCTTTTGTGGGTTTCCTCTAAAGCTTGAAAATGACACAGTGTGAGTAAATGGAGGACGGCCCGCAAAAGGCTATTTCCCTGTGATACTGTCAGTGTGCGGCCCAGAGGCGGCAGGTGTTGGCCATGTTTTTACTTTCTGGTTTCAGGCAACACCATCTTAACTTCTAAGTAGGCATCATTGGAGGACTCTTGCCTCTTCATGTCTCCTAACTGCTAACGCAATAACAAAGGAACACACAAGACCCGAGCGGAGATAGGATGGAGGGGTCTGGATTAATGAAGACTCTCTGTTCAGGCTGTCTAAGCTTCTTAAGCAATGAAGTACAGTCAGGGTGTTTTTTGAGAGAAGAAAGGAAGGGAAGGGAGGGAGAGAGGAAAGAAATGGGAAAATAAAAAAGAAAGAATCCAAAATAGGCTATGGGTGTTCTTTGCCAAAACATAATTTTAATTTTCTTCCAGGCTCAGAACCAGTGGAAGAACTGGAACTCCCTCAAGGGAAGGTGGCAGGAACAGAAGCTAATTATACAACTTAAGTTTGGTAATACAATGTAATTGGCACACTTTCCGGTTAAGGCAATATACATCCATGCTAACTAGAGTTAAGACAATGGCACTATATATTGCAAGCAGTACTTTGTATCTCTGAGTATCAGAAATTCCTTCTAGTATCTCCAGGGGTTCTCAAGTAGATAAGGTTACACAGATGTTGGTGACAAGAGGGGTCTGAGTTCTACTCTTGGCTCTACCCAACTACATGACCTGAGGCTTGGCTATCTCTTCTGTAAAATGGGGACAAGGCACCTACCTCTCAGTGTTGTTTGGAGGCATAGATGAGATTATATATTTGAAATAATATTTCCACTTCAGTGGCACTGCTCATACTTATGATCTTTAGAAGCCCTCGGAATGTCATACTGTGGGAACTTGAGGTGCAGGGATTATGCCCAGAGAAGGGGGGAAAACCAGAGCCTGACTAACTGAAGCCTCATTCTCCCCTTCCTTGTTTTTCCCTGGCACAACCAAATGAGTGACTCAAGATGTCACACGTCACGGAGACTTCTGGTACTTTGAAGACACAGCCTATGGCCCAGACTCTGCATACGAGAGGGCTGGTGGCCCTGGCCGAGCACTCAGTCTGCCTATGACTGTCACCAGTTACGTAGCAGTGGGTGAGATCGGCCGCACTGCTGGGGAGAACCTGGACACAGGCCTTGGAGGATAATCTTCCTTCCTTTGACTGTCTCCATGAAGAAAGACCTTGATCAAGGTCTATTAAGACCCCAGGGAAAAGCCAATGTTTCTGGAAGACAAGGAATAGAATGTGCACATAGGGGAAAGGGAGGGAGATGGTGAGGAGCTAGGAGTTGGCATTTCTTGAGCATTGACTCTGCCAGGCACTGCCCCGTGGGTTATTCCTGCAATCCTCATAACAGCCCCTCTGCTGCAAGTAGGATTATCAACCCATTTCTTTTTTTTTCTTTAAATTTTTATTGTTATGTTAATCACCATACATCACATCATTAGTTTTTGATGTAGTGTTCCATGATTCATTGTTTGTGCATAACACCCAGTGCTCCATGCAGAACGTGCCCCCTTGAATACCCATCACCGGGTTAGCCCATCCCCCCACCCCCCTCCCCTCTAGAACCCTCAGTTGGTTTTTCAGAGTCCATAGTCTCTCATGGTTCGTCTCCCCCTCCGATTCCCCCCCTTCATTCTTCCCCTATCAACCCATTTCTATGAGGAGGGCGCTCAGCACAGAGAAGAGGGGGCCAGGGTTTGAACCCAGGCAGGCCAACTCCTGAGCTGATGTTCTTTTGTTTTTAAGATTTTATTTATTTATTTGAGAGAGAGAGAGCACAAGCAGGGCAGAGGGAGAGGGAGAAACAGACTCCCCACTGAGCAGGGAGCCCAATGCAGGGCTCAATCCCAGGACCCTGGGATCATGACCTGAGCCGAAGGCAGATGCTTAACAACTGAGCCACCCAGGCGCCCCCTGAGCCAATGTTCTTAACCACTCACTGTAGCTGCCTTCTGAACTAAAAAGTGTTTCTCGGCCACTATGTAACAATATGCTGGCTCATGGTAGAATATGATCTGCTTTCAGTAAGATGGAAGAGGTTAGCTTCATCTGAAAACCTGGATGCTTTGATTACATATTTCCCTTTGAATACCACTGTAAAGATATAAACTAAGACTGGTGCAAGTTAGTGATCCTGAGCACCTTGATTTTTCTACTTCTCCCAGTGATGGGACCGTTTATCTTTGACTTTTATTTGCTGTCTGTAAGCTAGTGCCCTGTGTGTTGTAACACAGATTTTGTGCTGCACTCCTGATCTCATGATCACCCTTGAAACAAAATTAGAATCTGGTATGGAAGCTTGTCAGCGTGCCCACTGCATCTTACTGAAAGTCTAAGAGGTTTATATCTGTTGGTTCTTCTTTACAATCCTATTAATCCACTCACAGAATCTTTGTGTTGCCAGAGGAGCTTATAGATTTAGATACAGATAAAACTCTCAGAATTGGTGTCTGATCAGGATTCTAGAATGAAGTCCAGTCATCATAGGATGCAGAATAGGCATTCAATTATAAATTTAATGAGCAACTAAGTATGAAGCAAGTATGAGCAAGTAAGAATTTTACTAAAAACACAAATTATCCTAAACTCCAGACCACGGAGGACTCACTCTCCATGTGTCTGTCCCCCACCATATCCCAACCCTTCTCTTAACTTGCTTACAGAATCCTGCCACTCACCCCACACCCCAGGGCTTCAAACACAGCACATCCAAAACTGGAACCATTCTTTCTCTTCTCCCAAAGCTGTTCCTCTTTTCTGCTTGGTACCCAACATCATCGGCCACCAATGCCCCAAGCTATACGCCTCATTGTTATCATCAACTCTCTCCTCTCTGATGTCTTACAGCAAATCATATTTATCAAGCAAGTCTTCACACAACATCCTGAATGGTTCACGAATCCATGGCATCCTCATCGATACACTCCAGGCTCAGCCATCACCAGCCTTTGCCTGGACTGTTGTTAGAAGCCCCCATCTGGTCTTGCTGACTCATGTCACAACCCTAAAATCTGTCCCCCACCCTGAGCCTGGACCAAGGGGAGCTGACGAAAGGCTGCATGTGAGAACACAGGAGTGTTATATCAACCTCCACATTGGGAAAGATTGAACGCTTGTTTATCCCATTCACAAATGACAAAAAAAATGTCACATCTGACAAGGCAAAACTCAAGGCCATCCTCAGCATGAATCTCACCTGGGTGCCTGAAGCCTGGATATATTTCAATATATTTCAAGGAGTTCTCAGCTGGCCATAAAAGTAGGTCCAAACAAGAGGTTGCCAAAAGAGAAAGAAAACCCCTGCATGCTTCAAAGAAATCAAAGGCACAAGCGCAGAGCAGGGAGACCCAGCTCCCACGTGAAGAAATAACACACTGTGTGTTTGGGAGTAGGCTGTCAGCTTAATTTATGCCAAGAGGGAAAAGTGGATGCCTTCCAGATAAGCATGCAAGGTATAGAAGCCACTGTGGAAGAGATAATGCCAACATGCGTCGGCTTACACTGCCCCGTATCTGCTGCCTGATAGTCCTGAAATAAGGTCCGGCCAGCCTATGCACGGGCGTCCCCCACACCGCCTGTGCCCCTTCTGTGCTTTAACTGCCTGTTAGGACGCCCCACTTACCTATATGACCTGGCCAAGCCGCTCATCCTTTCTCTGGCTTCCTCATCTCTAAAGTAAAAATGACAGTCTCTTGCAAAGGTGTGTTAGAGGTGTTTGTTGGAAGTCCACAAAATGCTCTTTAAGAGGCTCCTATTCTCATTTTCCAGATGAGTAACAGAGGCTCAGAGAGGTTAAGGAACCAGCCCAACGTCATACAGCTATTAAGTCGCCACGAGTGTTGGATGCCATCCTTGGCCTGCCAGCTAGACTTTCTCTCCACTCCCCTGTCTGAGTGCACACCCTCCCTCTCCCCTGCCTCTGTCAGACACACGGGATGAGTCCTGCTGCTGGTTCCAACCTGGTGCATGGGCTATGCCTGTCACTCCACAAACAATCAGAGTTAGTGATAATCATTACCATTTCTCCTCCATACTAGGAAAGAGCAGGAAACACGGTACTTAGTTCCTATTCTTGTTTTGATTATATTCAGTTCACTAGAAAAGGATCGACCACCATGCAAAATGTTCAGTGAACAGTTCCCCTCTGTCCCTTATGATCCATCATGTATGTGTATGTGAGTGAATGTGTGTGTGTGTGCGTGTGCACACCTGTGTGCATTTTCCTGGGTTCACCCCTGAGCCTCACCACTCCGCTCCTATTCACATCATTTACTCCAATGCTTTAATCACCAGCAGGTGGTGAAAGTCTGCTCTAGAATAGTTATGGATATTGGGTCCTTAGGTGTCCAAGTTCTAGGGAAAGAAAAGTGACAGCTGAGGCATCAGGGTAAAAAGAAGAAAAAAAAATGTTATGTGGGGTGTGGAACACACATTTTTATTCTCTCTCTCTCTTTAAGAATCTGGCACGAAGAGCTCACCTCCTTCCTGCCAGGGACGGAACAGTAGTGACTTGGCAACAGTCTCCAGCCAGATGTCACCCTCATCTGGTTGCCTTGGCTGGTTAGTTGCTTGGAATGAGCAGCCCAAACACAGTGCAGGCGGGGCCGCTGCGAAGCTGTGGGCAGCGAGGCTGGGTGCCGGGCCCTCGCAGTGCCCCAACCCTCTGGGGCTGGGGGGACAGGTGCGTTACTGGGCCACTCTCTGCGCAGGTGCAGGGTCTGCAGAAGGCAAAGGGGCTCTCCGGAAGGACATACGTGCACTTCTTCCCTCCCATCTCTCTCCTGAGGGTGAGCTGAGTGGTCCTGCTCCCCCGGGCACAGGGGCATAGACACGTCTTGCTATTTTACAAAGACGAGGCTCCCAGCACATTTGGGAGCTGGTCAACGGTAAAGGAGCTCCTGCTCCCCGTGGGTCTGCTCATCCCATATACACAAGACCACCCTCCAGAAAACAGATGGCAGGGGCAAAGTGCGGTGTGGCCTCTGCATCTGGAGTCCTGGCCTTCATGGGCTTCATCCAGGCCGAGCCCAAAGCCATCAGGGGAAAACGGCCACGCTCCTGGGCAAACACAGCAGTGAGGACAGAGAAAGCTGTGCCTGGAGGCAGGCACGAGCCACCTTCGCAGACTGGTGGCAAAATGCTGAAGGGTCTGAGGCTCAGGGGGATGGCCCCAGGGACCACGCGTATATTTTGGAATGAGCCCTGAAACCCAAGGCAGGTGCCTGTAGAACAAAGCCCTGTGCTCAGATGTGTGTTTGTACACACATCAGTGTGTGTGATGGGAGGGTGGCGTGTGGTAAAACCTGCCAACAAGCCCATTTTGGTCACCATCTGTCGTGGAGAGCCCGAGCACCTGCCGGAAACAGCTGCTGATGGCAGATCGTAGGTGAGGGAGGAAGCAGCCCCACCCCGGGATGGCCTATTGTGGGGGGCACACGGCCTGTCCCCACAGGAATGCCAACTGTTCACTTCGAAGCCCATCTCCATGAGGAGGGGGAGTGATGAAATCCCTCGCTGTTCATTTACTTCCTCACAGGAAGTGGGGGGAGGAACACCACCATCCTTGCCTCCTTAGTATCAGGTATGACAGTCGCTTGTCACAGGGGCTGAGGAGAAATGCGTTCAGGATTCCCCGTAGGGAACAGAAAAATTCCAGGGCAATGCTTCTCCGGAGGTGTGAGCCCAGAGACTCCCACGGTGAAAACCCCCGCCTCGCTGGAGGAAGAACAGTAACACCTCTCTTGCCTGGCCCCATTGGGAACATGATGTTCCATCTGTGTCAACCGGGGGCTGAGGTGACAGGTTGGAATGAGCATCAGAGGGTGACGTAGCTTGGGACCGGGCCCTCTGAAACATTTTCTTTCAGGTAGACAAAGTTTACTTCGTTAAAAATAAGATAAAATAAAAGCTGACATAATAATTTCTAATGAAAAAGCTTTCTAAAGTGAGTCCCCTGCCTACCATATTTTTAAGTATTTGCCATCGTTCAATGCTCAGTAGTTGTGGGCATTTTGCTACCTTATTTTCCTTAATCCTCACAATAATCCTGTATGGTGGGCACGGTTTTTATCCCCATCCACTGGACTGGAGGACCAAGCCTTCAAGAGGTAATGCTGCTCATGAGGGACACATGGCCAGCATGTGAAAGTGGGGCCCCAGTCCGCCAGCCTGCCTCCAGCCCCTGGGCTTGGAACCTGCTGGCCACACTGCTGTGTGTCCCCTGAGTCATTTCAACTTCGTAAAGCCTTCATGAACACCCATGATTTGCAAAGCTCACATATGCTGGGCCTCTGTGGGCCACAAACACCCAGGAGGCACACGCTGCTGTCTCTTCTGGAATGCTTTTCTCCACAGAGCCACCTGACAGCCTGTCTCCTGAATGTTAAAGGCAGCTCAAAGCCGGCTTTCCCAGAGGGAATTCAGGAGCCCCAGTTGGAAGTCTTTCTTGCCTAGGCTCACAGAGCCCTTCCCGGGTGAGCCTTGGGGCTGAGCCACCCCGTTACCCATGGCGCCCTTCCACCGGCCTGGGAGCTCTGTGGGGCCAGAGACCAGCCATCCCAACCTCCCACAGGTGCACCACAAGCTTGGTGGATTGTATAAGGTGTCACACCCACCTGCTCGCATAGCACAGTGGAACTTTTTCTTGTTGGCTGGGTCGACATCATTTTTCTCTTGGGATGTCCCACAGTGGGGCACTTTGCTTCTGGAATCTTCACATCTGCTTTTCCCTGTTTTTTGGCTGATTATTTCTTCCCTCTCCAGCTACCAAGCTTGCAGAAGCTTCAGTGGTGCCCTCAAAGGGCCTTCCTCAAACCGGTCCCAAGATATTTTTAATCTGTGGCTTCCAACTTATAGGGGCTGGTAAACAAGGATCTCAAGCCTTGTGTGTATGTACGCCTAAAACCAGAGCCATACAGGGGTAGAGTGTACTGGCTTTAGTGCAGGGGCTTGGTGACTTGTCTTTTAGTTGCTCAAAGCTGTCTTCTCTTCCAGTTTTCAGATACTTGGAACCACTGTGCTACTTGGGAGGGACTTTGACCATGGGTTCATTGGCCAGGAACATCGTAGGCATGGTGTACTCTTTGCTTCTCAAAAATAAACTCCTCCAAATAGCAAGAGAAACCAGGCTCCTCACTAATGTCAGGGCCGTTCGGTGCAGGAACATGCTGTGTTTAAACCTCAAGTCTGGAAAATTCCCTGCTGATTCCATATTGCAAAAGAAAATTACTATAAATACCACTCAAAAGTCCCACTCTATTATCCTGTTAAAAATAGTTTGGCCATCCGCAACTAAACCTTTTGTGAAAGGGGCACTTCTGGACACAAATGTGGCCATGCCTCTGTGGGGATACTGTTTCCATTGCTACCACTCCTTCACCACCTCTCCACCCATCTCCCATCTCTCCACACATGCCAGAAGCCGTCTTTAGAAAGTAGGATAGAGGTGCTTGGGCTTTCATTTGCCCTTTGGGAGCATCATGGGCTATGGGATAGTACATGGCAGGGGTTCTGAATGCCGGCTCCTCAGGAATGAAGATGAACAAAATGCAGCCTCAGGGCTCTCCTCCTGAGGAAAACAGGGTAAGAGGAAGCTGTAAATGCAGGAGAGAATTCTGGCCCAGAAAGCAGCAAGTGGCTGTGGAAGATGAACCCCAGTTGGTACTGGTCTCATTGTGAGAGGCCAGTTAGGGCTCTCTCTGCCCTCTCCAGGCAGGAACTGAAATGGGAGGCCAGGACCCCTCAGGGTAGGTTCACCCCATTCCCCCAGTCTGGAGACATGCCTTCTCAGCCAGATGCCCTGGGATGGCAGCATATGAACCCACAGCACAGCCGTGGGTAACAGGAATGTACAGCGGGCAAACGGCAGCCCTCAGCCATGTCAAAGCTCACAATGCCCTCAGGAGAACTATGGGGACCTGAGCAAAGAGCCCTCTAAGGTCAGGGCCTACCTTGCCTTCTTCTGCTGCTGCTTTTTTTAATGGCAAAATATACATAACATTTACCATTTTAAAGTATACAAGTCAATGGATTAAGTACATTCACACTGTTGTGCAACCATCACCACCATCTGTCTCCAGAACTTTTTCATCATTCCAGAGTCCTATACCCTTTAAACTATCACTCCCCATTTCACCCCCTATCCATAGTGGTTGGTAAGCTCTATTTCACTTCCTGTCTCCCTGAATTTGCCTATTCTGGCCACCTCATATAAGTGGAATCATGCCGCTTTTGTTCTTTTGTATCTGGCTTATTTCACTCAGCATCATGTTTTCAAGGTTCAACCATGTCAGCATGTATTAGAATTTCATTCCTTTTTAAGGATGAGTAACATTCCATTGAATGGATAGACCACATTTTATCTATTCATCTGTTGACGAACACTTGGGTTGTTTCCACCTTTTGGCTATTGTGAATAATGCTGCTCTGAACACTGGTGTACAAATATCTGCTTATAACCCTGCTTTCAATTCCTTTGGGTACATATATAGGAGTGGAATGGCTGGGTCACACGGAAATTCTACATTTAACTTTTGAGGAACGGCCAAACTGTTTCCCTCACTTGCACAATTTACATTTGTACCAGCAAAGCGCAAGGGATACTTGCCATTTCCCACTTTTTAAAATAATAGCCATCCTAATGGGTGTGAAGCAGTTAGTATCTCCTTGTGGTTTTGATATGCATTTCCCTAATGACTAATGATGTTGAGCATCTCTTCATGTGTTTATTGGCTGTTTAGCTGTCTTCTTTGGAGAAATGTCTATTCGAGTCCTTTGCCCATTTTTTAATTGGGTTGCTTTGTTGCTGTTGAGTTGTAGAAGTTCTTTATATATTCTGGATATTAATTCCTTATCAGATAGGTAATTTGCAAATATTCTCTCCCATTCTGTGGGATGTCCTTTCCCTCTCTATATAGTGTCTTTCAATGCACAAAAGTTTTTAATTTGGGTGAAGTCCAACTTATTTATTTTTCTTTTGTCACACCCAAGAAATCACTGCCATATCTGATGTAGATCTGCATTAAACCTATCCCAAGTCCAGGGAAGATTTTCCTCTGTGTTTTCTTCCAAGAATTTTATAGCTTTAGCCCTTAAGGTCTATATTTTGAGTTAATTTTTATACATAGTGTAAGGGAAGTGTCCAACTTCATTCTTTTGTACTTTCATTCAGCCACAGAACTAGATACCCAGTTTTCTCAGCACCATTTGTTAAAAAGACTCTTTTGGATGGTCTTGGTACTCTTGGTACTCTTCTTAAGAATCAACTGACCATATATGTGAGGGTCCAGCCTTCCCTTTTAATACTGTCCCTTACCCTTCTCTTCATGCCAACACCCCAGCAATGTGACTCCCCTCAAAGGCTGACAGTCTGCCCATCCCCTAAATCTTCTAACCAGATCTTTACTGTCTCCAGGCAGTAATCCTCCAAAGCAGGTGCACCATTCAAAATCAGCACAGATACACATTAATTCTCTCTCTGTTCTCCCACATCTGCTCTCATTCCTGTTTTTCCAATCTCTACTCCAACACCAGCCAGACAAGGGGAAACTTTACTGTTGTTCTGAGCTCCAGCCCACATTCCCTCATGGCTTGTAACCATTACCCCATATCCCCACACAAAGACTGAATGGGTCATAGGTCAAGAGGTCCTCCTGATCTTCTCTCTGATTTTTTTCTTAAATCTATCTCTTCCCTTCCTTCCTCTCCATCCACTGCCTTAATCCAGGCTCTCTCTCATCATTTCTCACCCTTACCCCAACCCGTTGCCCCCACCCCAACCGGTTTCCATCCAGCCTCTACAGTTCCTCCAGAGTAGAACATGCAAATCAGGCTTTGTCTCTGCCGCTTACAGCTCCTCAAAGAGTCCCCATTTCTAGGGGCGCAGTTTTATCACACCCCCATGGCCAACACACACATGCAGTGCTTTAGATATACTGAAACTGCTGCTGGTCCCTAAATAATCCATTTTAATCTCCATGCCTTTGCACATTACATTCTCCTTGTCGGGAGAGTCCTTACTCCCACTGTCCACGTGACTGTTCCAAAGCAAACTAGATTTCAACTCCCTTGTGACAAGTTCTAGATGACTCCTGCAGCAGAGCTGGTCCATTCCTTCCTATGTGTTTCACATCCTGTGTGGTTTATGAATCACAACAACAGGAATCGTCAATGCCACCACCACCACCACCGTGCCCTGTAGGCCTCTCATGCTCCAACACTATGGGGGACACTTGTAAAATTCTTGCCCCAGTAACACCTTAACGCATTTGTTCTCCTGCCCATTTCTTCCCCCCACACAGCAAGAGATGTGAGGGCAGGGACTGCCCCTCTCCTCACCTCTGCAGCCCCAGCGTGGTATCTGGAGCCCAGCAGGTGCTAATACGTATTTGCTAAATAAAGGAATGACTTCAAGCTCCCACTTTCAAGTTTTGCAGCCCTCGGAAAATTCCAGTTTGGGCAGCTGCTCCTGTCCTCTGTGCAAATAGGCAGTTTATCAATCCAAAGGCTGGCAGCAGATCTGCTGAGCCGAACTCAGCTTTCAGGCTTTTTCCCCGAGCCGTCCCACCACTCAAGTGGAAGCCACATCTGACTCTCCTGATAGGGGCTTCTGCCAGGGAACTAGGAAAGGCTCCATGCAGCCCCACCATTTCGAATACTGTTTTAAAAGCAAATTCAGAGGCGATGGTGATATTTTTTGCCCTTAAGAACAAGACAAATCCTTTGACAGAATAAGGTTGAGAGAGAAGAAAGAAAGAAAGAAAGAAAGAAAGAAAGAAAGAAAGAAAGAAAGAAAGAAAGAAAGAAAGAAGAAAGAAAGAAAGAAAGAAAGAAAGAAAGAAAGAAAGAAAGAAAGAAAGAAAGAAAAAGAAAGAAAGAAAGAAAGAAAGAAAGAAAGAAAGAAAGAAAGAAAGAAAGAAAGAAAGAGAAAAAACCCTCGTACTGCATTTCCTTTGAGCTGAATTGAAAAAATCCCCAATCTCCCAGTTCCAGCTGGCAGACCGCTGGACTCACAGCTTCCGAGGAGAAGGGGAGTGGAAAGATCAGCCCTCAGCAGCTGAGAACTTATTTTTGGCTGAACAGCTGGTGGAGGAATTGATGGCACCAGGCAGCGTCCCCCTTGCACAGCGCGCAGGGGCACCGACACCATCTGGGCAGAACACCCCTGTCCAGGCGTGCACACCCCGTTCTCACACAGACAGTAACAAATCGGACTGTCGCGGGGCCCAGGCAACCCTGGTGGTCAAGGACCTTCTGGGGGACCTTTTGAGGAGAAAGGGGTGCTCAACACCCCAAAAAAGAACCTCACTGCCAGCCTTAAAGGAAGCGCTTTTTTGGAAAAGGGGAAAAGACCTGCTCTGTCCTGCTCTAAACCTGAGACCAGGACCAGCAGGTGGAATTGCATGGATGCAGAATTTAGTCATGTCATTATGAAGAAAACTCTCCTCCACAGACAGGTCTGTGATGGGCGAGGGGCTGCTCCAGAGCTATTCAAATAGAGCCTGGCTGACCGTCTGCCAGCCATTTTGTAAGGGGGAATCCCTGGATAGAGTGAAAAGCCCTTAGCCTCTTAAAGGCAGGAAGGCCAGTGCAGACTAGTCAGGAGTCGAATGTTTATCACCGTGCACAGGCAATCAGAAAGAGGATGCCAACGTTTTAATAGACTCCAGAGTGGATTTTTACACTAAGCTACAAATTTTTTATTTGCTTTGATTAAAGCCACAGAGTAATCGCCAATCTTCTGTACGTTGTGCTGAATCCACAGCATCTTGTACAATGTTGACGTTATGTCCCAGGTTCAAGGTTTTCCACATTAACCCAAGAGAGAAGAGAGGGCCTCTACCCACTTCTGCTCTTCACCAAGCTGTTATAATGGGCCACTTCTTCACTTCTGCTGTTTTCTTTTTCGGTAACTTAGAACAACAGGAATAAAAAGTCCTAAAGACTACGAGAAAACAGAATGTTCTTCAAAGAAAGTTTTTACATTTATATTCAATCCATATATCTAGGACTCCAAAAACATCTTCATGTTCAATGTGGAGTATTTTTAAATGGAAATCTAAAGCAAAAGAACATGAAGTAGGTAGAAGAAAAATATTTTTTCACTGGTCGAGAGCCTTCCAGACCAAACTCAGGGATCACTTCCTGTGCATCAGGCTCTACCTTTGCTACCATCATGGGTAAGACCTACTGTGGTCCCTGCCCTTCGGGGGCTCCTGACACTCAGACTGAAGCCTGGCACAGCAGACAAGCATGCGCGCTCCACGGTGCTCACACCAGTGCTCCGTTCACACTGGGCTCTTCTCTCCCCGTCTCCCACCAGGCCCTCGCCTCCCCTCTGCCCAGCCCCCTGGACTCCCTGTGGGTCAACAGGCTTGTCCTCTGGCTGCTTGTATTACAAATGAGCTCAATCCAAGCAACATTTTTCGACTCCCACAAAGCACCAGGGTCAGTGTTAGGGCCTTGGAGGAGGAGGATTCAAAGGTGAGTGGGTTCTAAATAGGTGTCCATGTGTTTGTTTATGCCTCCAATTTACTCCCCAAGCATCAGAGATGGCTTACAAAAATAAAACAGGACCAGGGAAAATGTACTTTCTTGGGGACCATGGGGCCAGGAGACAAAGACAGGATGCACATGTTCAGGTCATTAGGTCTTACACGGTTGCTGAAATAGAACCGCAGATTTACTCCACAAGTGAACGGGACATGGTCTCCAAGCTGTCTGGGGATGGCGAACAAAACCCTTATACTGCTGTCTGGCGTATAAAAGTACAGAGGCTAGGGGCGCCTGGGTGGCTCGGTCGGTTAACTGACTGCCTTCAGCTCGGGTCATGGTCCCAGGGTCCTGGGATCGAGCCCCACATCGGGCTCCCTGCTCAGCGGGAAGCCTGCTTCTCCCTCTGCCCCGCCCCCTGCTTGTGTTCCCTCTCTCGCTGTGTCTCTCTCTGTCAAATAAATAAATAAAATCTTTTTTTAAAAAAAGTATAGAGGCTGGTACACAGCAGGTGCTCTCAATGGTCACTGTGGGGATGCAGACTGGGGGCATCAGCACCCAAGACGTTGTGCCTCAGAGCAGGGACATCAGATTGAATCACTGTGGCTGGGAGGGTCAGGGAAGGTCTCATCTAAATCAGGCTACTTGGAAGGGAAGACTGCCTAAAGTCGCCAAGCTAGCACTTCCTGCGGCCACTGACAGTACAATGCAATACTATACTATAAAGACAAATGTCACACAATTCCTCAAGCAACAGTGGCCCCCTGCTACATACAGGGCATGCCAGCAGACTGGCTAAAACTGCAGGGTCGATTTCATTCACTTAACAACCTCAAGGTTGTAAATGGAGGTACTAGTCTTGAAATATTTCTAGTGGCAGTGCCTTTGGGTAAAGAGATAAGGTCACGCAACAGGGAGAAACATGTCATCCTTCTAGAAAGTTCTAGTCCAGAAAAGACCTTCAACCCATACCTTACACTCTAAGGAATCTGAAATAATCATTCCCCAAAGGCTTAACAGCCAGGATCCTCTTTCAGGGGATCACGGTGTAAGTTCTCAACGCATAATCTTCAAAAACGAGTTCCATTTGCACTGGAATACTTATCTGGTTTTCCTCCAAATTGTATTTCCCTTTAGTGATACAGCCTCTTATCACACCGAAGCTCCAAATATAGGAACATGAGAAGTTACTGAAATGTTACATCTTCTCCTATTGAAATGCCGCATCTTTCATGGCCCTTGCCACTCGATGTGTAAAATACAGATTCATCTGAAGAACAACAGCATCGGCTAAGTGCACGAATGGTGTCCTCTTGGAGGCCTGGTACTTGTACCAAGGACAGAAACCATCTATCTATGCCTGTCTCTGTAATTCAACTGGCCAATGTCCCAGGGAGTAAGTGGAAAAACAACATTTTAAAGGAAAGGAAGGTGGGGGGGGGGTCAGGCCTCGCACCGGGGAGACGCTAGCCTGAGAGATGACAGGTCGCAGCTAAGGGCCCTTGCGGGAAGGGGGAAGGGCGTGAGCAGCATCACATGTGGGTTATTCCAACAGAAATTGTGCAATAGGGAGCGCAGACAAGATATCACCCACTTGAGCTTGACTGTACTTGGAAGGCCTTGTGGAGATTGACAGAAATGGGAATCTTTGTGAAATGTTGTTTCTGATTTCAGCCTCTGTAGAGAAGGGGGCTGTGTGCAGAGGAGAACCACTCTATATTATCACTAAAGATATTTGCCTCTGAGACCCATAAAAGATAGGGCATCTGTCTCAACCTCAAGGACTTTAGCATTTCAAGGATGGAGGGCAAAAGAAACTGGAAAGCACTCTCAGAAGTGGGCAAATGCAATTTTCATCAGATCAGAGAGAGTTTCAAATTGTCCTGTGCTTAAAGGTAATTTCTGCAGCAACAGTGGACCCCAGGTCAGCAGACATGCAGGCAGTCTCAACACTTTGCTAAAAATGGGGGTGTGTGTGGCAGCAAAAACCCTTCACACCCCAAGTTGAGAGGACTCGCTCATGCCCTGCCAAGACTTCTGCACTAGGCTCCAAAGCAGCCTTAGCCTGTGGTGTCCGCCCCCTCTGCTCCATTCACCTTGCCACTGTTAGAATGATTTAAAAACAAAACAAAACAAAACAAAACAAAAAACCATCTCTGGCCATGTCATCCCTCTGCTCACAAATATGGTGAAATATTTCCTCCACATTTTGGCCTCACCTAAATTTGCAGGCTTTATTCTTCTACTCCCTCCCACCCACATCCTGTGGTTCTGCCCCAGTGGACACACTGTTTCTCAGAATCACGCTTGCCTCTCCCTGGAATGCATTCCCTCTGCCCTTCCGCACCACAGCCCTTGTAGACACACGTGTGCACGTGAGCACGCACATGCACACACATACACACGGCTACACACCTCCGGTTAGAAAATCCTGCTCATCTTTTAAGACACAATCCCAAACAGGAACACCCTCTGGAAAGCCTTCCTCTCTCCCCTGGGTCACAATTCAATGCCTTCTTGGGTGTGTTCCTAGAGCATCCTGAGCTTGTCTTTCTTGTCACACTTATTGAATTATTCTCGGTTGCTGTATGTGTGTTGCTTTCTGCCACTGGACTGTAAGCCAATTTGAGAGCAGAGGTTGAGCTGAAATGATTTTTATTGGTCCACCCCACTCCCACACATCCCAGGGTCTAAGGCAGTGTCAAACACGGTAGATAGTCTATGGTTTGATTGAACTGAATATATAATTACAGGTCTTTAATTTATGATCAATAAGTATGGGTATTATTGAAAGAAATCTGGATGCAACTCAGACAAATAACCCACAATATTAGGTGGAAATTTGAGAAGCCACCTCCCATTCCTACCTCTCGGTACCAATTATTTAGAATTTGTTCACTCAAGAATACCGTTCACGAGAGCAGACTGTGAAAGGGTCCCAGTTCAGGAATGAGAGAGCAATGGGAGGTGTGGAGAGTCACCTGGCTATGGTGTCAGCTCTATCTCCCAGCAGCTGTGTGACTTTGGGGAAGTTGCACAGCCTTTCTGAGCCCTGGCTTCCCCTTCAATAAACTGGATGTGGGAATCCTGCCAGTCTAACGGGGCTGCTCAGAGAATCAGTCGGATGATATATATCAAGGGATTTAAGAACTAAAAATGTGCTATTCAAATGAGAAAACTTACATAGTTATTTTGGAAATCCTACCGTGACAAGCAAATTTTTGGACTGTAAAGAAGGCATGAGATGGGAAGAGTGGGGAAGCACAGTTTATGGCTTTGCACCCCCGTGTTGGTAAAGAGTCTGATACTTTGGGACAGCGCCTTTGAAAATACAAACTATTCTCTTTGGGGACCACAAGGTTCTGGCTGCCCCAAACACAGATGCATAGTGTTAACTTTGGTCTCTCTACAACAAGAGCATTGAACAATCTCTTTTAGTTTTGGGAAAGGTCAAGGAGAAACACTTATCATAACAAGGAAGATAAAAAGACTGGTAAAATATTACCAGTCTGGGATATAATTATAAGTATATAAGATGCAAATGTCATCTAGCTAATAGTTCATATTAAATTGCTGGAAACCCAATGCTAACACTAGCCGTGTTGTCTTAGGGTCTCTCCCACCTGCTGTTTACTTCAGCATGGGTCACAGAAAGCCTAAATGACACAAGGCCCAGGGGCGGGCCGTGTGGCCGTGCGGCCGTGCATACATTATGTTGCCTGCGGGCCACAAAACCACCCCCATGGCGTCCTCATGCCAGCCCCATACATAACATGCACAGTGACCACAGAGAAAGGCACGCGGGATGCTCGGGTGGGGGAGGCAGTCACAGAACCGTCTTGGTCCAACACCCCGCCTATTATCATGTAGATTTTCATGGCACATGCGTGCTACCCACGTGCTAAACTGCACACCTAGACGTTCATGTTGCCCTGTGCAGGTCATATCCAACAGAGGACAGCTGCATGCTAGCCAGTCCTGAATATTTATAATTCCCATGCTATCATCAAAGACACAGAATGTTTCCATATACATTCAGTCATGTGTAACTACACATTTTGTGTCTTTTCTACTGCCCAGTAGCTGCATCGCTATAATACCTGGGTGCTGGTCACAACACCGTCACACAGCACCCAGGAGGGCATCCTGCCACACGGTGACTGTGTAGCAGCCGTGGGATTATTGGGCCAATTTCCTTCAAGATGGCATCCTTTTGCCTGCAACACAAGACCCATTTCCGTTAAAAGCCAAGAAACACCTCCCAGCTCTACGGCAGTGCCTGCTATAATAACTGCAGATTGAAGTCTGAAAACTCCATTATGGCAAGTTCAGTGGAAAAATAATGCAGAAAAATGTGCTCAACCAATGGCAAGGAAACAAAACTCAAGCTATAGTGGTATCTGCTCTAGAAGCAGAAGGGACACCGACTCCTCTTAACACAGTGGATGGAAACCCTAGGGGGAGGGAGGGGGAGCTCTGCTTTCTGTCCTCACCCCACATTATCCCAGGACTCAGGGGTAGCTATGGGCAGGGCTCAGGGCTTAAGAATTACAGAACATTTCTCTACAATTGCAATGTTCCTTTGGGGTCAGCTAATTCGGCCCTCCTAACAGCCTAGCTGAAAACACTGAGGGCCGAGGGGTAAAGTGATGGCCATGGGCCGCACCACTTATGGAAGGCTAAAGGGTATTCCCAGCGCCATGCTTTGCCACCAGATTAATTTTTCACTACAGTGTCCACTTGGGCTACTGAGCACATTTACTGAGAACCAAAAAAAAAAAAAAAACAAAACACATCAAGGCCAGATCAAGAGAGAGCAAGGAAGTGGGAGATGAGGGTGAAAAGTAGAACTGAGGATCAAGAGAAGGTGGGAGGTGGACCCCGGCAGGGAGGGGACTGTGAGCTGAGAGCAGGGCCTGGCTCAGTGCCCAGCTTTGACGCTGACCATCCTCAAGGTCTAGAGGAAGCCGCCCTCCCTCCCTGGCTGACCACTTCCTGGGCTATAAAAGGAGTGAGTTGCCTGTACTATCCCTTCTCACATTCACAATTCAGGCAGGTGTGGGAGGTATAAGCACCATTTGATGTGTCGGGACACCCTGGCATCCAGGCTGCTGAAATTTAAGAGGACAGCAGACAGACGTCTGTCCAGTGAGCTTTGGCCAGCCCAGACGGTGCACCTTCAATCCCCCCTCCCTGGTTGCAAAGGTCTCAGATCAACTGTTGTCATCACACAGAAAGATCCATGCTCACAGTCTCCCTCCCTTCACGGAGGCGAACCTTCTGCTACAAAGCTGACAGGGCAGGCTAGGATTCACCGAACCACCTTATCTTGTTTCCTGAGCCCTCCATGTTCATGCAGTGAGTCCTTTTAATTCTGAAAGTCTGAAAACGAAACCTAAAACACGAACTTTTAGAAATGTAGAGAGATGTTTCAGACATTTCTATAGATCAGAAAATGTTTGCTGCATGAATAGCACTGTGGTGAAACTAGGCCAGCAACCCAAGTCCTCAGTAAGTGGAACACAGTATTTTAAAGACATCACCATCTTCCCACTTGCTATTCTCTCACTTTCTTTCACGTGGGACAAATGAAGCCATGAACAAATAAGGCCATGGAGCCGTCTTCTTGGACCTAAGGGCAGGGCAGGCTGGGACAGTGGGTGGCAGACGTGTTAGGTGCGGTCACAGTTGAAGGAGACTGGGCCTCTAAGCATGGCTAGCCAGAGGTCAGACGCGTGACCGTGAGAACTCACCCACCTCTTCTGACCTCAGCGTCCTCACCTGTGTACGTGATCTCTAGCGAACCCTGCTGTACTCGTTGGATTTACTATTAGTAAAATACCCACGGACTTATCAACAAGTGATGAGAAGCATTTTAATAGCATTCTAATTGAAGATCTGAGTTTGGTTTCATTACCCAGAATGCCACAGATATCTATAATTGTCTGCTGGGTCCCAGGCAGTGCCTAAGATGCCCCATACACCACAGTGCCTTCCCCCAGACGGGGCCAATCTCCAGAATTACGCCCATCTTCTGATGAAGAAACTAGAACTTCAGTTGCCAAGAGCGAAAGGCGAGCTACGTGTCAGAGCAGGACTGGAATCCAGGTTTCCAGCCACAACAATGAGGGATAAACCTGTTTTCCAACTGGGTTAAGTTGTCTGATTTAAAGGTTTCAGGGGGAAATAAAAGCCGATGCAAAATTAGGTTAAAATTTTCTAAAAAGTATTATTCCTATGGAGTCAAAATATAAGTAAATTCAAGAACTACTTCCCTCTGCTTTTGCTTTTTGAAGTCCCACAACATACAACACGAGCTACATTTGAGAATGAGTAGGATTCGCCTTCAAAGACTCAGAGCACAATACCCCATTACTGTTTTTAAAATGTAATTTTATATCCTTCATTTCTTCATCTTTCAAATGGAGTTAATGTATGTCCACACCTCTTGAAAGCTTCAAGTCAGGTGATACATACAAAAATGACGACCATAATTCACCAAACAATTGGAGGGTGTCATTTTGTTGTTGTAACTATGACTTCGCCTTGATAAATATCTAAAAAGTTTCCCAAATCATCATGTGACAATGGTCGGATGCATAACGATATGATCGAACTAGAAGTTTTCATTTTGCTTCCTACCGTGCCCTCTGTGCTCACAGGGATGCCCCTGGCTTCATGAGTGCGTGGGAAAAGTGAGCAGGAGCTGAGCCGTGAGACCCTAAGGGCAAAGAACCCCGATGGATGAGGCTGATCAGAGCTGACAGCTAACCAGACCAGTCTGGCTGGTCGACTTTCCTTGAGGAGTCCATTAACCAGATCATTGTCATGCCCCCGATTTTGCACCAGGAAACAGAAGGCAGCCAACACGTGACCACACAAGGACCCCCCCCCCTCCACTTCACTTGGGACGTGCTCACTCCACAGAGATGCCTGTGTTTCCTCACAGCAAGACCCCATGTGGAACACGACCCTAAACACAGGGGCACAAGCAGTTTCCAACGTAGACCAAGAAATTCTGAAAGTAGCCCAGCCAGGAACGGCAGAATTATATAGAGAGAGTCCCTCTAAGCAGAGGACACAGCGGAGGTGGTAACTGAGCTTGGCCTGCAGCGTGAGCAAGCCCTGGGAGCAGGCAAGGGACAGTCAGAACACTGAACCTGCCTGGCTTGAGCTGAGATGTACACACAGGGCTACGCTGTAAATGACCTTGAATTTCAGGCAAAAGGGGCTGGTTGGCAGCAATGGGAATCAGTTAGGTCTTCTGAAAAAAGACTTCTGGGAGAAAAAAAAAAAAAAAGTCTTCTGAAAAAAGAAGCGCCAGGATGCAGAGGAAGGTTAATCCAGCAGCTGAGCCAGATGGCTGGGGAGGACACAGGCAGGCAGAAGAGGGAGAACAGCGCGTACTCCAACCCAACCCAGGTGGTGGCAGGAAGAGAAAAGGCACATTAAGAAGCAAATCTGTCAGGGGCTCTTGTACCCCGCTCCCCACCCCCCATTTTTTTAAAAGAGGATACCGTGACTACTGAAGTAGTAAGAAGAAAGTTGCAACTAGATAGGAAAATAGAAACATGGATACATTAATTCCAGGGGTTTTTAGAGTCTAACTGCTGCTTTAAAAAAATTGCAAATGGAACTGAATACACTTTTTAACCCCTCACACTATAATTATACTGCCTTCTCTCACGGGGCCTCAAAAATAACCTAAAATACCTCTGATACAAGTACATCGCTCCCTGATTCAGAAGACTACTGCAGTGGTTCTCAAGCCTGGCTACACACTAAGAATCACCTGTGGAACTTTAAAAACTACGAACCCCGGGGTCCTTTCTCAGAGAAACACTACCTGGATTGTGTGGGGTGGGGCCCAGGCCATTCTGACAGACGGCCAGCGATCTGAACCAGCGCTCTAGGTCAGTGATTCTCCACTGGAGACAAGTGCTCCCTGGGAGATATCTGATAATGTCTGGGGACATTTTTGGTTGACATAACTGGGGCAGGGTGGTGGTGGTGGTGGCAAATGAGCTACTGGCATCTAGCGGGGTAGGTCAGGGAAGCTGCTTGACATCCTACAATGCACAGGACAGCCCCCACCTCCCCCAAACAGAGAATTACCTGGCCCCAAATGCCAGTTGTTGAGAAATCCTGCTCTCCTTAAATATGGTGTTGGAGGTTGTGTTGTGTATGCCATTTGGAGCTTGATGGAGTGGAAAGAAGCCAAGATTTGAACACTGAGCAAGTTTCTTTCACCTCTTGAAGGCTCTGTTTTATCATCAGAAAAGTGGGAGATACACTCTCTCCTAGCTCACAGGGTGTTTTGAAGCCAATGTGACAAACTACTGATGTATTTGCTCTGCTTTACCTTCCCTCTTACCCTGATAGAGCTTTCAGATAGAGATTTTCGGATGTCTATAATGTTGCATGGGCTTGGGGGGTGGAATCTAATGAGAACTCACATGTAGCAGTGCTCGGAGCATCCTCTAGCCTGGCTGCTTGGTGTGGTCAGCTAGGCAGAGCAGCAGATGCTAGAAAGGCAGCAGCTCAGGCATTCACAGCCGCCCCCACCCCCAGACCTGCTGAATTAGAACCTGTATTTTTTTTTTAAGATTTTATTTATTTATTTGACAAAGAGAGACACAGCGAGAGAAGGAACACAAGCAGGGGGAGTGGGAGAGGGAGAAGCAGGCTTCCCGCTGAGCGGGGAGCCCGATGCGGGGCTCGATCCCAGGACGCTGGGATCATGACCTGAGCTGAAGGCAGACTCTTAACTGACTGAGCCACCCAGATGCCCCAGAACCTGTATTTTAACAAGTCTCCAGGTGATTCACATGTACATTAACATTTTGACAGGCATTGCTCCACCAGCTGCAGGTCAGCCTATGGCACCATTTTTCTGCTGACTCTGAAGGCTTTTTTTAAAAAAATAATAAACTCTAAAGAGTCTCCTCAGAGGGTTAGCATTGCATTCTCCTCTGGAGAAGGGCTCTAACACTGTTGAGAGATCTAAAGCCAAATGCACTCACTGCATATTTTTGGAAATAAAACCATGTGTGTGTGTCCAATTAGACCAATGGTTTTCAAAGTGTGATCCCAGGATCATCAGCAACATCTGGGAACTTGTTAGACATACAAATTTTGGGGTGTGGGCCCCAGTCCAACTCAAGGTGGGTCCTCATCATTTAACCTAGTGTGATTTGATAAGCCCTCCTGGTGCCTGTAACCCACGTTGAAGTTTGCAAACCACCAGGGCAGGCTATAGCCCCTATGAACATGGATACAAATGTTCACAGATGTGCATGTTCACAGCCTTTGATCCAGAGTGGTTGTCACTTTTGAGACTCTATCCTAAGGAAAGAACTGTTTCTCTGCTGTTGGGCAGTTCTGTCAGTAACGTTCTAATGAACATAACGAACATCATCCTACAACAATCTCTTCTTTCCTGCCTCAAGCATCTCTATTTTACCCCCACCGCCTCTTTAGCTGCCTTCCACTTCTTCCTAAAGTTGAATCAGAGAAAAGTAATTGGTGCAAAAATAACATGAGGCAACAGAAAAGTCTGGAATCAGACAGGCCTAGATTGTCTCTCGCTCTTAGCTACAAAACTTGGGGGAGTTACGTCACCTCTGAGCTCCACCTTTGCCATTTGCAAACTGGAGATGATAATACTTTACCTTATAGAACCACAGGAGAATTGAAGGAGATGCAGTATATATTCGTTTCTCATTACTTGTAATGAGGAGGCAACAATACTGACACATACACTTGAATGGCAGCTATGTTCTGAAATTTTAAGAGGAATTGGCAGAAGACTGTCCCTCCATCACCACCCTCCCTAAAATACCCATGGATGGAGCCACTAAAGAAAGGGTTATGATGAAGGGAGGGACACTGTTTCCAGAAAGCCACCCCTTCCTCTCCTGGTCTCCATGAGAGATTATTGTCCTCCTCTGTCACTATTTACTCTTATCAGCTTTGCAAGCTCCTCTTTTTTTGCTCTCTCCACAACTGCTGATGTTCTGTCCTTTACCTGATTTTATAGAACACCTCCTCTGGGGTGAGCACTAACATGCACAAGTCACTCCCTTGGCTACAGAAACCATTTAACCAATCTTTAAATGTTAACAACTCCTACCTTTGAATCTCCTTCACTGCACCCCCAGCCTCAGACCTTTATTTCACTGATTTCTGGAAATCTCCACCTGGATTGTCCAAGGAGGACCTCAGATACCACACAGCCCACAACAAACACAGTCCCTCTCTCTGAGAGCCAGCACACCCAATCTCCTGGCAAGAGAATACTCTTTTAAAACCGCAGACCTGAGCTCATGCCCCTGCCCCACCCCACTCCAGTCATAAATCGAATCTGTGTGGTCACATCTCCCACCTCCCTTCTGCCCCACACCTGGCACCCCTTCCACCTGCACTGTGGCCCTCCCCAACTGTTCTGACAGCTTTCTCCTTGAGCAAATGCGATTCAGGCTCCTCTGAACTCCTCTCAACTTGGCCTGACTTTTGGACTTCTGAGTTCACCTCTATCCAATTTTAGCAAGAATCATGCTAACTCAGTTTAACTGCAACCCCCCTTCCCCCAGATATCTGGTCACCCTTGATAACTGATGGTATTCCTCATCCCCCACCACCCCGGAGGGCATGATCACCCTGGGCTGCCTTCAGCAAGCATCCTGTTGAATGTATTTACCCCTGGTGTTCCCTCTTAGTCATTTTCCATCCACTGACCCCCCACCTGGCTCCTCAGCTATAAATTCCCACTTTTCCCTGTTGTATTCAGAGTTGAGCCCTATCTCTCTCGAAAACTGCATAGCGGCCACCCTTGAATAAACTCTTCCTTACTGTCTTTAACAAGTGTCATGAATAATTTTATTTTTCAACATTTCCCCAAATAGGACTCAACTGTGAGTCCTACCTAAACCAGTAGTAATCAATCCTGGTTGCATCCTGGAAATATCTGGAGGTTTCTTAAAAATAAAAAAATAAAAAAAAAAAGCCTGCTTATGTCTTAGGTCCCACCTCAGACCAGTTAGTTTAACATCACAATAGGGTGGGGGAGTGAGCAGCAGGAGTGTTTTAAATTCCACAGGTGACCTCAGTGAGCAGCAACCAGAGTTGAGACCCTCTGGCCTGGACATCCTTCCCCCTCACCACCCAGGGAAAGAAAGCAACTCTGCAGAGACTATCTTGAGAGACCACCCTGACCATCATTAGGGTGTTTATCACACTGGAGAGCAGGAATTCTGGTTTTTCATTCTTTGGATTCCCAAAGTGGGTGGCAGGAGGCCTGGCAATGGTTTTGAACTGATCTGAAGGAGTCAGAGCAAGCAGGCTGGCGTAGAGGGAGAGTCTCCACTCTCAGGCTGCTACTACTTCTCCCATTCATAAGGGTACAGGAGCTGTCGTATAGTTCTCCATGGTGATACAGCCCTACACATCAAAGCATTTCCAATTTAAGGTACAAGCTCTGGGCTCACAGCTGTCCTAAACTGGCAGGTAAATGTGTAGGTTCATGAAGCAAGGGTGGTCTGGAGTCCTTGATTTGGGGGTGGATCTCAGCTCTGCAGGCATCGGTCATATGAACACAGTCACATTTCCCGCCCTCCAAGCCCCCCTTGGAGTGGGAGAGGAGTGGGAGTGAGCAGATGAAGAAGGTCCCTAAAGTTCTTTCCATCTCTAACATCCTACAATGCTCTGACAAACACAATAGAAATGCCTGTCCTGAGTCGTGCCCAAATAAAGCAGAAATTATCAAATGAGGGTGACGGTGATCCGGAAGGAAATTCACAAAGGCAACCGGGCTCAGAAGTAGCCTGCAATTTCACAATCCATCACTGGGCTTTGTCTGAAAAGATTACTGAAAGAAGAGATATGACTCGGAGTGACCAGAAGAATAATTCCAATCATGCCTCCTAGAATAATGTGCTTTATATTCGTTTTGATTTCAAGGTGTCTGATGTAGTTTCCAAAACATTCTTGCAAATGTCAAACTCACTGTCAACCCTAAACCACCTGGAAAAAAATAACTGACAGGCAGCTAAATTAAGGAGCTATAATTTCGCTGAAGTGTTTCAGGGACCTTTTAAGCCACACGAACCAAATTGATATTGCTTCAATAAAGCCTAGAAGCTGCTTGAGGTAGGATAGATCATAAAACTTGCTCTCAGTCACACACACACACACACACACACACACACACACACACACACACACAACTATCTAAAGAGATGAATGTGTTAATCACCTTGAATATGGTGATTGTTTCACAGTATATATGTATATCAAATTGTACACCTAAAATGCATACAATTCCTAAATTGTCAGATATACCTCAATTTTCAAAAAAATTGACCCTGTGGGGCACCTGGGTGGCACAGTTGGTTGAGCAAGGGACTCTTGATTTAGACTCAGGCGGTGATCTCAGGGTCTTGAGATCCAGCCCCGGTCTGGCCGCTCAGCACCGAGTCTGCTTGTCCCTCTCCGTCCATCTCTGCCCCTCCCCGTGCACACACACACTCCCTCTCTCTCAAAAATAAATAAAATCTTTTAAAAAATTGACCCTGTGTGAAATGAACCCTTTCTCACCACAGGACCCCCTTCACCCCACTGGCCATTCTGAGCTTCCCTTGACCCACGGCACATAAGTAATCCTTCTGAAGCCTCAACCCCAGCCTCACACCCTATAGCCTTCTTGCTTTCCAGAGGGCGGCAGAACTGGCTAGCACCCTTTCCCTTCACCCATCACTTGGCTCTGCGGACCTCAGCAAATCACCAGGCCTCAGAAAGTCTGCCTCCAAGAGGTCAGGTGTTGAACTAGGTTTTTCTCTCTCTCATGGATGCTACCACAGTTGTAGGAAAGCTCCACACCTCTCACCCTTTTCAAAAAGGGAAGGTCTGGGAATTCTCTTCTCACATCCAGCAGCTCAGGAGAAGATGGCAGTTCCAAAGAAGGAACACATATTTAGGAAGCTGAATACCTACAAGGGAGTTGGCTGGGAAAGGAGGAGAGTGGGATTTAAGGTGGGCAGGAACAGGGAAGTCATCAGCAGGCTGACTATGTGATTTCAGTCTGCACAACAGCTAGTTCGTGGTAGAGCTGGATCTCTTCCAAGCGTGGCCCTGTCCTTCCATGACCGGGAGGGCGTGTCCACTTATAGAGAAGAAAGGCCATTCTGACCCTTGAATGACCCCCTCAAGACCTCAGCCAACTGCCAAATATGAAAAAAGAGCTGTGATGTTTGCCATGTAAAGCTGTGTAGCTAGTGGACCCCAAAGGCCCGTTGGCCAGATTTTCATGAGATGCTCTGGCAAAGCCCTCGCCTGGCACCACCTTTACAACCCTAGACCAGGGCTCCAAATGTGAGGCAGGTGTGGAATGACAGCCTATGGTCATTCTGCAAGTAGGGAGCTCAAGGTGTGCCTCCCTCCCGAGTCAAGCCAAGCCTCTGGACCAGCTGCTACCGGTGGGTCTTAGAACTAAATGCAGTTCAAGAGAGACTCTGGTGACAGGCTCTCCTCCAAGCCAGTGTGGGTCGGGGGATAAAGATTCAGGAAGGCACGGCTCTGGACTCTTATCCTAAAGACCCGAGAGAACCACAATGGGCAGGGGAGGGCCTGCGTATGGGCAGAGCTGTTGCGGGCAGAACTCAATGACTTGCAGAAGCAGCCAAAGGAAGGGTGCTGAGGTGAGAATACAAACCCACAAGCAAGTAATAGAGGGATCTCCGTCCCCGTCCAAGGGTCACAGCAGCCCGCTTCATCTCATCAGGCCTCATTTTCCTCCACTACGGCGTGAGCAGGAAGACCCCACACTGCACAGGATGAAGTGGCTCAGCGTTACTACTCTCCTATTCCATTAGACTTCTTCAGTTACCTGTTGGTGATCTGGGCCCTGCAAGTTTGCCCTTGGCATGCCTCTAGTCCCCTAGGATCATAGCAGTGCCCAGAGCCTGAGGTGGGGCAGGGAGAACACCAACCCAGGGCAATTCTTCCAGACCCTGGGTAGGGCCCTATCTTCCAGGGTCTCTGACACAGTTCCTCGATCTCAAAGGAAAAGCCTGGGTCTCATGAAGCTTCCTGAGGGTTTGCCCCGCCTCTGCTTCAAACACTGCAGATGGAACAGAATCTAGTACCCCAATCATTACAGGGAGAGTGGGGGCAAGAGTTCCACTTGGCAGTTCCATTAGCGACCGCAGAAAGAACCTACAGCCTCTGGCCACAGGGGTGGGAGCAGGCGTGTTCCCGCCTACCAGCAGGGCCTCCGGGAAGCACATGGGCCTGACTCCAAGGTGAAGGGTGGTGGACACTCTCTGGAGAGGGACCCACATGGCAGACCCAGCTCCAGGATCGAAGCCTCATAGCCCCCCTCCTACCAGCTCTTCTGAAATGTTCTGGGGATTCTGCTCCTCGGCCACTTCCTTTCTGAAGCCCTGGGAATGAGCCCTAAACAAAACACCTGCTACTGAGTCAGGGTGAAACAAGCTAGAGGAGGTGCAGCATGGGCTGATTTATGCTAGGAAGAGAGTGGATCCAAGAGAAAAATAAGGAAGGAGAAAATTAATGACACTAAGGTAAAGCTAGAAGATGAGCATGCACCAGAGGGAGGTGGGAGGGAAGGAGGACAAAGGCAGGAAGGCTGAGCGAGGGAGAGGTTTGGGAGGGACCCACTGGGGCAGATGCTGCCCCAGCATCCCTTCAGCGGCCATGGGGCAGGCAGATCTAGGACATCCATCCATATTCCATCTAAACAAAAAATTACCAAGTGCCTATTGTGCGCCAAGACTCTTACTGGTTTCTGGAGATAAAGATGAAAAAACACAGTCCTTAGTCTAGAAAAGGAAAGAAATGTAAGCTAAATGCAACTGCATTTTCCCATCCTGGGCTGTCCCTCGAAGGGTCCAGAATCCAGAGCATTTCAACCAGCATGGGCTAACTGGGATAACTGCCAGGAGAGGGCCACACCATCACCGTATAACATAGGTCCCTTGGACTGTCCTTAAAGAAAGAAATTTCAAATTGAACGCTAATGATGCTGTCGGAGGGAAGTGAGGCTCAGCACCCTGTGGCCCATCCTCCCATGCACAGTGCAGGGAGTATTTTCTCCAGTTGCCCATGCAAAAGGCCAGGCCTCGTCCTAACCCTGTAGAGGTTGTCCTGGAAACGCAGCCAGAAGTGACCCTTCTAGCCGGGCCTTAAATCATGAGGAGCCATCCACAGATGATGGGGAAGGAGACATTCTAAGCAGGGAAACATGTGGAAAGGCAGCAAGGTCCAACCAAATCAGCAGGCGAGAGAGCAAGCATGGCCCAGCGGCAGCCTCACCATGCTGGCAGACGCAAGGCAGATGCAGCCGAAGAGAGAGACCCAAACCAAGGCTGAAACCAGCGCTCTCCATCATGTAGCTTTCTTCCTTTTTTTTTTTTTTTAAGATTTTATTTATTTATTTGAGAAAGACAGCATGAGCAGGGGGAAGGACAGAGGGAGAAGCAGACTCCGTGCTGAGTGCAGAGCCCACTCAGGGCTCCATCTCAAGACCCTGAGATCATGAACCGAGCCGAAGGCAGACGCTTAACCGACTGAGCCTCCCAGGCACCCCTCCATCATGTATCTTTCACTAGAAATTTCTCCCCCATTGCACATGAATGCTTTTAGGTTGGGTGTACTCCTCAGTTCATTATAGGCCCGTCCTCTCCTAGGGCTTGGCCCAGTGGATCTTTGCGTTACCAGCCTGCCCCTTCTACACATCCGAGTTCAGTTCGTGATCCGTGAGCCGAGTAAGAAAGAACCTAGTTTGCTACAGCCTGAAGGGCAGGAGATATGCAGCCACTGACTGGACATATAAATGGAGACTGGCCCTCACAGAGTGGCCAGTGACATAAAAGATGCCCTAGGGATTACTCTCAGACCTGGTAATGCCACATCCACAGATTTATCCTCAAAAAGCGCTTTTAAAAGATACAGTGTTACTTATATGGCCCAAGAAGGATCAGCGGTCTTGTCAAAACAAAGGGGCTACCACTAGGGGCCGAGCTAGTCAAGCTGCCTGTTTCAGACTCAAAAAGGACTGTGCCAGGCTGGCGGGGGGGGAAGACAAGAGGGTGCACAGGTGTGGGGGAGGGACAAGGTGGAGGCAGCACAAGAAAGAGGGAGGGGCCTTCCTGCTGGGGACCAGGATGGTCAGGAAATGACCGACAGCAGGCCTGGCACAGGGCACGGCCACAGGCTTATAGGCCATCAGGGCAGAGGAAGCGCCCATCCCCACCCCCACACCGTGCCCTACCCGCCCCCCTCCCCCCGTGCTGATGCCACCTGCGAGCGAAATGAGGAGCTCCTCTGGTTAACAAAACTTGGGAGAACAGGGATCTTTTGGTTGCAATACGTCCCGGCAGATTTAGTATCTGTTGTGGGTTTCCCATTAAGTGGTCTTTCGCAGATAACCTCATGCTGAGGACTTACAGGAAGGTCAGATGTTGGGCTAACAGGAGGTCATGTACAACGTCTCAGAAGCTGCCTCCCCCTGGACAGGCAGGCGACTTCTCCAATAGCGGAGCTAGCAAGTCGCAAAGCGTCTAGGGACAGCCGGGCAAAGCATGAAAAGCCGGTCACATGAGAGAAGTGTTTTGCACTCAGTGAAAATGACAAGTATGAAGGTTATGAGGCAACGTGGAGAAAAAAGCACTAATAATGTTAAGTGAAAGAAGTCTAGCACAAGTCTCTATATAATGTCATCCGTGTAAAGAATACGTATGCAGATGGATAAAGACAGGGAGCTATGGGTAATTTTTCAAAGTATCTTTATTGTTATAGTGTTGTGTTAATATTACAATCCAGTATTAAGACACACACACACACAAACACACACACACAGTAGTTCTCAAACTATGGGGTGGGGCTGGTACAGTGGTTCTTTAACTCTGGCCCACCTGGGGCCACTTACAGGGCTTATTAAACAGATTGCTCGGCCCATCCCCAGGGTTTCTGAGTCAGTAGGTCTGGGGTGGGGCCCGAGAATTTGCATTTTTAATAAGTTCCCAGATGATGCTGGTGCCACTGGGCCCACACTTGGAGAATCACTGGGCTAGTGTATGGTCTCTATGCAAGTACGAACCTGGAGGGGCACCTGGGTGGCTCAGTCATTGAGCGTCTGCCTTCAGCTCAGGTCATGATCCCGGGGTCCTGGGATCGAGCAGGGAGCCTGCTCAGCCCCACATTGGGTTCCCTCTGCCCCTCCCCTTGCTTGTGCTCTCTCTCTGTCAAATGAAGAAAATCTTTTAAAAAGTTTTTTAAAAAAGTATGAACCTTGAGCTGCTGAGGAAAATGTCAGGAGCTAATATGGCCAGGTCACTGGGGTCGCTGCCCTGATCAGAAAGTTCTTCATGGCTCACAGAGACTGAGATTCTGTTACAGATGGGGGAGGTGTCACCCTCACAGTTTCCGGGGGGGTGCCATGGTGTGTCTGACTGCAGGGCTCCCCAGTAGACACATCTTTAAGGCACCTGTCCATTAAAGGAATCTCTCCCTGGGCAACTGCTCTTCCACATCTGCTCCTCCCTACAGCCCCTTCGGACCCAGAACATGGGGCTTCACCCCATAAGGACCCATGAGTGATCTACTCCTACTGCCATCTTTCATCTGTGAAGAAACCAAGGCCCAGAGTGGAAAACCAGGCAGTTGCCACGTGGCTGGCTGGTGGCAGCACTGAGGTTAGAACCCAGGACTCCTGGCTTCTGGGCCACGGCTCTTTCTCTGCTCTTATGCTCTGGGCTCTAGAGAGTCAGCAGAGCTCCTTTGCCAACGTTCAGTCACTGATAGAGATATCTGCTGGCCTGGCCACCCACAGCCTTTCACCCTGAGCAGGTGTTGCTGATTAGAAGCTTCTGTGCTGGGGCCGGCACTCCCAGTGTGGGGGTCACATGCATGCTGCCACTGCCCAAGTTCAAACTGAGACCCTCCTGGACCACAAGTGCCACGGCCGCCAGGAAACTTCTTCCTGGGGTCTGTGCTAAGCGGTTCCCAGCTGGTTGGCCCTTGGGGACTCAGCACCCCCTCCACACCAGCACTTTGGTATTCATGACCCTCCTTTGAAAAAGCATTTTGGCAGTGGGAGTTTGCCCTGTAAACTTGCCATAATTAAAGCCACCCAGAGAGACTCAGCAGAGGTTCAAATCTGATTTCAGGCCTGAAATCAGTCATCCCAGAGTTCTGGGACGCACACATTGCCTGCTGTCCCCCAACTCCAGCTCACAGGCTTCCAGTGGCCTCCACGAGACATTCTGGTGCTGTATCTTGCTGGCAGGTGCAAAACCAAAAGGTTGGAAGTGCAGAGTGCATTTCTGGGTAAACATTTCTGCACTCATTGCCTCATCCACCCCCATCCCCCTTTCTCACCCATCCAAAGGATACAGAGAAGCCATTCTTTCTAATAGAGTCTGTTACTGCTATTGTAATAAACTTTTGCTAGAGTGAACAAAGAATCAATATCTGCTAATGGAAAAAGACTGCTACTAGTAATATCAAAGGATCTGGTTCTTAATAGGTCAAACTGTGCTTCAAATCAGAGGCCCCACATAGATGCTGGCAGAAATCTTCTTTAAGGGGATTCAGGCCACCTTCAGGTTTGGGATTTTGCCAGCTAAGAATGTCAAATGTAATTAATGTAAAATCATGCAGGCAAACTGGCCTGGTTTTTACCCTCCGGCTGGGTCCACCTCTATAGCAGGTGAATTATTCCCAAAACACAACCTTGTGATCATTCCTTTCAGTAAGATGGATCACAGTGGACTTTCCACACAGCTACATAACATGAAGTGTCATTAGAATTAAGGCATAACTTTAAAGCTCCATTCTACAGA
Source organism: Callorhinus ursinus (assembly GCF_003265705.2). Lineage (NCBI taxonomy): Eukaryota > Metazoa > Chordata > Mammalia > Carnivora > Otariidae > Callorhinus > Callorhinus ursinus. The sequence goes on from NW_027397066.1 coordinate 151,624,555, forward strand.
TAAGGAACCCAAGTCAGATCCAGAAAGTTTGAACGGCTTACCCAAGGTCTCACACTGAATGAATTTGGGCTTGGACTCAGTCCTCTTGAGCCCCACACCTCTCTGCTTCTTTTTCAAAGTTTCAGGAAAGTCTTTTTTTAAAAAAACCTAAGTGCAATGATGTAGTGAAGAAAGCACCTACGTATTGCTTGTGGCTATCCCTAGGAATATCTGCTTCCACTAGACGAAGATCTCTTTAAGGAAAAGGACTTTTGATTATTTACCTTTATATACTCAGCACTTAGCGTATGCCAGTCCATTGTATACATGGACTGCATGTTGGTAGTTACAAGAGTTGACAACTTGAACTAACCTTAATTAAAGCTGATATAAAGCTAAAACTAGTTTAAAAGTTCTGGTCAAGTGAAACAGAGGATTTCCTTGGGGTTTGAAGTGCTTCATAACAGCTAATATGTACTGAGTACTTACTGTGTATCAGGCACTGTTCTGTAATTTACATGGAGTAGCTTATTTATTGGTTACCAAACAAGGCCAGTGCTATCACTGTCCTCATTTTACAGAAAGGGGAACTCGGGCAGAGTAGAGAAGGACTGTGTGATACCCAAGAGCACGTACTAAGTAGCCCAGCAGAGATTCGAGCCCAGACTATAAGACGGCAGAACCCGTGATATTAACGTTATGCTATATTGCCTCTAGGTAGGCGCCTGACCAGAAAGGGGATGAAGTCCTGAAGATGCCTTGCAGTTAAGCAAGCCGAGTGTTGTTTGCTATTTGTTCCTGGTCGGACTGTAGGAGCAAGGGCTATGAGGATCCCCTAAAACCACACCAGAAACATCAGTGCCCTAAATAATACATCATCTTATGCATACAAGTTGCCTTAATGTTTGCCAAATGATTCAACCCAAGGAATAGATGATCTATCCACTAAGCACCAGTGAGCTGCTGAGACCATCAGAAGTGTAAGCCTGCAACCCAAAAAGGGATGTCACTAACAGATCAAGTCAAGTTCCAGGAAGACACGATCTTTTCAGGGCCCTTCAGAAGCAAGGCCTCAATCTGATGGGGAGGGGGACACTGTTATTAAGTAGGAACCCAGGGCAGTAATGGCTCCCATCTGAAAATCTGCACAGAAATCTCCAGCAGAATGCTGGTTTTGTGGACCTAATACTCAACTCCATTCCTGGGCAAAGAAGTGAGGGAAAATTCCCTCTAGCAGTGGCCAAGATGGGACAGCCATAAGTACAGGTACAGGAATGACTACGACCGGACACTTGTACAAGCCGTCAGGGCTGGGCTTTGCCCCCCACCCCCCGCTTGATGTTGGTCCTTGCGGGGTGGCAGGCACCTGCAGGGGTGACCTGTGTGTGTTCTCCTGCTCCCATCCGTGATGTGGCCTCCTGCAGGCAAAGAGACAGGAGCGAGCTTGATGCCTTATTTACCGACGGGCTGCCATTCTGAAAACTCCAAAGTTGAGGGACCTGCTGCTGGCGAATGGGCATCTCCCATTAATCCTGACTCCCTGCTGGTGTTCACTGGTGAAGCCCTTGGCCCCTGCTTCCCCAAACACATCCCATTCCTACTGAGACACCCACAGAATTCCAGACTCCACAAAACGTCATTCCACTGGGGCATTCAGAGAAACATGTAAGCATATGAATTCGATTCTGCAAATACATTTGTGGTAGTGCCCCGAATATGGAGCTTGTCACCCACCTCAAGGGCCAAAGATCCATCCCACGCAAGCATATGTGGTGTCCATGCCAGTAACTTCTGATCGGGCAAAGTCTGACAATAAGTCAGATTGCGACAGAGCTGGTGCTAGCCTTATTTTTTTTTTCTAAATTTATTGCAGGGAGTGAGGCAGAAAGAGAGGAAAAAGCAGCAAGGGGAGGAGCAGATATGTGTCTGTACAAGCCAATTCCAAAAGTCTTTTGTCTGTTCAAATATATAAGAGATCTTGAAGATAAAATTGAGGGGAAAACACAAATGAAATGGTGAAGCTCTCTGAACGTTTCCAAGCGAAGACCCCTGACAGAACCAGCTACATCTCTGTGATCGTTTTCCTGCTGATGTACAGTGGGAAGGACACGGAAGACTTACACTGTCACTCTACCTGTCATTTACTAGCTATAAGACCTGTGGCAAGTCATATAATATTTCTGAGACTTAATCTAGTGATCCATAAATTGGACCCTAAGACCTTCCTCATTGAGTTCTGTAAGACCCGTATGTACAGCACCAAGCCTGGGTCCTAGAGCACAGGATTTGCTAAAGTAGCAGTTGCTCTTATTTCATGTCTAACACAGAGCAGCAGAGATGCTGGGGTCTCCCCACTCCTGAGGCAGCCAGCCGATCCCATACCACAAGGCCCTGGATTTAGGAGAGTAGCGATTTTCCCCTCTACTCTACCTATCCATAATCCTCAAATTATATTCTGTGAGTTCAACTTCTGCACTTTCTTATCATAAACTCCACAGGCGAAGTGTTCTGGGACCAAAAGGATCGTGGGAATTTGGCCTCGAGAACAAAAGCCCATCAGCTCACACGCACTGAACAGAAGGAGACTTGACTCCTCCATCAATCAGCCTAATAGCAGGGGAAAACGTCTCCACTGCTGTTCCCTGTGTTTGCCCAGATAAGCCAGGAACGGGGTGTGCAGTGTGCCGGGGGGAGAGCAAATGCCACAGCTAAGGATGCTAACGTGGCAGGAGTCACACACCTGCCCTCAGGTCTGGCCCACGCAGTCTTTCTGTGGATTCCGAAAGCCAGTGGCCACAACACTGACCCCACAGCCAAGGCCCTCCTCATACCCTGCACCGGCTCAAAACTCTCCACGGCCTCCGTGGGGTCTACCCCATCAGGCCCATGCTCCTCCATCTGACTATGAGGGCTCATCATGATCGGACACATTCCCACTGCTTCTCTCTTGATCCCCACGGCCCTCTGACATCTGCCTTCTCTCCTGGTGTCCCCAGAGTTCCATAAACTGCATATGTCTGGCCCCTGTGCCTCCAGTCCTACTGGCTTCCTTCCCGGAGCACCCCACCTCCTCTCCCCAGAAAGACCAATCTCGACCTCGGCCATGGGCCAATGCCTGCCCTGCTTCCTCCATGAAGCCCACCAAGGCAACAGCACAGAGCCGTGTCGCAGCACCGTCAGGCAGGCCTGGCTTCGAGCCCACATCCCAGCCAACCAGCTAATTGTGGACAATTCACCTAGCCTTTCCAGTCCTTGGTTGGCTATTTGGCCAATGACAATAGTTAAGTGCCTCACGGACTGGATGGGGGACTAAGTACGATGAGGCTTATAAACACACACTTAGCACAGTGCTTGGCATGCCGTTAAACCTTTACGGGAAATCCCAGTTTTACCTTTAAAGGAATCTCAGCCACTTTTAGTTGTCGACCCTCCACTTTGAAACCCTCATAAACGGCAGCTATGATCTTAATGATTATTCCCTGACTACCCAACCTTCTCTCAGAAATTCTCACAGCGCCTACAGCCTGCTTCACATCATTCAGTTACTCGTTCTGGTTCTCTGATCTTAGCTTTGTCTAATTGCAGACTTGCTCCCTTTGTTCACATCCGGAGCGAGGGAGGTGGGGGTAGATTCATGTTGACTGGATCATTTCTGCTGCTAGGAACACAGTGGCTGTGGAAGTCAGATTCTCTGAGATTCGGTTTAGTTCTCTAGAAACCGGCAAAACAGCACTTGCCCTGCTTACCCTGTAACATGATGGCAGGAAGCAAAAATAAAGTGCTATGTGGACGCACATGTTCGACCTGCAAAGCACTACACATGCCTAAGGAATCTGTTTATCTTATTTGCAAGCGTGCTGAAGATAATCTCTGTGGAGTTCCCTTGGAAAATTACTCTAAACACTTGTGGCTCAATGAGGCCTGTGATTGTAATAGTCTATTTCTTAATTCCTAATTGGACCCCTTGGGCTCATATGGCAGCAGCTGCCCAGCAGGGCCAATGACACCCAGTGAGAAAGCCCCGAGCAGAGCTGGAGGTGAAAGGTGGTAGGACCTGCCGCCCGGGTGAGAAGAGCTCACGGCGCCCTCCCAAAGCAGACAAAACACCACGTGCAGAGGTGCAGAGGTATCAAAGGGAACAAAAGAGCTCATGGCAGAATAGGCAGAGTAAAGGGGGCGGGGGATTGGCAGAGAAAAGGGAGTCTGGCAAACTGGGTCCAGCCTTACGTGCCACGCTGAGTCCAAACTCTATCGTGGCTGGGGGACCAAATCTCCTTTTCTCCCTTCCCAACTGGGAGGAATATTTCTCTTTGCTGCTGTTGACTTTGTTCAGGCAAAAAGCTGAGAACAAGACACAAATAATTATGTCACTCCCAAAGTGTAGGGACCATCTGGGGAAGCCTGGTGCCAATCCTGCATTTATCACGTGTGGGGTCAGGGAAATTGGGGAAAGAGGTGAGGGCCGGCAGAGAGGTTTGGGGACTGATGGCATTCTTCCTGTGTCCAACGTGAGGGACAGCGCACCGAAGCAGATGTCCTCCATAATACGTGTGCTGCCCCAATCTCAAACCCGCGCCACCTCCACGTGGCAAATTACGTCCTTTCTGATTTTCAAGTGCCTTCTGGTATTTATCTCCTTCCTGATCTTGTCCCAAAATAATATACCCTAAAAATAACCAATGAATTAAGTTTTTTGCAGCCACCTAGCATGACACAGAGAGCTCTGTTTCTTCATCGGGATTGCAGAGAAGATGCACTGGGCACGTATGGCCTGAAAGCATCCCCAGAGGATTGTGGTATGGCCGGGTCAAGCAGCATCAGCACAGGATGGTGAACAAATCATCCTCATGGTTAGGAAGAGCCAAAGTCAGAAAAGGATTAGAATTATGGAGAGGAAACGTGGATCATACTTAGGATACATTTTCTAATGACTAGCCGATGTATGGGTAACAGTGCATCCCAGAACAAAAATGCCAGAACCTTTATGTCTCCATGGTAACCTTGGCACATATCTGCTCAAGTAAGTGTTCCCACACTGACTGGCTCATTTGGCAGGAGAACAGATCCACGTGCCAACCCATAGGCTGACCCAACAAGACCTCACAAGTAAAAAAACCATAAGGCATTTTTAACAAAGTGTATTTTCTTCCTTGTTCACCATGACAAGCAATGCCATTCCCCCGATATTCTAGGTACGTAATATGTACTGGAGAAGACACCATGCATCACGGAAGGTCTCAACTCTATCTTGGCCAGGGGACCAATCTTTTTTCCCTGCCCAACATGGACTGGCAGACGAAGAAGAGAAAAAGTGTTTAGAACAAGGGAGAGGCATTTTACAGGTCATCAAAATGTGGGCCCCTTCAGGCTATGGGCCAGGCCTTCATTCTCTGTGCTGACAGGGCAGGTGAGGTAGTTACTATTCTTATAGTAACTATTGTTGGATGAATACATGAATTCATGAGAACTGAGATTACATTGAAAGAAGAGTATTTCTAATGGTTTCAACGTGAAATCTCTCTCCTTAGGAGTCTCGTACATTGGATGATTCTTTGCCTTTTTTGCTATTTCTTGACCCGACACATGAATGTTATGCCACCATATGTAACAGAACCAAAGAATTCTATCTTGAAGAACACTTATCTTCTCTTGGGAAACAGTGCCACATAATAGAAGGAGCATGAAATATAGAGGCAGAAAATCTAGATTTACATCCTGCCTTTGCCATTTACTGGCTGTGTGGTCTTGGGCAAGTCATTTCATTTCTAGAAACATAATGGTTTCCTCAGCTGTAAACAAACATACTAATTACCTAGTAGTTTAGACAATGAAAACAACATGTGAAAGCATTTTGTACCTGCAAAACATGGTACCAATGTTGGTTGTTATTAAACCAGAGAGCAAAAATAATTAACAGAAGTTTAAATCTCTGTCTACCCTTACTGGGGACTCAATGGGTTTCTTCTGCAACTAGAGTGTATGTGTCAAGTATCCATCAAGAATTAGATGATGGGACTTTGCCTCTGTGGATACTTCAGTTATGAATTCACGGTTTCATAATTGCATGGGAGAATGGGTAAATGGCTGTCTTCCCGTATCTGCTATGAGTTATAAAAGGATGATTTTAAACCTGGAAATATGATGAATAATTTTCATGTATGTATTTTTCTTCCTATGACTGTTTAAACAAACAGTTTTGTGGTTAATGGGCCCTAATGAAGTTAAATAAATTATTGAGGGGTGCCTGGTTGGCTCAATCGGTTAAGCATCTGCCTTCGACTCAGGTCATGATCCCAGGATCCTAGGATTGAGCCCCACATCGGGCTCCCTGCTCAGCAGGGATCCTGCTTCTCCCTCTCCTGCTCACCCTGCTTGTGCTCTCTCTCTCTCTCTCTCTCTGTCAAATAAATAAATAAAATCTTAAAAAAGATAAACTGAGCTGTCCATAATGCATAAACAGAATGACCACTGATGACCATTACCTAGCATATATTGTACTTATTTTATTCCATACTTCATCTTTAACATCAATCTTCATTCTAAAATCAAATTTTGATATACTGTAAATTCCCGTAATTCTTTTATATTGCCTTAATTTCTGATGGACTCGTAAAGCATAAAGTACCACAAGTCAAAGGCAAGCAAAGGTCAAAAGATGACCCTATCTTAACTTTGCCCGACAGCAATTTATATACTGTATATAAAATCAGTCTCCATAGGTGGTATTTAGCTTGCTGTAATTATATTTACTTTTGAAATTTTAGTGTCTGCCCATTTCTTTAGGTACTTGGTCTGCAATTAAGGCACTCTACCATTAGGTGGCAGTAGTGTCATAGTCATGCTGTATTCAAATAAGATTCTGTCTCCAAGTCCCATTTCTTAGCTGAGAAGAAACTATTTTTCCTCCTTTAAAAAAAAAAAAAAAAGCTCTATATGAAAAGAGCCATGTTTCAACGATATCTAAAAGACCACCTTACTCTTTAATATTTAACATAAATATAAAACCATTACAAACTTTACATCAAATATTCATCCTTAATTACTCAGTCACTAATTAATATAATCGTTTGTCCCCCAGAACTGAATGCAGAATTTATCTCAAACTCACTAAAAATCCTCAGCTTGTATTCTGACATTCTCTCTTTTAGCTGTTGAACTTCATGCCTTTGCTTCAACACACCTGTGGGATGTTGATGTTGCCATCCCTTGATGGCACAGCTGTATTCCAGAACCACAACTCCGTTTTCTTGCTAAGCTCTTAGAGGCAACCTGAGCGGGAAGTCTTGCTTTGTTTCTCTGCTATTAGATCGGCTAGACGGCCTTTCAGAGTTGCCGGCCCATCTCCCAGTGACAGACAGGTACAAGCATCTGTGGGCAGCAAACACCACAAATCCCTTTACTACAAGGAAGAAAGTGATGTTCCACTCTTCCTTATGGGAGAAACATCCCTCCAGCCCAGGAGAATCCTGAGATGTTGGTTCATTTAAATATCATCTCTCTCTCTCCCTCTGGTTCCCCTAGTAACGACTCTAACTCAGGGTCAGGTACAAACTGTTTCACAACTGCTTTATAAAAGAGCTTTTAGCTTTTATCACAAAACAGTGCACCTTGCAAACAGCATTTGTGCAGAAAGTAGGTAGGGTTTTTAATTCACATCTAGAGGGTTCCATCACTAGAAGCAATCATGGGTGGGACGCTGTTACAGCAGCTTTGGCCTCAGCCCCTCTCTGAGCGGCATCTACAGCCTTCCCCCCAGGACTTAGGTAGATCAACATTCATAGACCCCGCGGGGGTCACTTGTTCATCTTCCAATTTTGCAAAGGAAAACAAGTTTTAGGAAGTCAAATGATAGTAGTGTTGCATTTGATCTTGGTTTTAACTTCTCAGTCTTTTCAAAACTGGGATTCTTCTGATCAGATTTCCAAGGCCGGGGGTTAGAGAAGAGGCCTTAAAATGACCCATTCTGTAAAAATGAGTATTTTAACTTTCAAAAATGTATCATCATAATCACCCTTGTATCACGGTTCATCATTGTATTAAACTAAGAATATAGAACTAAGGAATTTTCGAGGTGGAATGGACATTTTAACACACTTGTACCAAGCTCCGTGGCAGTGAAGCATCCTTTCTATAGCTTCACGACAAATGGTCATCCTGCCGTTGCCTGATTTTCTTGTTGCGGGGCCTTCACTCCTTTGCCAGGAGGGCAAGTCTACTGATAGGCAGCTCTGTTCATGTGGAAATCCTTTCTGATGAGCTAGCATTTGCCTCGTTGCCACTCTCACCCCGAGTCCTCTCCTGTCCCCGCCCCGCCCCACCTCCCGAGTAAGTGAGCATACCCTCTCTTCCAAGGACAGCCCAGCAGGATCTTGAATGCAACCTTCCTACCTCCTGCATTGTTTTCTTCTCAAGCTAAATAGAACTGCTTTCTTGAACCTGCCCCACAAGGCCCCTCTCATTGTAGGTGCCCCCTTCCAGGTATGCTGTGGGTGTCTGGACATGCCAGGCTGTCACCAGTACTAGATATGATGCTCCAGTATGCAGAAGCACAAAGAGGCCAGACCAATGCCAGATACAAAGCAACGGGGTACCTCTATAAGGAGCTCTCTTGGGCTTCCTGGGTTCCAATCTGCCTCTGATATTTACTTGAGATGTGCCTTGGTTGGCTCATCTCTATAATGACAACAGCAACTTCACAGGGTTATTATTAATACACGGAATTAAATCATATTGGATAAGAACATATATAAGGTTACCTCATACAGTGGCCCATGAGTATACTCTCAGTGGACTTGTAGCTAGGACCAGTAATGCTAATTGGAACACAAAAAAATCAGGAGTTTAAGTAAATGAAAACCAGCTTTCTCAGACGAAGGACTATGGGGCTGTGTCTAGAGGTCAACACAACCAATTTTGCTCTGTATTGTCTCGGCAACTCATTGATTCACTCATTCATTGAGCATGCACTGAGCATATACTGGTGGTGCTCAGGATCCAAAAGATGAGTAAAAGAGGCCCTGAGCGCAGGGAGTCTACAGGAAGGACGTACGGTCCCAGCAATGAAGGACAGCTAGTGGGATGGCTATGTCAGAGCAACGAGCAGGGGGCTCTGGGAGCATGGAAGACAGGCCTCTAGCTGGGGTTGAGAGAAGGCTCCCAGAAGGAGATGCCACCATCCGGCCAAAAACCAAACATAACCACCACTGCAACCTCGGTTCCCATCTCTGACACTCACGTTAAGACCTAGACTAAATAGCTTGCCTAGATCCCAGAATGTCTGGGTCCATATGGGGCTGATGGGCTGATGGCTGCCACTGTCTCTACCATCAGCTCAAGCAGAATTCCAAAGAGGCCTGCGAGGCCTGGCTCAGCCATCACCCAGTGCCCTGCCCAGCCCAGGGGTAGGTATAAGCATCCCTTGCATCTTTTCAGCTCCGGCTGCATGCCCATGGTACAGGGTGCCAAACTGTAGGCAGGTGGCTTTGGTATAAATTTAGAGCCCTTTGCTTCCTCTGCCCACTCATAACTTCACACTTTTCCCAAAGCTGCCTTCGACTGGAACAGCTTCCCTCAAAGAAACATGAAACCTCTTCTCTTTTTCTCTTCAGGGAAAAAAAAACAAACAACAACAACAACAACAACAAAAAACTCCTTCAAGCCCATCTGGTCTGGAAAGCCATCCAGATTCAATGGTTGTTTTTCCACAAGGCCAACATCACAGGTCCCCAGGTGTTCTCCAAATCCTGCAGAAATCTCTTCTGTCTGTCATGAAGCAGCAGGGGAGTAAGGCAGGAAAGGCTGCTACGCTTACATAAGAACTAACAGATGACGGAGGGTCTCTCCCACAACCCTAATGACTAGTTGAGATCCAGTGGGGGGGGGGGCAAAAGGATATGCCCGAGAGCCAGGAGTTCTGGGTCTATGACTCCATCCTTCCGTTAAGTAGCATGTGACCTTGGACCAGGCAACCCACCTTCATGCATCTCAGCTTTCCCATCTGGGCAACCAGGAAGCCTGACAAGAAGAGTTAAATTAAGACAGGTCTTCCCGCCCTACAGCCAGAGCTTAGGAAGGCATCCGTTCTCCCTGAGACCAGGACAACTGCTTCAGCCCCTAGTCCTGATCCTCTTCTATCTAGAGCCAGGCAAGGAAAAAGTTAATGTTCTCAGTCTGTAAGTAGTTCCTGCTGTTGCCGATAAAATTAAATGGCATGGCTATTTTGGTGGAAAATCAGGTAAAAATGCTGAAAAATAAACTCTCCGTCAAATGCCAGCCCCCCCACCCGCCCCATGTTCTTTTTTTATGCCCATTTGGTATTTGTTTTTAATTCTGGCTGATTGTCAATTTTAAAACCTGATGCATAGAGTGGCTTGCTATTCCGGAGGCGTTATTTTAAGATGAAACAATGTAAATTCTGACTTTGGATGGCAGATGGCTGGCAGTTCACTGTTTGGCAAACCAACTGGTATGGTATGTTGGAAATTCAGAGCAGCAGGTATGCAGTTCAATTTGAAACCACCACAGATGCTCGGAGGGAGCGGGGGAGGGGCACAAGCTGGTCAGGAAATTAAGAACAGTACTCTGAGCTCAGAGGGGAAAAAAGATGATAATTAGCTGAAAGTTTCCTTCTTCCAGTCTCTACTTTTTCTTTTTTCTTTCTGTCTTTCTTTTCTTTTTTTCTTTCTTGTTTTTTTGTTTGTTTGTTGGTTGGTTGGTTTGGTTTGGTTCGGTTTGGGTTGCTTCTTAGAAAACCAGGAAGACCCTTAGAAGTCAGTCCAGTGAAAAGCTGCTGATTTTGCTCCGTAGCTGTCTGTCTGGCAAAGCTCAGCCTCAGTGAGGAATTCAAAGGTGAGGAAAACACCGATAAGGGAAAGCTCAAACACGTTCTCCAACAGAGAGGCTCCAAGAGCCATGTTACATAAGAAGCCAACCTGAGAGATGATTTTTAAGACAGGATCAACTAAGAATATTTCAAGAAGGAAGGACTCATTGTTTAGGAAAGACCTACACACATGAAATCGACGACTCCAGTGTTTCTACATCCAGGGAATTTCCCAAAACAGAGTCAGAGGGAAGTAACGTCTACTATGCATTTCAATCAGATTCTAGGTGGTATAGATGGTATCTGGCATACCCATCCGCAGAGGGACTGAACTCTGCCCAGACACGCCCATCACTGAAAGTCTATCCAAAGTCGGTGAGGGCACAGTCTACTTTTAAAGAAGGTCATTCAGGTTGCAAATCTCAAATTGTCAGGCTCCTGTCAAAAGGAATGTCAAAACAAGTCATTAGAACAAGAACTCTTGATGTGTGTGTGTGTGAAAATTGAGCTATTTCTCATTTCCTCCAAATTCGTCTGATGGCTGGAAGGCAAGCAGGGGGTACCTAAGTGCCCTACAATTCTTTCCCTACGGTACCAAAAATGAACAGGAGACCTCACAAGGGAACTGGGATAGAGATCTACCAGATAGAATTTTGAGACTAACAATCTCTCTCAAACTACCCTTGTATTAAGGATCCTCTGGTACATTCAAGGCTTGAGGAGCTTGCTTCAATGATTCTAGAAAGTAGCAAAACTCCCACTTTGAATGTACATGGATTACAACCCAACCAAATTCAGAGCACCACAGTCCTAATGACTAAATAACAAATGGCTGGGACACTCCTGGTCACTGTATTGCATGCAGGTGTTCTGGCCAGAAAAGCAAGCTAATTAAAATTCCAATTTATAATTTAATTGCTCATCTGAACCTTCAGTAATGAATAAAGGATCTCTGGGCTTTAAAATACTACTACTAGTATGGTGGGCCATAGCTTCAGGAGGGCATTGCTAGGAAGAAGTCTGGAGCGAGCGTGCACATTTCTTTGGTTCCTCCTCACACGCTGAGTTGAGTGACTAAGTGTGGTGTTCTTCTTCTCAGCAGACATGAAGCAGCCACAAGGTGTGGTTGTAGGCACTGGAGGCCATGCAGATGAATCAGATGTGATTCCTACCCTATAGAACTTCCCAGTATAAGAGTCCTAATGAAGTGTGAATATATATAATCTCTGATGGAGCATGGTAGGGCCTGGAGGGAAGGGACAGATAAGGAACAGAGGGATCTCTGCACTCTTCATTTCCTGAGGAGGTTCACTCTTCCCTTTCAGAAGGGAGGCCCTCACATGCACTCTGACAGATTCCTCTCCTGCTCTACAGCAGCCCCCTGGGTCATGGTGGGGACAAAGCATCTCAAGACTTTCCCTCCATCTTACAGCCTGGAGAAGTAAACCCCACTTGGCCATGTTCCCTCCTCATCTTCCTGAGAACCTGGTTTAAAACCCTGAGAAGGGGCTGGATCAAGATGGATCCCCAGCTTGAAAATAAATCAGGAACTGCTGTGCTTCAAATATAAAACTACCCGAAAGACAAAGAAATCTAAGGAAGCAGGAAACAGATGACAGGAGAATGGACGTTTCTGGGGGAAAAATGTGCTTGTTATGTCACCAACCACCAAATGCGAACCACACCATTGAAAGAGGCTGGCGAGGGTCCCTGAATATATTTCTTGTAAGTGCTCTTAACACCAAATGGATAAAAAAAAAAAAATGTTTTTTTCTCTGAGATGCTGCAAAAACAGCATGTCCTTCTGTTGTTTCAAAAATGACATTTAAGCAGCAATGAAGCTGAGTGTACTGCGGGGGTAAGGGGGCAGTAGCAGGGACAGAAGAACAAAGGAGCTGGGGGCCAGGAGGGGTGGGGCACATCAGGGACAGCATAGACTGGTGGAGGAAACTGTGTTTAAAAATGGACAAGGAGGCGGGGGAAGAAGGCACAGGAGGCCAGGAGAGAAATCATGACCAGTATGCATACACTTGATTTTCTAGTCTCCTGAGCAGTATTTTGCAAAAGGGCCCCAATTTGAGACCACCTTCCCCTTGGGAGACAATGGTGGGGGAGGAGGGAGAAGAGGCCTCTCTGTAGAGCCTGGACTTTAAGGAGACTGCTTGGCTGGAAGTCATGTCCTTGAAAAGAGCCCATCACAGATATGAAGAGAAAATAGTTGAGGGGTGAAAAACTCAGAAATAGGAATAGAGCCAAGAGGTGTCACAGTGACCCCTCCCCCATCCCACCACCCACATTGTTAAAGATTCCACACCCACATTTTTTGCTTAGATTTCCTTGCTTATACTATCAGTGTAAATGGATATTTCTGATTTGTTTTAGTATCTGTAGGTAAGTCTGTATGGAGAAACACATCCTCAACAGTGCAGAAGAAGAAAGAGATGAAGCTCCATCCGTAGGGGTCAGAGGGAATGAGAACAAGTATCACAAAGTATTTCTCTTTGGTCAGAGGTCGTGTTTCCATTGGCAAGGGAGCTCATAATTAAGGGTAATTATATATGGTGAATCTACATTGTACCAGACACCAAATGCTTTATATTATTACATTAATCCCACAGCAACAAAATGATGCAGGGATTGTTATACCTATTCTACATGTTGGAGAGGTTAGCTACCTTGTCCTAGTCTTGTGGCAAGTTAGGACAAAGCAGGATAGAAGCCCTAGGCTCTCTTACTCCAAATCCAAGAAAGTCCAAGATTTCTTCTCTGTTTCCTCACAAACAAGAGATTCAAACAAAGCGAAACAATGAAATGGAATATGAGGGAAAGACAAACCACATATCTCATGTGAAGGAAACTATTTCCCTTACCAGGAAATGAAAGGAAGGCCTAGGGGGAAGAAAAAAACAAGAAAAAGAAAACACATTTTTGCCCCAAAGGGTGAGAGTATGATATTAAAAAGTTGAAATTTTAAAACAGATAAATTAGGGAAATATTTTTTGCATTTCAAAAGACATATTTACTTGATAAAGTGATTTTCTGAAGTTACTTTAAGTAGATGGCTTCCAAGTACATTTAAGCTAAGAGCCAAATAAACATTTTCCACATGTAACTTGAGGAGACTGGTGGGTTCCTGAGAAGGAAGGAAAATATGAGTCCTGAAATGTCTCAACTGTGTCTCCCAGCAGTAATTTTTATTTGCATTCAGAGTTTCCAGTCTTCAGGGATCCTAATAAGATGCAAAAATAGGCTTATGTGCTCCCAACACCCAGGACATAATGGCCTGACAATAATGGGAGATTCAAAGGAGAAGTTACCTATTGCACAGGTGTGCCCACAGCCACAACCACCAAACTGAAGTTACAGCCTAAAGAGTTGAAAGAAAAGACCTAGAGCCACAAATCCCAACTACAAATCTCTCAAACAAAAGTTTAATAAACTTTAGAGACAGGACCCAGAGGCTTTGGCCAAGGCAGAAACGCAGCATTATTAATATGTCTCATAACAGCTAAGGCAGTCACTGATCTGAGCTAAATCTTCCCCCAACACATTGCATTTCAAAAGGACTGTTATCTCAGAAAAGGTTGCATTAAGTGTCTCTTGTGATTATGTCTCCAAGAAACAATACTCTTCTCCTCATTAAATGTTTCAGTGGGTGGCCCTGCTGAAGGCGGCAGGAACTTAACCCCAGAGCCACAGAGCCCGAGAGGACAAAAGAAGAGGTCACCAAGGAGCTGTCCAACTCTATTAGCTGGGGTGAAGCTGTTTATTGGGTTGAAAACAGCTTTAATTAGGGACCTCTCAAAGAAGCAGATAACTTATTGCTATATAAAGCGCTTTAATAGACAAAGGCACTGGAAGTCACAGGCTTACCCAACTACTTTCCATCCTGGTTGTGGTTCAAAGTGGCAGGCTGTGAACTCTAAAAGCCAATTCAACAGTTGCAACTCATTATCTCCATGTAACAGGCAGCAGAAACACTCTCCTCCTACTAGAGGGTGAAGTCCACCCATACCATGGCCAGACCCTGTGTCCCTGGCACCCCAATGAACAGCCAGACTCTTTGGAAATAGGATGAGTTACCAAAAGGACTGCCTGTGGACCGGGGTTCTAATCCACAGGTAGACAGTTTCGTGTCATTCCACCAACATTTATCGAGTAGATGTTATATACAGGACAGTGTGAAGTGTTGCTGCTGGAGATTCAACCGTGAGTCCTGCCCTCCACTAGCTTAAAACCCCACTGGGGGATTCTAGGAAGAGAGCACCTGCAGCGATATTCTCCCAGTGCCTCATAGAAAAAAATTACAGAGAAACTACATGCAAAATCAAGAATGCATGGACAACACTTACAACAAAACTAGGTGACAAGGTATCCCCATAAATCCCCAAAATATAAGCCATTGGTCCAAACAACCAACAGCCACAAGGCACATGATGTGTATCACTGGCGTCTAGGCTAGAGAAGGCAGAGGGGAACAGCAGGCATCTGATGGACCTGAGAATAGGACACCAAAATATCCAACAGGAATTTACTGGAAAGTACAGATAGCCAAGTTGGGAAGAGAGGCTAAAACTGGGAGCAGTTTTGCTCACTCTAATAGAAGCATTTAAGGACCTGTGTTAGAAGGTCCGAAGTAAAGAGGCTGAAACTGCATGGTTCCTATGAATGTTCAACAAACTTTTCCAGGAGTCCAGTGCTGGGAGTGGAATCAAAATTGATCAGATTGAAATTACAGAGATAAAGGAAAGATGCAGGCTGGATAAAAATACAGGAGGGGAACAGAAACAGGAAATCTCAAAAAGAAAACTGCCATATTTTTTTTAACACCAAGTGAAACAACAAAAGAAGGAGCACCGTTAAGTTATAAAGCTAAATAAACCAATCCTCCTCCTAAAAATTCAGGAAAGTAAATTCACATAAAAATTCACACTTTGCAAAAAAAACCACATCTAAGACCACCCTCTTCTGGGGGAGCTAAGTAGGGGACCTGGGAAATGGGGACTTTCTGTGGCAGTGTGTATGTAGGTAAAATTGTAAACAAATCTATCATCAAAAAAAAAAATAATTAGTAGAAGAATATCATCCCTACAGATAATAAAGGCATGCCAGAAAGATGGGCTCAGAAAACTATCAAAATTACAGTATTTTTTCAAAATCAACTAAAGGCCTTAAGAAAATGATGCAAGATATGACATAATATTAAAAAAAATTTAGAAATGAAAGCTAAACTAGAAGGAACACAGAAGCTAATACATAAAACAAATGACGCCTATGGGAAAAGAGAAGGTAAAATTAATAAAATGTTTTAAAAATCAAAAAGAAATAAAGAGATAAAAAGGATCTCAAGAAAGGGACAAATACGGAAGATAGGAAAAGAAGATCCAACAGTGGCGAATAGGAGTCAGTCTCTAAAAAAGAAAAATCAAGGTAAGGGAAGAGAAAAATATTAAAATGTATGACTCAAGACAATTTTCCTGAAATTTTTAAAAAAGATTTGAAACTATATATTGAAAGAGCATACCACCTACCCAATATTATCAACCCAGAATGATCAACATCTAGACATTATCTTGTAAAATTACTAGACTTTATAAATAAAGAAAAATATTTTATAATACATGACTTATAAAGGAAAGAAAATTAGATTATCACATGTTTTTGAAGGCAATATCTTATGCTAGAAGAAATTGGACTATTTTCTTGCATTTTAAATAATCATATAATAGTTAAGAAAAAAATGTGCACTAAGGTTTTTATATTCAGCAAAACTGACTTCATGTATAAAAAACACAAGCTGTTATCAACAAGCAAGAGAATACTGTCCCATGAGATGAACCCTTACTAAGGAATCTACTAGAGAATTAACTTCAGACAACCAAAATGACTAAATTGGCATCAACATTAAGAACAGTGAGTATTAAATATATAGCTATAGAACTAAAACTAAATGGCAGTTAAAAAGGACAGATTTGGCTAAATGATTTTTTTCATAACACAAATATAACAGAACCATCAAAATTTGGGGGGAGGAAAGAGAATATGGATATAAAAAATTTTAACTGTTTTCAGGAATCATAGTTGGTGGTACTATTATTATATTACTGTTATTCTGAGACTTTAATAATAATTATGGGATAGTCTCATTCTAATTCCATGTTTTTAAGAACCAGAATTCTTGGGGCGCCTGGGTGGCCAGTCAGTTAAGCGTCTGACTCTTGATTTTAGCTCAGGTCATGATCTCAGGGTTGTAAGATAGAGCCCTGCTTTGGGCTCTGCACTGGGCAGGAGCCTGCTTGGGATTCTCTCTCTCTCTCTCTCCCCTAACCCTCCCCCTCCCGTCTCTCTCAAAAAAAAAAAAAAAAAAGAACCAGGATTATTGGCTTGAAATAAAGGAGATATAAAGGTAATATAAAATAGTTAAGTAAAAACTCTACAGTTTTGAATCTGAGTCTGAAATAGTCTGAACTCACAGAGCATTTGATCAGACACATTACACATGCACACACATTACATAAATGTATGCTATGTCTGATGAAAAAGTTAGAAACAATGACCCACCCAACTCAGTAAGAATAAGCACCCATAGTATCCAGTCTTGAAATACCTTTTCCCATTCAAAGAAACCAGGCTTCTTGGAGAAATGGTTGATTCCAGGTCTGAGACAGGAAATAACACAACAGGATCTTGGAGTGTCTTCATATACAATACAGTAAGAAAGATCAGTAACTTCCTGAGGCCATGTCAAAAGGACCCAGGAGCCAAGTGAAGAAGTTCTAACTGGCAATGGATTGGACCCATTAAATACGTGTAAATACATGAGTTCATAACATTATTTAAAAAGAATTAATTGGTTATATTTTAAGGATGACAGAAAGCCAACTTAAAATCTTAACAACTGGATATATAAATGCACTGAATATTTATTCTCCCTTTCCTATGGGAACTGTGCCAAGGGGTAACCAAATGGTAGGTAAATGGGAGCTTCTCCTTAAAAAATGATCCCAGCTATTAAATGAAAACAAAATTATATGGCATCATTTTGCAGCCATCAGTGAAGTGGTGGATCTAGACATGAAGCATCACTGAGTGTTAACGTGACAAAGTAAAAACCAGACGTTACGTGCTTCCCGATGAAAAACACTGCTGCCTTGTCAAAGAGATTGAACCTGAGTCTGGATAAGTCTCTGGATACAGCTGCCAATGTGCAGGAGATACAAAAAGTGGAGGAATATGCTGAATGGCACCACAGGTATGCAAGCTTGTGGGATTCTACAGATTAAAAAAGTCCAGGTCCTTCCATAGAAAAGCGTAAGGAGACGGAAGGGATGGAAGGGATGCTGCAGCTTTTAAGAGACTTAAAGACATATCTTTTTTGTTGTTGTTTTAATGAGCAAGACTAAAAAAATAGAAGTGAGGAATGCAAACTTAGGTGAAAAATCCAGAGAGAAATGCAAGAGAGGAATTACTGCAAAGATTAAGAAGCTATGATTGCAATGGAGCAAATGGAGGGGCTTTGAGGGTGGCTGGCAAAGTTCTGTGGTAACAAGTGTTTGCCTTACAAAAATTAACTAAGTATAGATTTTAGTATTGCTTTCTGTATCTCTTCAATTTTATAATAAAAATATGAAAACAAAATTTTAAAAATTCCAATAGGGATCAGTTTTAAAGTATGTTTAGAGTGCTCTAGGTTCTCCCTAGATAAAAACTAAGAGATAAGACTACCAACTAAAGAGTTAACAGTAGTGGAGGCCCAGATTTCCTGACTCTAACCACTCCTTCTTCAAAGCTGGGGCCACTTAATCCCAGCTCCCTAGATAAACTAAGGAGTTTCAGGTGAACAGCTCAGTGCTCTGGGCTGCTGGCCCCATCCTGGCCATTGTGAACAGGCTCTTTCTTCAAATCTCAGTTCTAGTACGAGATACCAGTTTTCCTCTTGTTGAGACTATAGAACCCCGGTTCCTATGGAATAAGGTCAGCCCTTATCATCTCCAAATCTCTAAGAAATTAGATTTCTACTTTGAATCCTAGTCCCATGACTTTTGGGTCTCCCTGATGCAGGCCATCTGCCTGGCTAGACTTCTGACCATTCCCTGCTTCTGGAATCCACCACCCAGGACCAACACCAATCATCCACCTTCTGCAGGTGCCCATCAAGAGTCTAAAGCTGGTCTCCAGCCAGCCAGGACTTCTAGGTGCTGCCTATTTCCAAAAGTCACCTGATGGCATGATTTCTCAAAGAATGACTGTCCTGCTGTAGCCCAGGCCCTCTGCTGTTATTTATGTTCTGAAGGAATTTACCTATTAGGCAACTTCTCCAATTTCACTGCAGTTTCTTTTTCTTCAATACAGCATACCATCCAAGCCAGATTTTTCTAATCCAAAGACTCAGAAATGCCCTCAGCCAGATCATCTTTTTAAATTACCTCATTTGCTTTTGTTAGGAAACTGAGCATCAAAGAAGTGATGGTGGGTTTGGCAGGTCCCACATCTATCAGTGACAAAGGTTGTGCCAGAACCCAGGACTCTCTGACAATGATTTTCTCCCTCCTACCTATCCATCCATCCTCGCCTATTGTCTCTTTTCAAACATGCACTAACACTCAGCACTTCCATGCAAGTTGCCATTAGCTCAGTGCCAGGAATGATGCTAGGCAGGGACAGATGGTGCTAAGGGCTGGTGGAGCATCTTGGTGCTATAGGTTAATGAACAAGGTACACACAGTCCTGCCCTAACACAAATAAAGATTTATGGGGAGGATAATAAATAAGAAGTTACTGTAGAACATGCTAAATGTAGACACAGATTCTCTCAATGACCAAACTCTACTCAGACTCCCCTGAACTCTTTCAACTAGGCCTGGCTTTTGGACTTCTATGTTCATCTCTGTATTGTCCAATTTTAGCAAGAATCATGCTAAATTAGTTTAACCAGAACCCCCCACTCTCAACATGTGATCACCCTTGATATCTGACCATATTCCTCATCCCCTACTACCCATAGGTGTCTGACTGCACTGGCTAGCCTTCAGCAAAGAATCCTGGTAGGCTGGTTTAGCCATAATCCCCTTAACCCTGATGTTTCCCCTTCGTAACTTTCCATCCCGGCAACCCCACCCTGAACCCAGGCTACAAATTCCTACTTGCCCATGCTATATTTGAAGCTGAGTCTAATCTCTTCCCCCCACTGCAAGACCTCATTGCAGTGGCCCCTACACCTATTACCATGCTCCCTATTGAATAAGGTTTTCCTTACCATGAATACTTTTTCTATAACAATGCCATAGTACAGAAAGGACATGGTGCTACTGACATACACATGTGAAAACCTATAAAAAGCTATAAAAGTCTACACTGCCCATATGCAGCAATTCCCCTTCTGGAAACTTATCCTAGGGAAATAATCATGGCTACATGAAAAGATTTTGCTATATTATGCTTATCACAGCAGTGTTTATAATTATGAATTGTTAGAAACAACACAAATGTCAAACAATACTGGATTGGTTAAATTATGGCATATCCATTCAATGGAAACTATGTAGCAAAAAATAATATGGGAAAATAACATGTAATGATATGAAAAGATATTCATGAAATATTGATCATGAAAACATTAAAAAACAGGATGTATACTAAAAAAATTAAATAAATAAACAACAGAATGCATACTAAGATTCTGTTGTTTAAGGTATTTATTCCCAGAGAAAGGAACAAAAGTTTATATACCAAAATGTTTCAAAATATGATTATTAAAGATAATTTTTATTCTCTTTTTGCTTATTTGTATTTTCTACAATAAACATACATTAGTTGTGTAATAAATTAAAACAAAATTTTCTTCCTCCAGAAAACTCCTTAAAAACAACACTCATCTGACTCTATCACTTACTCATTGTCATTGCATGTTCTTGCTCTACAATTTGATCTTGCAAACAATGTGGATTCCACCAACTTAGAGATAAAATCCAAAGCAAATGCATTATAATTCAAAAAAATGTATTAAGGCCTTCAGTGAGCTGGCTCCTCTGCATGTTAGAAGATGAGCTTTCCTAAGAAAATTTTCACTCAGGGCTTAAAAAAAACAATAAATTTAAACTCTAGTGCTAACAAAAGATATACAAAACAAAATAAAGTGCTATTCTATGCTTATTGTAGCAACATAAAAAAAAAAGCACCAAGGCTGGTAAGATGTAATAAGAAACATTGCATGGACACACCCTGTAGATAGGCTCAGCGATAGCCCCAACCACTAACATGCCCCAATAGTCATGGCCCCACCCCACAGCTAGGCTGGGGCCCAGCACTGCCCATCAACACACCACAGCTATGACCCACTACAACAGAAAGATGCATATAGCTTACATAGGTGACACCCCTTAATCACCTACCATTAGTGACCAAGGGAGATTCTGCTTCTGGATTCCACAGGACATCTTTTATATAAGGCTACTCCTTGAAAACTGGGAGAGGTAGCTGATTTATCTAGCACATCCAAACAAACACAGCAAGTTAGGCAAAGTGAGGATACAAAGGAATATGTTCAAAACAAAAGAACAAAGAAAAAAACTAAATGAAATGGAGGTAAGTAATCTATCTGATAAAGAGTTCAAAGTAATGATTATACTCAGAAGAAGAATGGATGAACACAGTGAGAACTTCAACAAAGAAATACAAAATCTAAGAAAGTACCAAACAGAAGTTATAACTGAACTGAAAAATAAACTGCAGGGGTTCAACAGCAGAATAGTCATTCAAGTAGAAGAATGAATAAGCAAGCTGGAAGACAAAGCAATGGAACTCATCAAGACAGAGCAGCAAAATAAAAAAGAATTAAGTGAAGATACCTTATGGAACCTCTGGGACAGCATCATGCAGAATAACATTCACATTTTAAGGACCCCAGAAGGAGAAAAGAAAGAAAAAGGGCCATAAAAATTATTTGAAAAAATAATGGCTGAGAACTTCCGTATCTGGAGAAGAAATCAGACACCCATGTCCAGAAAGTACAGGGAATTCCAAATAAGATAAACCCAAAGAGATGCACACCAAGATACATTATAATTAAAATGGTAAAAGTTATAGGAAAATAGATAATCCTAAAAGCAGCAAAAGAAAAACAACTTTTAATGAACAAGGGAAATCCCATAAGATTATCACCAGATTTTTCAGCAGAAACTTTACAGGCCAGAAAGGCATATTCAAAGTGTAGAAGGAATTAAAAGACCATCCAAGAATTTTCTACCCAGCAAGATTATCATTCAGAATTGAAGGGAAGATTGACAGCTTTCCAGATAAGCAAAAGCTAAAGGAGTTCATCACCATGAAACTGGCCCTACAAAAATTCTTAAAGGGACTTCTTTAAGGCAAAAATAAATGGCACTAATAAGAAAACATATGAAAGTAACAATCTCATTGGAAGTGGCAAGTATATAACAAAAGTAGTGGATAAAGCAAGAGTAAAGACTAAAAGACAAAAGTAGTAAACTTAACTACTACATGAAATAAAAAGATGTAAAATGTGTCATCAGAAATATAAAGGTGGTGGGAGGAGTAAAAAGGTAAAGCTTTGAAACGTGTTTAAGTTGTTATCAACTTAAAACAGACTACTATTTACATAGGATATTTGGTATGAACCTCAAGGTAACCACAAAGAAAAAACTTATAGTAAATACACAAAAGAACAAACAACAAAAACACACAGAAAACAAGACCCATCTATATGCTGCCCACAAGAGTCTCACTTCAGAAGTAAGGACACACATAGACTGAAAGTGAAGGGTTGGAGAAATATATTCCATGCAAATGGAAATGAAAAGAAAGCAGGAGTAGCTACATGTATATCAGACAAAGGAAACTTTAAGAACTGTAATAAAAACAAAAAAGGGCATTACATAATGATAAAGGGTCAATCGAGCAAGAAGATATAACATTTATAAATATATATGCACCCAATATAGGAGCACCCAAATATATAAAGCAAATATTAACAGACTTAAAGAAAGAAATTGAAGGCAATACAATAATAGTAAGAGACTTTAATATCCTACTTTCATCAATGAATAGATGATCCAGACAAAAAAAAAATCAGCAGGCAACACTGGGCCTTAAATAACATGTTAGATCATATGCACATAATAAATATACACAGAACATTCCTTCCAAAGCAGCAGAATACACATTCTTCTGAAGTGCACATGGACCATTCTCCAGGGTAGATCACATATTTGGCCACAAAAGGAGTCTCAATAAATTCAAGAAAACTGAAATCATATCAAGCATCTTTTCCAACCATAATGGTATGAAACTGGAAATTAATTACAAGAAAATGGGAAAACCCACAAAAATGTGGTGATTAAATAACATGCTACTGAATATGGTTATGTCCATAACCAATGAACATCCAAGAAACCGAAGGGAGAATAAAAAAATACCTAGAGATGGAGCAAAGGCAGTTCTAAGAAGGAAGTTTGTAGTACTACAGGCCTACCTCAAGAAACAAGAAACATCTCAAACAATCCAACTTTTACACCTAAAGAAACTAAAAAAAGAACAAATACACCCCCAGATTAGTAGAAGGAAAGAAATAATAAAGATCAGAGCAGAAATAAATGAAAGAGAGACTAAAAATAGGAAAGACCAGTGAAACTAAAAGCTTCTTCTTTGAAAAGATAAAACAAAATAGAGAAACCTTCAGCTAGAATAACTGAGTAAAAAAGAGAGAGGACTCAAATAAATAAAAACAGAAATGAAAGAGAAGTTATAACCAATATCACATAAGTACAAAAGATCGTAAGAGGCTACTAGAAAATTATATGCCAACAAACAGGAAGAGATGGGTAAATTCCTAGAAACATACAACCTTCCAAGATTCCAATCATAAAGAAATTATAAAATCTGAATAGATCAATTACTAGTAAGGAGATTGAAATAGTAATCAAAAACTTCCCAACAAACAAAAGTCGAGGACCAGACAGCTTCATTGGCAAATTCTACCAAACATTCAAAGAAGATTTAATATTTATACTTCTCAAGCTCTTCCAAAAAACTGAAGAGGAAGGAAAGCTTCCAAACACATTTTACAAGGCCAGC
This sequence comes from Callorhinus ursinus, assembly GCF_003265705.2. Lineage (NCBI taxonomy): Eukaryota > Metazoa > Chordata > Mammalia > Carnivora > Otariidae > Callorhinus > Callorhinus ursinus. The sequence continues at coordinate 151,648,448 of NW_027397066.1, forward strand.
ACTACTCTGATAACCAAGACCAGACAAGGACACCACATACAAAAAAAGAAAATAATAGGCCAACATCCTTGATGAACATAGACACAAAAAACCTCAACAAAATTTTAATAAATTGAATCCAACAATACACTAAAAGGATCATAGACCAGTGAAGTTAATTCCAGGGCTGCAAGGATGGTTCAATATCTGCAAATCAATTGATGTGATACATCACATTCACAAAATGAAAGATAAAAATCAGATGATCATATCAATAGATGCAGAAAAGGCATTTGATAAAATTCAAAATCAATTATGATAAAAACTCTCAACAAAGTTGGTATAGAGAAAATGTAGCTCAACATAATAAAGGCCATATATGACAATCCTACAGCTAATATACTCAATGGTAAAAGGCTGAAAGTTTCTTCATCTAAGAACAGGAATAAGACAAGGATGCCCACTCTTGCACTTTCATTCAACACAGTATTGGAAGTGCTAGCCACAGCAATTTGGGGAAAAAAAAAAGGCATCTAAATTAGAAAGGAAGAAGTAAAACTGTCATTATTTGCAGATGACATGATACTATACATAGGAATCAATAAATGTGGAAAAAGCCAAGATGCCCTTCAACAGATGAATGGATAAAGAAAATGTGGTCCATATATACAATGGAATATTACGCAGCCATCAGAAAGGATGAATACCCAACTTTCATATCAACATGGATGGGACTGGAGGAGATTATGCTAAGTGAAATAATTCAAGCAGAGAAAGTCAATTATCATATGGTTTCACTAATTTGTGGAACATAAGGAATAGCATGGAGGACATTAGGAGAAGGAAGGGAAAAATGAGGGGGGGAAATCAGAGAGGGAGATGAATCATGAGAGACTATGGACTCCGAGAAACAAACTGAGGGTTCTAGAGGGGAGGGGGGTGAGGGGATGGGTTAGCCTGGTGATGGGTATTAAGGAGGACACGTACTGCATGGAGCACTGGGTGTTATACGAAAACAATGGATCATGGATCACTACATCAAAAACTAATGATGTATTTTATGGTGACTAATATAACATAATAAAATTAAATTAAAAAAAAGAAACCAATAAATGAACCAATAAATGAATTCAGGAAAATTTCAGAATACACAATCAATATACAGAAATCTGTGGCATTTGTGTATAGTAATAACTAAACAACAGAATGAGAAACTAAGATAAAACATTTATAATTGCATCAAAAAGAATAAAATACCAAGGAATAAATTTAACCAGGGACATGAAAGAACTGTACACAGAAAAGTATAAAACACTGATGAGAGAAATTAAAGAAAATACAAATAAAGAAAAAGATATTCTGTATTTATGAATTGGAAGAATTAATATTGTAAAACTGTCCATACTACCTAAAGCAATCTACAGATACAATATAATCCTACCAAAATTCCAATGGTATACTTCACAAAACTATAATAAAAAATTCTAAAATTTGTATGGAAGCACAAAAGTCCCTAAATAGACAAAGCAATCTTGAGAAAGAAGAACAAAGCTAGAGGTGCCATGCTTCCTGATTTCAAACAATACTACAAAGCTTTAGTAATCAAAACAGTATGGTATTAGCATAAAAACAGACATACAGATTGATGGAACAGAACTGAGAGCCCAGAAATCAACTCACTTACATATAGACAATTAATCTACAACAAAGGAGCCAAGAACATAAAATAGAGAATAATAAGTGGTGTTGGGAAAACAGGACAGCCACATGCAAAAGAAGGAAAGTAGACCCCTATCTTACACCATACACAAAAATCAACTCAAAATGGATTAAAGACTTGAACGTTTTTAAGAAGAAGAAAACATAGGTGGTCAAACATATGCGGTAAACTCCTTGACACTGATCTTAATAACATCTTTGTGGATCTGACTCCGAAGGCAAGAGGAGTCAGAAAAAAAGATATACTATTGGACTACATCAAACTCAAAAGCTTTTGCACAACAAAGGAAACCATCATCAAAATGAAAAGGCAACCTATTGAATGGAAGAAGATATATGCAATCCATATATCTGATAAGGGGTTAATATCCAAAATATATTAAAGAACTCACACAACTCAACAACAATGAAACAACTCAATTAAAAAATGGGCAGAGGATCTCAATAGATGTTTCTCCAGAGAAGACATATAGATGACCAAAGGGCACACTAAAAAATGCTCAACATCACTAATTATTAGGGAAATGTAAATCAAAACCATAATGCGATGTTACCTAACACCTGTTAGAATGGCTATTATCAAAAAGACAAGAAATAATAAGTCTTGCGAGGATGTAGAGAAGGGGGATCCCTTGTGCAGTTGGTGGGACTACATATCGGTGCAGCCACGGTGGAAAACAGTATGGAGATTCCTTATAAAATTAGGAATAGAACTACCATATGACGCAGCTATTCTACTTCTGGGTATTTATTCAAAGAAGATGAAAACACTAACTTAACGGTGCCTGGGTGGCTCAGTTGTTAAGCATCTGCCTTCAGCTCAGGTCATGACACCAGGGTCCTCGGATCGAGCCCCGCATTGGGCTCCCTGCTCGGTGGGAAGCCTGCTTCTCCCTCTCCCACTCCCCCTGCTTGTGTTCCCTCTCTAGCTGGCTCTCTGTGTCAAATAAATAAATAAAATCTTAAAAAAAAAAAGAAAGAAAACACTAATTTAAAAAGATATACACTCATGTTCATTGAAGCATCATTTACAATAGCCAAGAACAACCTAAGCGTCCACCAAGAGATGAACAGATAAAGATGATGTATTTATACAATGGAGTATTATTTAGCCATACAGAAGAATGAAATCTTGCCATTTGCAGCAATGTGGATGGACCTTGATGGTATTATTTTAAGCGAAATCAGTCAGAGAAAAAAAATACCCTATGATTTCCCTCATATGTGGAATCTAAAAAAAAAAAAACATACAAGCAAAATAAAATGAAAAACATAGATACAGAGACTAGACTAGTGGTTAATAGAGGGGAAGGGGGTTGGGGGGTGAGCAAAATGGATGCAGAGGGGCAACTGTATGGTGACGGATATAGTATAGACTTGTGGTGATCACTCTGTAGTGTATACAGATGTCAAATTATAAAGCTGTACACCTGAAAATTATATAATAAAAAAGAAACACTGTAATGCAGTGCACTGAATAACGTGGACTTTTAAAAGTTAACCCATTGAAAAAAGACAAAGAATTATTTTTAGTTTTCTTCACAGTGCTTGGGCAGATTTTCTTACATGTTGGTTTCCCGCTTTCTGTTGACAATAAAGTTTTGCATCCATCTTTAAAGTCCTTTGCCTCGTCGTTTTTCTTTAAAATTTCTGAAATACAAAGTTTCCCAAGACACGATACAAGTACAGGAAAATAGCTGTTTATTTCTGCTTATGATTGTCCAATGTGGGATTCAAAAGAATTTTCCAAATGGAACTCTGTCATCTGCTAGGCATCTCAGAACACAGAAGTGTGGGCACTAGCTAGAGGGAGAGACTGAGACAGGGATCGGCACTGCTCCCGGCCTCCCCAGCGGGCACCCCCGTCTATTTGGTCTCCTCGATGAAACATATAGGGGTGCCTTAAAGAGAAGTGCAGAGCCAGAGAGATGGGACTTAGCCAAGCCTTAAAGAACAGAGGCTCACCAGGACACTGCATCTAAAGCGCAGACAAGTCAGCCATGCTGCTCTGCAGTACAACTGACCCCCATTTCAAGTACCAGCATCGCAGACTCGGAGGTGAAAGCAAGCCCCAAGAAGGCTCACGGGACCCTCCCAGGGTCCTTCTCTGCCCACTTCATGAAGGGGTCTGGTAGCAATCAGTAACGAATCAGCACAGCGATTTCTTTTATTCATTTATATTTTGGTGAGCACACTTAAACAGAAAAGCTAGCCGCGGCTGAGTGGCTTTTTATTAGCAAGGCTGCGAGGAACTCTGGCTGGCTCGCCCCGCAAGGGACTATTTGCAAAAGGCAGGTCCCTGAGAATGTTCTGTGTGCTGCAGCGTGCCACTACCTTGAGCGCTGCTTTGCTTCAGCATTCTTTGTCTCACGGTGAGAACGTGTGTGAGCGCACACGCATGGGGGTGGCTCTGACCTACGGTGACAGAAGAGTGCAGAGGGAGGGACGCTAATACGCTCATCCTCCTCCCCCACCCACGCGGAGATGGTGACAGGAATGACTTCAACGGCACAAGCACACCCCAAAGACAGCTCCGATGGGCAATGAAGGGAAAGCAATGTGTTTCGCCAGCTGAGCAGCGCGGAACGCTCTGATACACTGCAAGGCGGAACTGATTTTTAAAAAAAAGAAAAGAAAAAGATAGTCGCGGCCCTTTTCTCCCCCTGGTTGTTGTTGACTCTCCAAAACACTGGGTCTGGCGCGGGTTCCGATCCCTGGAGTTTGATGCACGTTTGATTCACAGACTGCTGCATGTCTGCACCAGATGGCCTCGAGTTAATGAACACAAACTCATCACTTTTGCTCACCAGGGAAATGTGCAGCTCAATCTGATTTGTACTCTACAACTAAAAATATTTGAGTATTTTTCGGGAGCATTTTACTGAGACAAAATGGCACTTCAGGAAAGCATTAAAAGAACAGAGACTAACCAGCAAATTGCTACTGCAATCTTCTACACACTGATAAGCCAGCTCTCAGATCATTCTTTGACCAAAACTAAAGTAATATGCTCTGAACTGTGCAGGGACAATGGCCCCATCCTGCCCTCCTACCCTTCTCCTCTCCAACCGCTCTGCCCTGCTCCAAGCTAAACTTGTCCCAAAGCACAACGTAGAACTCACTCCAAGCATAAGATTTTCTCATTTACATACTAGCAAAAACATCCGTCTATACAAACATTTGTATATGCAAACACACAGAATCTTATATATTCTTTTGAGGTATTCGTAGCTACACATTCTTATATATAACAACAGTTTTAGAATTCAGGAAAAGTTCATTAGGTTAACTCTACAGAATCTCCATCTTGTCCGAATGTGATAGAACTTTGTTCAACGGAGTGTTTTCCTGTTCATCGGCATCAGCAAACAAAACCGTGGACTCCTAATGATGAATTACGAAAACAGGAAGCTGTTTCCTATAGCTCACTTCTTCCCTCCTCTAAACGCCCACATTTCCTGTGTTTTGCTAAATCAATCTCAGCCGTTCGGCTCAAAAACATTAAAGTCATAGTTTCTCGAGTCAGCTCAGATCTCATTCTTTCCCAACAACACCCACAACCACACCCTTGGGTTCTTTTCTCATAGACGGTGACTAGGGGATATCCAGGGTCCAGACAAAGTTCCACACAGCCTTGAAACCTGGGTCTCACCGGGGAGCTTGTTAGAAATGCCGAGCCTCAGGCCCTTGCGCCCACCGCCTGAATCCAAGTCTGCATTTTAACAAGATCCCCAGGTGCGCCATGTATAGATGGAAGTTGGAGAAGCGCCATCTTAGTCATCTAATTATGTATAACAACTGAATCCAGATCACCGGTGTGAGTGTCTTGACGGGCAAGAACTTTAATAATCTAGAACCTTCCCTGTAAAGATAATTTACAAGCACCAGGTTTTCACAAAACCCTTTGACTTTTTCATAGCGATCACCTTGACAAATAGAAGTGGCTCCATTGTTTAGAAGAAAACAAAAATCATTGTTCATTGCAAAGTGTTCTTTGTGCAGATTGGCACAAGGGATGGGAAGTATAGTGTTTTCTACTTGAATGGATAAGCTTGGAAATAGAGTGTCACTATTAAGAAACAAGCTTCCAGTGAAGCATCTCCAGGTGCCTTCCCTGGATGTCTTCTGACTCACAGCCTTCTCCTACTTAGGCAGCTTAAATGAGGTTCTCTTTCCAGCCAATTCTGGAGCCGCTGCATAAAATTAGCAGGAAATAATAGTTCTGTATAGTGGTTTAAAACACATACTATTTGTCACCTTGAGGAAAGCCATGGCAGTAGGGGACAGAAGGTCTCTGGCTGCTCAAGATGGCCCCATTTAACCCTTCCCCACCAGGATGACGGCAGCAAATGGCTAAGGAAGTGAAAGGATCCTAGGAACTAGAAGAGACCCAGAGGAAGCACACGTGAGGGAAAGCTGGTTGCTATGGAGGTGGAGGCAGAGGGCCCTGCGGGCGCTGCTACAGGGGGTGAGTGCTGGGGTGTTAGCCTTGGAGCCACTGAGCACAGGGTGGCTGATGGGCCGTCATGCCCAGCCCAGAGACAAAAGGGTGAACTAGCGACAAGCCCGCTCAGCTGGAGGCCCACAAATCTGACCGTGCAAATATGAGAGCTGATTTCTGCTTCCAGTGTTCCAACAAGACGGCTGCTGCTGAGTTCTGATTCGGTGAAACAACTACGGTGGTTCGGGACCGATTTAACTCAGACGCTTAGGCAGACGCTTAACCAACTGAGCCACCTAGGCGCCCCAATGTGACTGATGATTCTTTTAAAAAGAGGGGAAGTGTTTCAATCACACATCCACACAGCTGGTTAACATAAGGCCTAAAATGAAAACCTAGGTCTCCTGATTCTTACAGTCCGAAATTTTTCCTTATGGAGGCTCAGGTTAAAGCAAAAAGCTTAAATGGCAGCTTGAAGGGAACCTGTGACCTCCATTTAGTCCCCGTACCCGTCTGGGATTTGTGCCTGTAAAATGAAGGGGTGCTATGGTCTGAATGTTTTTTTGTTCCCCCCAAAATTCTTATGTTGGAAACCTAACCCCCGAGGTTAGGGTTTGGGGGATGGAGGTCATGAGTGAGGGGCCCTCATGAACGTGATTCGTGCTTTTATAATAAAGGGCTGACAGAACTCCCTGGCCCCTTCTGCCCTGTGAGAATACGAGAAGTCTGTGACCTGGAGGAGGGCCCCACCCGACCACGCTGGCTCCCTGACCTCGGACTTCCAGCCTCCAGAGCCAGGAGAAACAACAGTCTGTTGTTTATAAGCCACCCAGTCTGAGGTACTTTGCTTTAGCTGCCTGAACAGACTAAGATGAGGGGGTTATATGAGAAGGCCCCTTGGTCCTCTTGGGTTCTGACATTCTAGCATTTATGGGCCTCAGAGACAACTCAGGAGTGACCTGTCACAGAATTAAGGCCCGTAGGGCTACAGGGCCAAATTAAGAGCAATCAAGAGACAGCAGTTCTCTACAAGAGTTCTAGCATGGTATTAGTCCACTAAATTATGTACTGATCTCCAATAAGTGTCAGGTCCTGCGCTAGGCATAGCAGGGAGGGAGTTTACAAAAGCAACTAAGGCAAGGCGTCCCTATCTTAGAGAAGTTAGAGGGAGGGAGAGACTCATGTTCAAGGTACATTACCAAGCGCATGGGTGCAGATGTGCAAATGAGCAGGATGCTATGTGGTTGTAGAAGAGAAAGCAATGCCAAAGGGAGTTAGGGTGGCATCACAGAAGAGCTGGGGTTTTATTTTTTTTAAGATTTTATTTATTTCTTTGAGAGAGAGAGAATGAACAGGGGCAGCAGCATAGGAAGAGCGGGAGAGGGAGAAGCAGACTCCCCACTGAGCAGGGAGCCCAATGTGGAACTCGATCCCAGGACGCTGGGATCATGACCTGAGCTGAAGGCAGCTGCTTAACCGACTGAGCCACCCAGGTGCCCCAAGAGCTGGGGTTTTAATGACATCTTGAAGAATGCAAAGAAACGGAGAGAGGTGTAAAGATATTCTAGGCAGAGGGAACTGTAGGTATAAAGGCATATGATGATGAAAACTAGGAGAATGGACAGGAGCGTAGCAGATCACAGAAACATTTCATTGCGTCAGAAGCACACATTGTGCATGTTATTAAAACCCTTTGAAATGGCTACCTTGGCACCTTATGACAGCAAAGGTGAATCTGCTGACAGTGTAAATGTTGAGGCTACCAAAAGTGATTTCTAAATATAAACGTGAGCAATCTAAACATGAATGTATTCCATTTTATTTGTAATTGTTTTAATTTATGATTATCATGTATAATTTGCAGCATCTAATCATGTTTTAAAACTAATAGATGTATTGCATATGATTATTCAGATTTCAGAGGCATTCTTTTCATTCCATTTTCTTAGGCTGGCATTTTGCAAGGTGCTGTCATTCTCTTCAACCAATGCAAAAATCCAAGAACCAAAATACCAAGTTGGCAAGCTTTTTTCCAATAGTGCAAGCCACAGAGCAGCCATTTCCATGCTGGTCTCTGAGACTCAATATGTATGCCTCTTCTTTAGCAAGGCTTCTCACTCCTAATACCTCTCAGATTGCAGCTACGTGCTGGTCCCAAATTCTGCCCCTTTCCAGTACAACATATGACTGCAAAGTGTTAATGAGTTAGGAAATCGATATGTTAGATGCCTCGGTAGTGTGAACTGAACTTCTACAAAAGAGAAGCCAATTATCTCAGGAGATAAGTTGGGAAACAGGCATTTGGCCCTGCTGCTGGTAGAGACCTCAAAAAAAGAAATCTCCTGGGGAGAGGATCCTAGCACGTACTCAAATACAAAGCAATTTACTAGCACTACAGAAAGGAAAGACTAAGTAAATGCTGATAGTTCAGACACAAGTATTCTGATACTCTGCCTATATTATCCCGTGATTTACAAGTAAACTCTCAACTGCAGGTTTAAATTAATCCTGAATCAATCTAAACATGAGCCCATTTTATGTGAGGGTTATTCTAGATGCACAGACCAGCGGCATCATTCACTCATTCAACAAATAGTTATTTTGTGTTTATATACAAGGCAAAGACCAGCTAGGGGGGTTGTTTCGATGAGCTTAGTCCAGGAAGAGAGGGAAGATAGCTGCTTTGATAACTATAATACAGGCCGTATAAAACTGCCATCGGAATGATCCAAGGGAATGTTTAGTCATTGATTTACACTGCAGTGATGGTAAGGCAGCATAGAGGAGGGAAGGAGAGGCATGTCCTAGAAATGATAATCAGGACAATTTGATCAGAAGGTCAGGTATGTGTCAAGGAGTAGTGAGCACTAAGGTGGACATAATCATGTAAGATCATATTGTACAGACCAGGCTATGAAGCCTGAGGCCAGAGGAGGGTTTTCCACAGGAGAGAAGCATGACCACAATGGAACTTGGGAACAATGTGGAGGATGGGTGACAGAGGGTGAGACTGGAACCCAGGGACCAGGTAGGAGGTGGAGAAGACGTGGACAGAAATGGAAGAGATAAAGATGAAGGAGACCTAGTGATGACTAAATAACTATAGGGGACAAAGGAGAATGTTCTGGGAGAATGGTGGGACTTTAAAAAATGGGGGCATCCCAAAGAGGAATTGGCTTGGGGGAAAGATCAAATGTTTGGCATAGATGTGTTAATTTTGAGATGCAAATGGGGTAGCCAATTGAAAATATCCATAATGCAGTGGGAAAAGTGGACCAGAAGGTAGAAAGTAGGGGATAAATTGGGCTGTATTAGATATTCACCCATCCTTTTTTTAATTAACATTTATTTACTATAGGTTGACTGAGTACAAGACACTGTGCTAGGGACTGGAGATGCCCTAAAGGAGTTTCTGAACTGAAGAAGGAAACAAATCAGTATCAATTAAAACAAAAGGGGACAGGTGTTACAATAAAAATGCAGGTGCTATGAGAACACACTGGAGGGGGGCTTAAGCCAGAATTATGGGGTCAAGAAAGGAGGTGTGTGAGAAAGGAGAACAAGGAACAACAGACTAGCACCTTCCGTTGGGAGAATGGTGAGAGATTGAATACACAGATGGACAATGGCCAGACAATCCATAAAAAGAGAACTCTGATCCACAACCTGCAGCAAGCAGGCCAGGAAGTCAAAATACTACCTATAGCAACCAGCCCAGGAAGCCCAACAACAACCCCTATAGCAACTGTCCCCAGACAGCCAGGACTTGGTTAGTGACTGACCCCTCCCCTATATTTTGACCCCTTTTCCAACTTAGGACCGACCAGGGAAAGCCAAATATATACTCCTAACTAATCACAGGATATCCCACTACTAGTGAGCCCACCTGCAACTAACTGCCCCATGCCTATAGCCTCCAATCACACCTGAAGCCGTCCCTTTATTCCACCATAAAGCTCTCCTACTCGCGCTTGCCTTTGAGTCTCTGCCAAATGCAAGTGATAATGGCTGACTCCTTTGTTATAGTAAGTTCTGAATGCATAGCTGTTGCTCATTCACATTTGGTGCTCTTTGTTTATTTCCACTATAGCAAGTGTCTTGTGTAGGGCTGGAGTGCACTGGATGTTTTGCGGGGGTGGAGGGTCAGCAGAATGGGAAGAGAGTTTGGGCTTTCTCTCTTAAGCAGTGTGGGGAATCAACAGCCATATTAAGAATGACTTTTAAGCCAGGAGAAGGATTACGTAGTTTATGCTGAGTGTAAATTCATCTATGCAGAGGTGAGAGCTGATACTGAATCTTTAGTCCCATCTTTTCAGGACTAGTTTTCAGAGAATGTAAAAAGGAATCGGTGGGGACAAGACCCCATTTACCGAGGCCATGACTCAAAGTCACTCCATCTTTGCACACCACATAAGAAGTAAGGAGTCCATGGATGCCCTGCTACTCTTAGGGGACTGCAAGTTTGGAACGTTAAGCAAGAGATGATATGTGAGCTGTCCTACACACATGTAACCCAAACACAACTCAGTGAACCAAGCAAATAAAACACAAGACAGGAGAAAATGGCTGAACTGTGACTATCAGAGTAGGCTGTCAAATGGCTAGAGTACACAAAAACTTGAATTAGCTAAAACACCTCCATTTTGAAAAAGGCTACAACCAAATGATGGATTGGACCTTTTAGTCCCCTCCTATGATGTTTAACATTATACAAACACACCCTGATTTGCCAAACTTCTTTAGAGTGAACTTAAAACACAAGAAAAGAAATGGAAACTTGAATAAGGTGCTATTTATGCTATATTTTAATAAATATCACAATCTCTTTAAAAGACTATCACAAGATTTTTTGAAAATATATTTATCAGAATTCTCTATAAATATTTGTAATAATAAATTACATTTGTATAGTTCTTTACCACTTTTAAGATACTTCCAAGCACATTTGATTTCCACATTGAAGGAGAGATGGAAAAGGGTGTGTGTGTGTGTGTGTGTGTGTGTGTGTGTGTGTGTGTTGTTTATGTACGTGTGTTGATAGATGGGCTCTTGGATCACTTGGTCCAAGACTTTCCCTTCACTCCTGAGGAAAATGGAGCCTGTGATCATTCATATACTTAGAGACTGGACATACAAAAAGATATCTCTTGACTCTTAGACTGGTCCTCTATGCATTCTTAGTAACCTAATTCATATCTTACTGACCAGAAGACTGAGGCTAAGATGAAGGGGAGTAGACTGTTACACATATAGCTTCAATGAATCATGCCTGCTGATATCCACAATCTCGTGCAGTCCCCACCCACATCAACTTTGGGCTTGCACATGTGACTTGCTTTATCCAACAGAATATCAGCAAAGTCAGCGGAGGCTCCATAAACACCAGCACACTGGGGTTCAGCATGCACCAACTTGTGAGGCAGCCCAACCTGAGCTAACCTCCCTGAAGAGGAAAGACTATGTGAAGAAAAAGAGGTTCAGACTTCCCAGCTGCCACAACTGAGCCCAGTTTCCAGGTGACCCATCAATGAGCCAGGCACAATCAAGAGAATCATGAGAAATAGAAAATCATTTTTGTTTTAAGTTACTAAGTTTTGGGGTAGGTTGTTATGCAGCAATAGATAACCAATACACTAAGAAAAAAGGACAATTTGATCAGAAGGTCAGGTAATCAAACTGGTCCATGGCGGTCATTCACGGGCCCAAGAGTGGTATTCAAAGTCCAGCACCTCACACAGAATTGGAGAATGTCTTGGTGAACAGAGCTCTCCTGGACTTGAAAATCTGAGACTCCGTGTTCTAGATTCACTCAAAATCTCTGTGGTTAGCTCATCCAACTGCTTAACAATCTTTGATTCTCATCTTATGCAAAAGACTCATGCCCTCAAAGCCACTGGGTATGCCTGATGGAGGAAGGAACTGCCACCACTCTCTAGACCAACATCAGAGGTGACAACTGCTGAGACATCTTTGTACAGATGGGGTAAAGGGCAACCAGAGAGACAAAGGCACCTGCCTCGATCACACAGCTACTGGTACAAGGGACAGGATGAGAACCCAGGGCTGCTCACTCCAAAGCCAGTATCTTTTAGGTGATGCTACTTGCTACTTCTGTAGCAAGAGGGAGAAGCTCCAATCTTACAGATAGTGATCACATGTCAGTTCCAGGCATGATGCTGCCATTTGGGACTACAGAGCATTCCGTCTTCAAAGACCTTTAGGTGAGCAACTGAGCCACAGGAGGTGTCTCCCAGAGAGACACTAAGCAAGACAGTATGAATTAATTTATTTTTTCCTTCTTGATACCCACATATGTCTGAACAGGGTCTGAGAGAGCAGGGCCATGGATTGTAGATTATCTCATTTGTCTGGATACATAAAACTAGTTATCTATCAGGCATTATTTGAAAATCTCTGGGGTTTTGTTGTTGTTTGTTTGCTAGTGAAGTCTTCAAATTCGCATATACTGTTTAAAACAACACTCAAATGTTTGCAGCAGAAATCTCTTGGCTTGTATGTGAGGGCCACCAGGGACCACCCTTCACCGCCCCCCACAACCAAGGAACAAAACATTACATTTACATTTGTCAAAAAGGAGAACTGGGTCACTTACCATCACTAAGCTCTCCCCTGAACTGATTAGTAGACAATTAAAAGTGGTTTGGGAATGCAATTTGCAAATGGATAGTGCTACAAAAGTACACATTCCACTTGGGGGGAAAAAAAAAGAAACAGAAAAACAAAGGCTACAAACAAATTGTAATCATCATAAATCATGCTTCAGTTTATTCAACTGTAATAATACTATTCGTTGGCTCATTATGAGGTTTCATACCACCTTGAAAACACTGATCACGCCTGCATGACGTACAGCATGGATTGTTGGGTCTGACATGCAAACTAATTATATCCGATTTTAGCTCTGCCTTCAGCCTGTTGGAAAGGCAGAGAGATATGGCATTCACCAGGAAGCCTGGAATCCCCTTGCTTTGCTCAGTGGCTGAACAAGCCTGAACACTGGCAGAAAGAGGAACTACTGAGACCAGGAGATTGGGGAAAAGCTGGTAGCAACTCCTAGGAGTGGAAACTGCTATAATACTATAAATGTCCACCTCCAAGAGTTAGTTGTTTTGAAGCTAAAGAAAGGATAGAAAAGTGATTAACAAGTCAGACAGTTCTATCAGAGTGGAATTATGGTTAGTATTTACTGGATGCTTATGCAGGAGGCCAGTCCCTTTCCATACATACATTATCGCATGTCATTTTCCCAGCAAGGCGATGCCATATTTGTATTATCCACATTTTATAAAAGAGGATGTTGAGGCCAGAGAAGTTAAGAAACTTGCCTAAGGTCACACAGCATAGCTGGGACTAGATCCTATTTGTCTTTTACTTGAGACTGTGTCCTCGCACCACTAAACTAAACTAGGACCTATGGCAAGCAGAGTGGGCAGAAGCTCTAAGTGATAAACTCAGTTTGGCAAGTGGGCTCTGAGACCTTCTCTAATATCCTTTTCCAGCTGTATCAGAGAGTGATTCAATGATCTCTGCTTTGATTTCTGTACTTCTCTGTGAGACAGTCACATGGCAAGACATAACCTCAAGTTTAACAGCTCAGTGTGGCTTGGGCATCCCTGAGGGTCCCCAAGATATTTTCCAAGGTCCACAAGGTCAAAACTCTTTTCATGATAATACTAAGGTATGTTTCCTTCTTTCCTTCTCATTTTCTCATGAGTATAGGTGGAATTTTCTAGAAGCTACATGAAGTGTGATGACACCATCACTCTGATGGCTAATGGAATGTGTGTCCTTGTGCTTTAAAAAAAAAAAAAATCTCAGTTTTAATTTCTAATACAGTCAATATCCATAGATAAAACCCTCAAAAACAAAAGTTTGTTGGGGTCCTCAATAATTTTTAAGAGTTTAAAGAGGTCCTGAAGCCAAAAGTCTGAGAGCCACAGCTCGGATCATGCCTGTAAGGCCAATCAAAACAACATAGTCTGAAATCTCAAACACTGGTAAACCGAACTTAAGAACAAAAAGACCCATTTTGCTTTTGCACAGCTGATTACTAACAAGCCATTTTTAATTCCCTGAATTGAGCAGATCCAGCTGACTCACACAGCACAGGAAGGGGATGAGAGTGGGAAAGAAGGCTGTTTGATGAGGACTTCGTGGGTTAACTCTTCCCTAAAAATCCTTAACCAGGGGTGGAGAGCCCACCACTCAGGGGGCGCAGCTTACGTCAGGGGAGAAAATGTACTGATGGAAAACTGCATTATAAACATACCTCCGTTGGCAACTGTCCTGACCATGCCTTCCTCGTCAACAGCTGAGGGTCATTACTGAGTACCTTTGAGCGAGTCATTGCCTCTGTATGTCAATTGCTGATGCAACTGAAGACTTCAGTATTAACCAAATACGATGTGCTGGGACTGAAAGGTCAAGAAGAGGAGGGAAACCAACTAATATTGATCACGCTCTCCTGCAAATCAGGGGCTTGGCACATATTATCTCATTTATTGCACACAATAATCTTCTGAGGTACAGATGATTAGATCCATTTTGGAGATTAGGAAACGGGAGCTGAGTGGTTAAGTTAGTTATCTAGGCTCACCTAAGACTAAGTCCTAAGACTAAGGACTAAGGACAGCCGAGACCGAGGACTCATACACTATGCTGACATTTCCAAACCTAGCTGCGCATCAAAATCAACTGGAGAGTTTCCAGTTTTTCACATTTTCTGGCCTTACCCTCAAGATCCTAATTCAATAGGTCTGGGTGGAGCTCCATAGTCCACAGAACCCTAGCAGCTGTCGACTGCTAGCTTGATTAGTTGGCTAAGTGATTTCACATTTGAAGGCATTTTCCACACCAGCACTACTGGTTGGCTTTCTTTTCAGGGCCTTTTTTTTTCCCCCCTCAAAGAAACAGTATTTTTATTACATAATGAGCATTGTTCTTTACCTGAGGCTTAACTGGAGATGAAGCCCATAGAAAATCTGCTGCAGAATGCTCTTCCAAGTTCTAAGCAACCATGCACACACGTTTCTAGATCCTCTCCCTGCAATATGCAGGTACTTGGTAAATACCTTTGAATTAAGGTGATCATAGATAATCCTTACCACTCCGTTAAGTAGGTTTAATAATTCTGAATGTGACGGCTCACAGGTTTTCCACAGTAAATAGAATTGAGATATAAATGCTTTTCTGTCACCAAAATCGGGTTCAACCACCCAGTGGTACTGATAAAAGCTGTGCACTTTGGAGTCTGCTCGGAAAACCTAAGAATTGCACAGGGCCCCACTGGGAATGGGCAGCTGCAGATGCGTGGTCTCTGGTAGCCATATACTCCCTTCGTGGTCTCTTCCCCAGTCTGGGACAGCACTAGGGGCCACTCATATTCTCATACCCCACAGGACAGGTAGCAGTTGTGTTGATAGCTGCTATCACCCTAGGAGTGGACAAACCAGCTAATGCAGCTACCTCCGCGATCCACCTGAAGCTGGAGAAAGGGAGGGCACAGGCCTGGGCGGGGACAGGGCCTGAGGAGACACAAGAGAGGAGGCCCTAAGAGTCCCTGTGTTTCCTCTCAAAGCGTCTGACAACCTGCAGTGAAAACCCCCTTGCTTTATAGGGGGAAAAAAAACCAAAACTGACAGCCACGAACCGGGTAGGTGCTGAATTTATTTTCCTTGTGGACTTTACATGTTGATTTCTGAACAAAGCCAATTTAAAACTGGCTAATATAGGCCCTGAATCATAAACTTATTATGGAAAGTCATGATAAAAATTTGACTCTAATTAAAAGAGTGAGTTGCCTTCTCAAGAAAAGTTATTTAGCCAGGAAAGTTACAGAAAAGAGCCTGTCTCCACACTCAAAGAAAGGGATCATAATGGAAGAATTTTAGAGTCCAAATGAAACGCAGCTCCTCAGGGAGGGTCCATGAGTTAAGGTTTTATGCTAAATTTGGGGAGCCACTGGTGACAAGAGGTAGATAAACTACATTTTCATAGACAAGCCACCCTCAACTTTACCTCTGCAGGTCATCTCACTTCCCAAGAACAAGGTAATAACCCAGATTCTATGAAACAATAGAAAAGGATAAAATGGCGGATCTTTCATCAGCTAGAAAATACAGTTTGGCAAGGACTGGACACTGGGCTATCTTTTGTTCCCTGCAACCCCAATTTAGCTAATGCCATTTGTGCAGCATTTTCCAGATTACAACTCTCTTCACACTTACAATCTCCCTCAATCCTCAACCCCCACAACGTGAGCAAGCAGGGCCAGGATCACGAGCTCCGCTTTGCAGATTAGGACATTATTTTTAAAAAGTGGTATGAGCAGTTGAAGCTCCACAAAAAAAAAAGTCATCCAAGGGTGTTAGAAACTTTCAGGACAAACACAGTGCTTCTCAGATCATTTTTGTCTGTGTGACTTTTTCCCAGTGTTTAGTCAATCCTAAAATATTGAGTTTTTTTTTTTTTCTACCAGAACACAATTATTCCCGGCCACCTTTCTTTCACTTGCTGCTGGGACTTCTTTATCCAGGTCTACCCTTCTAGGCTCCCTTTCCACACACAACACGTATACAGTGGCTCCCATTTTCTTATTTGCCTGATCCCCCACACGTCCTGTTTGCCTTTCCCTTCTACCCTAAGGACACTTTTTTTCTTCTGCTGCTTTTCGAGTATCCCTTTGGTTCATTTCTCTTATCTTTTATCGCCTCCTGTATCTGCTGACTTCCCGGGCTACTGAATGTACCTCTCTACTTTCAGGTCTCAGTCTTGCATCAGAAACACAAAACCCTGCTGTCATGACAAAGGATTTGTGAATTTTTTAGGACCACTTTACAAACTGATTTAGCAGAAAGAAGGGCACTTTGCTGCATACTAATAATGCTTTAGTAACATTTTCCTATCACAAGTGCTTGGGTGTTAAACTCTACGGATTCCTGAAACCAAATACCCTTTGTGCAAATATGTATAAAAATAATGTATTGGTGTTTCATTCAACTAAGTGTCTTTGGCACAAACAATGATAACCCCAAAACCAGGTTCCTTTTTTCTCACAAAATTATTTTTCTTTTCTAGTAAATCTTGCTGTTTGGTAATAAAGTATTTGTATTGGTAAGTGTGTTTCTACATTTGTAAAGTAATCTTGTGGCACAAGGGTCTGGTGCTTTCCTTAAGGACATGAAGATGTCTACATAAAACACACAGTAGATCTACATTTGGAGGATTTTGTCCCTTGCATTTATTGCCTGATAAGGGACATGATGTTCTATAAAACATACAAAGAAGATGTAAAAAGGTGTAAAAAGTTTATAGTTTAGATCAAAGACAAATGTTGTCATCTAATCTCCTGGTATACAGTAGGTGCCTGATAAATCCTTGTTGAGAAAATATCAAGCTCTAACCCCACTCCATATTCCCTTACTACCATTCTGTTTTATAATCTGAGAACCAGCGAAGAAATTAAGTCATTTTATACAACCACTAATCCACATTGTTGTGGCTAAATAACATTGGACTAAATGATTTAAAGGCCTTTTTCCAGGTAGATGACTCTATACAGATAAGAAAATGGAGAAAAAGGAAAACCTTGCCATTTTTTCAATGTAAAGTAGGCAGTCGGAGTATCGGTGGCTAATGGTCTTATTCCTATGTGTCTCTAGTAAATCATGATCATAGACCATGGAGATTTCTTACCAATCCAAGGAGTTCAATACTGATTCATTTCCAGGTGTTTAAACAGACATCAGGAAACTCTCTGGCTTTTACCTGTTCAGTTTTCTCTCTGGAAAACTCATTGTTAAAATCTGTTTCTCACTATAGTTTTCTTATGGCCTCATAAATACTGATCAAGGACAATAATAGGAGGATTAGCAATGAATACGGGGGGTAAATGGAAAGTATAAGAAGAAGAACAGTTGCTTGTAAGTTTCTTAAGTCAAGATAGACTCCCCTTCACTTTACAGACTTCATCCTATCTTTGGGGGCGAAATAGCACTTACGGTAACTTCACCACTCAGGTTTTAATAAAAGCATCGTTTGAGTTGTGATGTGAAATATTTTAGCATTCTTGTTGCCATAAAGGTATATTCTTTTGCATGCTTGCTAAGGTCCTATCTCTAGGTAAGCAAAGGCTCTTCATTTTGCTTAAATTCCCCTAAGAGGATGCTATACCCAGTGTACAAGGGAGGAAAGGAAGAAACTCGGTCCCGGCTTGCCAATAGGTTTAATAAGCTCTTGCTACATTAGGATACTAGAGTTGAGAGTAAGCGTTCAGGGACTCCCTGCCTCAGCTCCAAACTGATCCAATGTGTGTTAACTTTGCTGGCTCTGCTCAGCATATGGATAGAAAAGACTAGTATGTGAATCACTGACAGTTGTGTCAGTCCTGGTTTTGCCAAGATGCAGAAGCAATCACTCTCATATAATCATACAAAAAGACCTAACACTTTTTTTCTGTTCCTTAGTTTTTTCGAAGATTTAGGACTAAATCCTCAAACTTCTAGATTCAGGAGAAAAGGAAGGAGCAAAGGCAGAGAGGTAGACATCAATAACACCAACCTTCTTTGTCATGATTTTGTGGGATGTTTCTATTTTGATAATGCCCAAACCATCCCCAAAATAAATAAGTGACCAAAATAAGACTGAAAGAGGGAAGTAGAAGGAACAATCATTTTTAAATTGGTCTCCCTGGCTCTGGCACAAATCCCCTCCCTGACCTTCGCTAAGAGCCTTCTGCTCAGTGAGAGTGCACTATATACAGTGCTTTCAGTCAGGCTATAACCACACGTGACAAAGAAGGAAGCAGGAACAACAAAAATTCCTCAAGCCCTTAGCCATTGATCTTGACAAATTAAACACTAACGACACAGTCTTATTAAACGTAAAATGGGCATGATAAAGCCCAGATAGAAATGGGAGGAATGACCGATCATAGCCCAACTTCCCTATATATGAATCTGTGGGGCCGTTAAATGTCCAGGAATCTACTGTGGCCGTGGGACAGAAGGGAAAAAAGCATGCACGGTTTGCAAGCAAAAAAGGGGAGTCCGAATCCTGAGCTCACCCATTTACAGGTTGTGTGACCTTGGGAGCTATGAGCCTCCGTGTCCTATAAAGCAGGGATTTGGAATAACTGCCTCCCAGGAGCAGATAAGAGAACACTCAGTAAAGCGCCTTCTCCACCCTCCACTCTCCCAACTGGTGCGGTCAGTGTTGGTGCTGGGGGGCAAGGTCACCGGCCACAGCCAAATCCCAACTAGTGCCCAGCTCTGGAGGTTGAAGTCTCCGGGTGTGGCTGGAGCACAGGTACCCCCATCCCTCATCAGTGGGGACCCCAAACCTGAGGGAGGCAGCCAGGATTCAGCCGAGGACGCCTTCACGGCTGTACTTCTCTATACATGTCTGATTGGCCAGGTGCAAGATCAGGCATGGGGAACACCGGTTCACTTGGCCTTCACTTACACACATAGGACATCGGTAAGCTATAGCTCTGAGGCCAGAACAGTGATCCCAGACGCACCGGTAACTTCAGAAGTGAATCCAACAAGAGGAAAATGACTTCAGAAAAAATCCGGTCCAGGTGTACATTTGAAATGGGAAGCCGTCCTCTTTTCGTTTTAGAGTGACAGGGTAATGGTCAAGGAAGTGGAATCGGATAGAGGCTTTGTTCGGACGGCTTGACTTGGGCTCAGGCCCTCTGACTAAGAGGACGGCTGGAAGTAGAAGGGGTCATTCTACCAAATTTCAAATCCAAACCGATGGAAGAAAAGAGAGCTCGGAGGAGTTCAAGGTGAAGGAAACAGCGGCCCACTTTCCCGTCCATGCGCTGCTTTTGTCCTTCACACACTTCACACTTGAGGGAGAATCTAATGACATAGACCTCCGGTCCCCCATTCTGCCGGGCGGTGTACACAGCTGTGGCAGGCGGTCCCGGCGGGCCCCGGGCCGCGGCAGCATGCGCCGCTAATGTGGCCCAGCCAGCAGCTGACTGAAAACAGCGGCACGCAGGCACTAGGCGCATGACCCCTGACACTGCAGGCCTTTTTTCCTTCTCTCCGAGAGCAGCCAATGGGCGGGCTCTCTCCACCGGCTGCCATGGCAACGGGAAGACTGCTCGGCAGTGCCCGGAACAGATGTCACATGAGCCAAGATGAATGTGGTGGGGGTGGGGAGCATGTGGTGGGGGTGGAGGGGGATGGGGGAGGCATTTGGAGTTAAATGGTCCCACCAGAGGGAGTGAGGCAGATTTTGAAGTAAGTGCAAAGCTGTAACATCTATTTCCTTTCTCTTCCCTGTCCTTTAAGTTCTAAACACACATGCACAAACACGAATGTCCTTTTATCTCCGCTACTAAGGTGCTTGCGGCTCTCTGGCTTTCATGGCAAACATGAAAGCTCTGATTTCTGGAAGCCTTAAATGAACATCGCCTTTGCCACAGAAATGCAAGCAGGCATTCTGCAGCCATTTAGGAACAGGCTGGGAAGCTCTGTGGAGGTGAATCGGGGAAACTTAGAACCACATGGAGCTGAGACAAAATCCACAGGAATTTTAAAGGCAAACACACCGCCTCTGTAGGCACACCACAAACCCCGTTTCACTCTTGGTACCTCTAAAATGTAAGGGCTCCTAGATCCTCACCCCCACAGGTAGTTTCTCTGATCTTACCGTTCCTAAAGCCATTTTATATAGACTAAACCGGGGCAAGGCTTACCAATCTACCTGCTTGAGCAACAAAGGCTCTTTTGTTGTCTCTAAAATAGATCCTATCCTAGATAAAAGACTGTATTTAAAATGTTTCCACTGCCTTCCCCTTCTCTGCCACTGAAATTAACCAGTAGAGCGTGGGCACGCGGGGGCACGGAATGAACATATATATTCGTTGGTAAGGTATTAGGTGATATTAGTGGCCCGCAAGCAGAAGACACTGCAGGCCTTTCTTCCTCCCTGCCCGCAGCCAATGGGCAGGAACCTAATCTTGTTCCTGTTATCAAACAACATGAATCAGAGAGACATAAGGGACAAAGTAGAGGACCGTCTTAATCTGATAGATGAAATGCACTGAATGCGTCAGAGGATGGGGAAATGCAGCTTAGAATGATTGTGCACTTGTGCTTAAGGCCCCCACCAAACATTCACGAGGTGCCTGCTTTCTGCAAAGGGCCACATGGAGGGTTGCAAAGGACGCAAGGCAAAGGAAGCTCCCGCTTATAATCAAGAGTGAAAAGAAATGTGGAAACTCTTACTATGGGGAAGACGCAGGAAGTGCGGCGAGCGAAGCACGATGTGAACCTGGAGGAAGGCAGGCTCTGAGCAGTGTCCTGGGGCATGGGGAAATGAGACTGCCTAGTCTGTGACAGACACTTGACATATATACACCATATCACAGGATGCCCACATCACCCTAAGAAGTCGCCACTGTCATCCCAACAAATCAGGAAATCCCAGGCTTAGGGAGGTTAACAGTCAAAGGTCATACCACAAGCAAGTAGCAGAACCACTGGTGATCCATGTCATCCGCCCGCCTCCACGGGGTTCTGCTCCATCAGCCGATGAGCATAAGTGACCCATTGCTGCAAAGAATGCAGCTGTGTATGGAAGCGCCGTTTCCTGGTCTTTGCAATAGCGTCCCTGAAGTCGTGGGCTTCAAACCCTCACTGCATTTTTCCTATTACATACTAAAGTAAACAGGTAGCTATTAAAATGTAAAAGGTTCATCCGGATATACCCCGAAGTCATCCCATGTAACAAAGGGGTACAGATGTCACACTGGGGGAGACCCACTGCATCTTCCCATGCTGGCTTTGAGAAATGAGTAGGAGCGTGGCCCGTGGAGAATTTGAATTCATTCAACGATCACCCTATGACAGTCAGGGTTATTTTGCACGTACACCTCCACTGACATGAAAATGTCTTCTTGGGCCTCACAGGCATGCTTTCTTCTCTCATTATTCGGGCCAGTAAGTGGCATCCTAGGGTTCTTGTGGTGCACTTGAATGAAAAGCAGGGATGTGAGTAAAAGGCTGCCGGCCCAGCAATGCGCATTGCTCCTGGAAGCTGCCTCTCCAGGCCCAACTCCACCCCAGGGCAGCACTTCCCCGCCACTGCAATGATGGATCAGAACCACCAGAGGGCAGTAACACAAACCAGATTTTTTTTTTTTTCCTTTGGATCCAAATGCGGATGCACACAGTTTAATAATATGTAAAGCCCATTATTACAAGCTTTTCCTCTCCCCACCCCCTATTAATGAACAAATGCCCAGGGGTAATGCAGATATTTCTAAATACAGTGCAGGAAAGGGCAATCTGTATTCATACACAGGGAGTCTAACACACAGTGGTAAGTGGAAATGAAAATAAATACCCAGATGCAACTAAACCATTAAGGCTAAAGATTTAGCTGTCTATATGGCTGCATACATAGAAATATAGACGCCTGACTCCCAGAAATGGGCATCTTTAAAACATTTATTTCATGAGTTCTTATTAAGAGTTCATAATAATACCTGTAATGATAACTACAAAGCTACAAGAGGGTCTAAGATGAATTTCATCTTTACTGCTGGGCACACAAAGGGGAATTTTACTCTTTGACTAAGGTAAGTGAATGAATTATTCAGGGTCTTTCCGTGGACATTTAAAACCTGTAACTCCACACTTGAAACAACAGCACAAATTTAAAAAAGAAGAGCAACAACAACTGGCTAATCCCCAAACCATAAAATACCAACTGACATTTCCCCACATCTATTCAGGGTCCTTTGACGCAGATGAATGGTTTTTGGTGTTTGTGACAGCAGAATCTTGTAGTGTGGTTACTGGTTTTAACATCACAGCATAGAGCATACAATAGACCGAGTCGGGATATTTTTACCCAAGGATAACCTACCCCCTTTCTCGATAAACAAAGACATGGAAATAACCCTGACATTTTTCTCAAGCATGACAGAAAGGAAGATTCCCTGGTCCTGTATTTTCACAATGGCTGGGAATTTGAGGGCCCTTGGAAAAGCAAGATGGAGTCACTGCAAACAGCCTTGTCTCCAGAGTCACCCCATGAAACCCTGATATTTGTAAAATGCTTGACAGATTATCTAATACACAACATGTGAGCAAAGCATATGGAATTCAGAGTCAAATGCCTCTAAACGTAATATGAGGTCACCTTGCGGATGTGAACAAAGCCCTCTGAGCTCAGTTCCTTCCTAAGGCAGGTAGGAGAACAGATCCTGAAATACCTCCCTGTGTAAGGATGAGGGTCACCTGTGTAATATGGCACAAAGCACTGAAAACTTAGATTTATAAAGAGTTTTGTTTTTATTTTCCCCATTTTATAAACAAGGAACTAGAACTGTAAAGACTTGTCCAAGGTCATGGTCAGTAAAGGCAGAGGAGGGCCACGGCCAGGGTGATTCTTCCCACCCCTCCATGGTGACTTTGTCAGCGTTGACCTTTATTTCTCACAGTTCTAGGGCTGGGAAGTCCCAGACAGAGGTGCCTGCGAATGGGTTTTATTGTGAGGAATATTCTCATGACTTAGAGACAGCTATCATTCACTGTGTGCTCACATGACCTCTTCTTTGTGTGCACCTGGAGAGAGAGCTCTCTGGTGTCTCCTCTTAAAAGGGCACTAATCCCATCATGGGGGCTCCACCCTCATGACCTCATCTAACCCTAATGACCTCTCAGAGCCCCATCTCCAAATTCTATCACCCTGGGAGGTTAGTGCTTCAACAATATAAATTCTGGGGAATACAAAGATTCAGCCCATAACAAGGGGGTAACAGTGGGCTTCTTTATCCCGCTCCATATTTTCTGTCCAAGACAACAAATATTTGTGGATAATCTGCTAGGTGCCAAGCACAGTACCAGGCCTCAGGGGAAACAAGGATGACCAGGAGCCCTCAAAGAGTTTAATGTCAGGACAGTTGCTATGGAATGTTCTCCAAGAAAGAGCATTTATGACATGTGGGCTTTTATGACGATATATTGCATAGTTGATGACAACAAACTTCATGAGATCCTTCCTCAGATAGCTGTGCTTGAGACAATTGTAATGTGAGTCTGGCAACTAATCAGTACAGAATTAATATTTGATAAGGTAATTAATGTATTAATTTCCTCAGGAAGACGGAATCAAAGGAAGAAAGGAAGGACATTTTCAAATTTTCAGCCTATAGATGCTTACAAAGGATCTGTGCCTCCTGGTAGGGAATTGTCAGATCCAGTTATGGAATGATGATTATAGCAAAGCTGGATATTTACTGAGTATGTTTAATTTCTCTCAGTTGAGTTAGTATAATTAAAACTGTTTTCTGGATTGGAAAACTGAAAGGGCTCAATTTCAATTAATATATATTGGCTGGGGCTCCTGGGTGGTTCAGCTGGTTAAGCATCCAACTCTTTATTTTGGCTTAGGTCATAATCTCAGGTTTGCAAGATCAAGTTCCGTGTTGGGCTCTGTGCTCATCATGGCGTCTGCTTGAGATTCTCTCTGTCCCTCTGCCCTCCCTGCACTTGTGCAAGCTCTCTCTCTCTCAAATAAATAAAATATTTAAATGAATATATATGTATGTGTGTGTGTGTATATATATATATATATATATATATATATATATATATTAGCTGACTACTACATGCTAGTAGTATCCATGTTTGCTAGTATGTATGTATGAATGTATTTATATAAATATTCAGTCTAGAACAAGGGGCATTTTACATCTATGTAAAGTCTCATTTAATTCTTACAATAAACCTTTGAGGAAATTTTGTTAGATAATTTAAAATGAAGACCAGAGAAGTCAAGGACTCATAAGTGGTAAGTGGCTAAGAGAGTACTAGAATATTCTTGCCAACCATTCAAATGTTATTTTGATTACACACACACACACACACACACACACACACACATAATTTTCTCCTCCAAGCATCCCCAAAATCTAGTTGCTAGGATTTTTTTTTCTGTTGTTAGTTTTGGTATGCTACTTTATTCTGGTAAATAGTATAGGGGTGAAGTTGGGTCTTTTTTGAGGGTATATATGTTTGAAAGGGGAAAAACTTATGCAAATTTCTACCTCCCTTCAAAAGTAGACAAGGATCTCAAGGAAGAGGAGATCAAGTTTCATCTGCTCTGGGGAATTAAGTGTGTTCTGTGTTTAGCCCCGGGATCCAGAAGAACCCATACGGGTACCCACTCGATGAGCATGGCGTGCCTCTTCTGAGCAGCCCAGAAGAGAAAGGCTTCCAGTTTCAGTCCCCCATTTGAGGCCAGACATGTGACAGTGTTAGTCTGGAAACCAGGTCTGGAGCTGAGGAAGGCTGAATACTAGTGCCCCCAGAATTTTGATGTCCTGATCGCTGGAACATGTGAAGGTTATTTTATATGGTAAAGACTTCACAGATATGATTAAATTAAGGATCTTGAGACAGGAAATTTAATTGCAATCACATGTGTCCTTATAAGAGGAAGAGGGAGATTAGACACACAGAAGAGGAGGAGGCAATGTGACCATTGAGGCAGAAAATGGAGTGATGTGGCCACATGCCAAGGAATGTTGACAGCCCCTAGAGGAGTACAGTCAACAAAGGGATTCTCCCCTAGAGCTTCTGGAGGGAACAGAGCCCAGCTGAATCCTTGATTTTGGCCCAATGAAACTGATTTTGGACTTCTGGCCTCCAGAACTATGAGAAGATGCATTTCTATTGTTTTGAGCCACTAAGTTTGTGGTCATTAGCTGCAGTAGCCATTTGTAACTAAAGAGAGGGACAAAAAGTCAGAGATATGGCTAATGAGAAAAAGGAAGACAGTTTCATGTACCAACCACTAACTTAATCTTACCAACATGGTGTTTTATGCTTGTGACACTTAGCAATTTCTTCTGTCAGGAGAGCAAGATAGGCTTTAGGGTCAAGAACACTATGGTTAACTCAATAATTATTTCCTCCTTGTATAGAACACATACTAGACAAAGCAGCAATTCCTCAAACCTCCAAGATCAGTCTCTCTGTGGGAACAGTGAGTCTGCATAAGAATTAACTTTGAAATACAAAGAAATATAAAACCATTTGTTATGATGTTCACTGCACAGCTGTACAATTTTCTGTGAGTGACTGGTTCTTACTCTGAGTCCCCAGACCTCCAGAAGTTCTTGAACTTTATTTGAAGGTTTGGAGTTCTGAGCAAGAATTATATGTTAATTCTTATTATACCATAATAATTAGGCCCTCTGACTAGAAGACATCTTATGGGAAGATGGCAAAATGATTGTTTGGAACCTTGTAGGCCATGCTAAGGAGTTGGGATTTCATTCTAAATGTAGTGGGAAGCCATGAATGACTTTGATGCAGGACAAGGCCATGACTGGAATTAGATTTAGGATGTTGTTCTGGCTGTCCCATGTGGGAGGATGGTAGTGGAGAGGTGTACAGCCCAGCGGTCTAGGAACTGATAATGGTAGCCTGGACTATGGCAGTGAACATGAAAATGACAGAGAAGTAGGAAAGTGGAGACATACCGGAAAAGCAGAATCTAAGTTAATTCAGTTAACCCAAAGGGAGGAGTAAGGGAAAGGGTGAATCAGTGATAACTCCTAGGCATCTTGCTTAAATAAGTTAAAGATGATATCTGGGAAGGCCAAAAATGGGGAGGGGGGAGAAGCCGTGTGGCTTGCTTATGGGGGGTGGGAGGGGTGGAAATAAAGCCTCCAGTTTAGGAAATATTATGCTGACAAGTAAGGGGAATTAATAAGTAGGCTGTAGAATATGGGGATTTGGAGCCCAGAGAGTAGTTCTGGACCAGAAATTCTGAGTGTTAGCAGTGTAAAGATGATGGCATTTAAACTACGCTAGAAAAAAAGAAGCAAAAGCTAAATTAGTAGCACAGGTAAGTAGGTTATTTGGAAATGAAATCCGCTCTCTCTCTCTCTCACACACACACACACACACACACATGCATGCACACACACACATTGAGCAGCCAAACCACAACTTGCCAGGACTTAACTGCAGGGCATGGAGAGTCTGCCCCTATAGCTGCAATCTAAGTGCTTTAGGAAGAAAATTAAATAATCAAAACTGAACAAAATTCTAGAATGAATTCAAAATTTGGGGAAGAAAATTAAATAATCAAAGCTGAAGCAATTCTTAAAAAAATGCTGTTATAATCTAATCATTGTATACTGTTTTTAATTTTTCACTTTGGATACTCTTCTTTAAAATGACACTATATAGAGTATAGATTACAGATGACAGACTGCTAGATAATTGAAATTTAAGATAAAATATGGTAAATACTTCGAGATTATAGCAATGTTGAAGATATAGATGAATGTATGGGTGGGTGGATAAGTGGATGGATGGATGAACAAACAGACGGGGAGACTCATAGAGACAGATTTTAAAACACTATTTTGTATTTGGCACATGGTGGATAATTTAGCATTCACCCAAAAAAGTTATCCAGAACAAACATCGTGTTTGTTCATGAAGTTTCGAGGAATTGGGAAGGAGACAGGTCATGTGATCAGGAGAACTATCTTCAGACTTAGTAATTCTCTATCAAATTTAAGAAAGAAAATCTATCAGTAATCAAAAGATTTGATTCCTAAATGAGGAAGAGTTGCAATTCCAGGATGTAGGAATCATATCTGAACACCCACCTCTCCTGCCAGAGGCCACGATTCAGTTTAGAATATTAGAAAATATGACAGGTTCACTTGGGAGGTAAACTGTTTACATTTGATAATCCAAAGGCAATTAATAATACATTAGATTGTCTCCTCCAATTAATACCATATGCAAATAATTCCATCATGAAATGGGGGGGGGGATATGAAAATAAAGTTAAGAAAAGATTACAAAGTCTTCGTCCAAAGTCAAGAACACGCCCAAATGTTGTGCAAAGTCTCCAGCTCACCAAAGACATGATGCAGCTGTCATACTCTGTGAACAGAATCCAGCACTTCCAAGGTCAACGAACCCAATATGAAGTTTAATTTTCACTCTGATCTTCTGCTATAAGGTTCTCTGGCCTCCTTTAATCTGAATGAAAATTAGCAAACTTCTTCAGCCATTTTTCCTTTCCTAGGGTTGTTGGTGAGCCTGGTATCTACAACCCAGCCAACTTTGCAGAAAACCACAGTTTAGATGGAAAATCACTTTGGGTTTCTGGCTCATCAGCAGTACTGCACATCTAATTAGCTCAACAATTGGTCCCTGTGATAAAATCAGCTAATTTTATGTTCAAATGGCTGCTTCGTGGTAAGCAATACTGTCACTCTCAACTCCAAGTATAAAGAAGTTGCTGAAGAAGCTGGTTACTAAGGGGGTCACTGGGGGCAAACTAGTGAAGACTATTAAATTAGTAACCTAAGTCAATGTTATAGTTAGTGCATAGGGGTCCCACCAGGGCTCAAGATGAATTCCCAGAATGGAATGACAGGACCGGAAATGCCAACTCTTAAAGGGAAAATTAGTGTATATAAAATGCATGGAATGAATCATCTGCAGAATCTCCCGCTCTTACAAATAAACCTATATGTTTGTGATAAGAGTATGAGTCTTAGATCTTAATCTAGTATTGTTAAGAAATGACTCTCCCTACATTAAAGACCTCTATGGTTTCAGGAATTTGTGCAAGGCTACCCCAGGTAGAAAACCTAGGAAAGTCCATTCCGGAAGTCACCTCTTCAGCTTCCTCCTCTCCTCTACTCACCTGTTAAGGCAACTGGTGATATCTGAAACCCCCTTCCCTACTTTGTGGCATCTATTAGAAACATTAAGGTGGGGTTTTTTTAAGATAAAAGTAAAAGCACAGATCAACTTGTTTATGGTGTAAAAGATAATTATATCACCTCTCATAGGCACTGCAAATTATTGATTTTTTTTGGTGTGTATACTGTCAGTTATACTACTTGAATGGATGATTAGAAATTTATACAACTTTTGTAATAAGAAAAACATGAATGCGTTCAATTTTACATAAAGATACAAAGAGATACATACATACCTCTATCTAAACATATCCATTATATCTATGCATCTATATAGATAAATACAGTCAGAGATAAATAAATGATTTCATTTATATAAGGTGCTTAAGATAGTAATTACCATATTGTAAGCACTCAGGTGGTTCTGGTGTTGCTGTTCTATCATCATCATCATTATTATACAGGAAGATATATACTATATGTAAATATATAACCTACACATTTAATGGTATATTATATAACTATCTGGTTACAGTAGGATGCCTGCTGAAAAATAAACTTGTTTCTTTCTTTCTCTGCTCTAGGAAAGGTGCCAGAAAGTCACTAAATCATGGTAGATCATCCCTGAGGCACTGTATTAGTCAGTTGCCTGGATGGTATGGGGCGGGGGCGGGTCAAGGACCCTTCGTAGATGGTTCCATCAGCCACCTCTCATGCACCAGCTTAAATCCTCTCAGCCTGGGGGGCGGAGCAAGATGGCGGAGGAGTTGAAGACCTGTATATTGTCTGGTCTCAGGAATTCAGCTGTATAGGGATCAAACCATTCTGAACACCTACGAACTCAACGGGAGATCGAAGAAAAGAATAGCAACAACTCTCTGAACAGAAAAGCAACCACTTTCTGGAAGGTAGGACGTGTGGAGAAGTGAATCCGAGGCGATATTCGGGAGCATAGACGGCGGGGGAGAGGACCTCTGCGGCCGCTTTTGGCAAGTGATAGAGCCGCGGAGCACAAAATCGGAACTTTTAGAAGTCGGCTCTGTTGAGGGACGTCGCTCCAGTGGCTAAGCAGGGGGTGGAACCCTCGCGGGACAGTGTGGTCTCAGGCCCCTCGGGGTCACAGAAAGACCGGAGGTGCCTGAGTGCAGCAGAGCTCCCAGGTATCGGAGCGGGGAAGCCGGCTGCAGAGACAGAGCCGAGGCGCGGGCTCTCAGTTCGGGGTGGCCATAAACCGTGATCCGCGGCCCAGTCGGGCCACTGCTCCTCCAGCAGGGACCCAACAAGCGGCAGAGCCGGGGAGACTCCCCTTCCTCCCCCGGGAGGAGCAGCGCGGGAGCGCACTGCAGGGATCTGCTGGGTTTGGAGACTCCACACCGAGTCGGGTGCCAGAGATAGAAACGCTCGGTCACAGGCTGGGTGATCACAGAGTGCGGCCGGAGACCGGGGAGATGGGAATGATTGCTTTTCTCTGTGGCTCACTGAGGAGCGGGGCCCCGAGTCTTCGGCTCCTCCAGGGCAGAGATTGGGAGGCCACCATTTTCACTCTCGTCCTCCAAAGCTGTACAGAAGGCCTGCAGGGAACAAAAGCTCCCGAGAACAAACCCGAGCAGATTACGTAGCCCGGACCAGCAAGGGCGGGGCAATTCCAACTCCAGCAAAGACATTTAAGAACCACTGTGACAGGCCCCTCCTTCAGAAGACCAGCAAGAACAGTCAGCCAAGACCAGTTTACCGATCAATGAGAACGGCAGAGCTCTGGAGCTAGGGGAATACTGCACATAGAATCTATGGCTTTTTTACCATGATTCTTTAGTCTTTAAAATAATTTTTTTAACTTTTTTTTTTAATTTTTCTTTTTCCCTTTTTCAACCAAGATCTTATCAATCCCTTTTTTAAAAAACATTTTTATTTTTAATTTTTAGAGTCATATTCTATCCCTTCATAGTAGTTACCCTTATTTTTGGCATATATATATATATATATATAAGTTGTTCTCTCTTTAAAGTTTTGAGATACAGTTTCTTCTAACAGATCAAAATATACCTTAAATCTCTAGTGTATGGCTTTGTTCTAGTCTCCTGGTGATCACATTCTCTCCCCCCCTTTTTTTAATCCTCTTCTTTCTTTTTTCAAACAACTTCTTAATTCCTTTTATAAAATTTTTTATAATTTTCATCTTTACACTCATATTCCATCCCTTCATCGTATCAACCTTTATTTTTGTACATATGTAAGTTTTTCTTTCTTTAAAAATTTGGGAGGCACTTTCTTCTAACAGACCAAAATACACCAAAATTTAGTGTATGGCACTGATCTATGCACCAGCCTGATCATATTTGATCATATTCTGTTTTTTTTGTTGTTCTGTTATTGTTTTTATTTTTTCTTTTTCTTTTTTCTTTCTTTTCCTTTCTTTTTCCCCACTTTCAGGTCTTTTCTGACTTGCTTAGAATATGTTGTCTGGGGACATTGTTACCCTGTTAGCATTTTGTTCTCTCATTCATCTATTCTCCTTTGGACAAAATGACAAGATAGAAAAAATCACCTCAACAAAAAGAACAAGAGGTACTACTGACTGCCAGGGACCTACTCAATACAGACATTAGTAAGATGTCGGACCTAGAGTTCAGAATCATAATTTTAAAGATACTAGCTGGTCTGGAAAAAGCATGGAAGTTATTAGAGAAACCCTTTCTGGAGAAATAAAAGAACTAAAATCTAACCAAGTTGAAATCAAAAAGGCTATTAGTGAGGTGCAATCAAAAATGGGCATGCTAACTGCCAGGATAAATGAGGCATAAGAGAGAATCAGGGATAAAGACCAAATGATGGAAAATAAAGAAGCTGAGAAAAAGAGAGATAAACAACTACTGGATCACGAGGGCAGAATTCGAGAGATAAGCGAAACCATAAAACAAAACAACATTAGAATAATTGGGATCCCAGAAGAAGAAGAAAGAGAGAGAGGGGCAGAAGATATATTGGAGCAAATTATAGCAGAGAACTTCCCTAATTTCGGGAAGGAAATAGGCATCAAAATCCAGGAGGCACAGAGAACCCCTCTCAAAATCAATCAAAATAGGTCAACACCCTGACATCTAATAGTAAAACTCACAAGTCTCAGAGACAAAGAGAAAATCCTGAAAGCAGCTCGGGAGAAGAGATATGTAACCTACAATGGTAGAAACATTAGATTGGCAACAGACCTATCCACAGAGACCTGGCAGGCCAGAAAGGACTGGCATGATATAATCAGAGCACTAAAGGAGAAAAATATGCAGCCAAGAATACTATACCAGCTAGGCTGCCATTGAAAATAGAAGGAGAGATAAAAGCTTCCAGGACAAACAAAAACTAAAGGAATCTGCAAACATGAAACCAGCCTACAAGAAATATTGAAAGGGGTCCTCTAAGCAAAGAGAGAGCCTAAAAGTAACATAGACCAGAAAGGAACAGAGACAATATACAGTAACAGTCACCTTACAGGCAATACAATGGCACTAAATTCATATCCTTCAGTAGTTACCCTGAATGTAAATGGGCTCAATGCCCCAATCAAAAGACACAGGCTATCAGACTGGATTAAAAAACAAGACCCATTGATATGCTGTCTGCAAGAGACTCATTTTAGACCCAAAGACACCCCCAGATTGAAAGTGAGGGGATGGAAAACCACTTACCATGCTAATGGACACCAAAAGAAAGATGGGGTGGCAAACCTTATGTCAGACAAATTAGATTTTAAACCAAAGACTGTAATAAGAGATGAGGGAGGACACTATAACGTACTTAAAGGGTCTATCCAACAAAAAGATCTAACAATTGTAAATATCTATGCCCCTAACATGGGAGCAGCCAATTATATGAGCCAATTAATAACAAAATCAAAGAAACACATTGACAACAATACAATAATAGTAGGGGACATTAACACCCCCCTCACTGAAATGGACAGATCATCTAAGCAAAAGATGAACAAGGAAATAAAGGCTTTAAAAATGACACACTGGACCAAATGGACTTCACAGATATATTCAGAACATTCCATCCCAAAGCAACAGAATACACATTCTCCTCTAGTGCCCATGGAACATTCTCCAGAATAGATCACATCCTGGGTCACAAATCAGGTCTCAACCTGTACCAAAAGACTGGGATCATTCCCGGCATATTTTCAGACCACAATGCTTTGAAACTAGAACTCAATCACAAGAGGAAAGTTGGAAAGAACTCAAATACATGAAGGCTAAAGAGCATCCTACTAAAGAATGAATGGATCAACCAGGAAATTAAAGAAGAATTAAAAAAATTCATGGAAACAAATGAAAATGAAAACCCAGCTGTTCAAAATCTTTGGGATGCCCAGCAAAGGCAGTCCTGAGAGGAAAGTATATAGCAATACAAGCCTTTCTCAAGAAACAAGAAAGGTCTCAAATACACAACCTAACCCTACACCTAAAGGAGCTAGAGAAAAAACAGCAAATAAAGCCTAAACCCAGCAGGAGAAGAGAAATAATAAAGATCAGAGCAGAAATCAATGAAATAGAAACCAAAAGAACATTAGAACAAATCAATGAAACTAGGAGCTGGTTCTTTGAAAGAATTAACAAGATTGATAAGCCCCTGGCCAGACTTATCAAAAAGAAAAGAGAAATGACCCAAATCAACAAGATCATGAATGAAAGTGGAGAGATCACAACCAACACCAAAGAAATATAAACAATTACAAGAACATATTATGAGCAACTATATGCCAGCAAATTAGATAACCTGGAAAAAACAGATGCATTCCTAGAGATGTATCAACTACCAAAACTGAACCAGAAAGAAATAGAAAACCTGAACAGACTTATAACCACTTAGGAAATTGAAGCAGTCATCAAAAATCTCCCAACAAACAAAAGGCCAAGGCCAGATGGCTTCCCAGTGGAATTCTACCAAACATTTAAAGAAGAACTAATACCTATTCTTCTGAAACTGTTCCAAAAAATAGAAATGGAAGGAAAACTTCCAAACTCGCTTTATGAGGCTACCATTACCTTGATCCCAAAACCAAAGACCCCATCAAAAAGGAGAATTATAGACCAATATCCTTGATGAACATGGATGTAAAAATTCTCACCAAAATACAGCCAATAGGATCCAACAGTACATTAAAAGGATTATTCACCATGACCAAGTGGGATTTATCCCTGGGCTGCAAGGTTGGTTCAACATCCACAAATCAATCAACGTGATATAATACATTAACAAAAGAAAGAACAAGAATCATAGGATCCTCTCAAGAGATGCAGAAAAAGCATTTGACAAAGTACAGCATCCTTTCTTGATCAAAACTCTTCAGAGAAGAGGGATAGAGGGTACATACCTCAATATCATAAAACCCATCTACGAAAAACCCACAGCAAATATCATTGTCAATGGGGAAAAACTGAGAGCTTTCCCCCTAAGGTCAGGAACGTGGCAGGGATGTCCACTATCACCACTGCTCTTCAACATAGTATGAGATGTCCTAGCCACAGGAATCAGACAACAAAAAGAAATAAAAGGCATCCAAATCGGCAAAGAAGTCAAACTCTCACTGTTTGCAGATGATATGATACTTTAGGTGGAAAACCCAAAAGACTCCACCCCAAAACTGCTAGAACGCATACAGGAATTCAGTAAAGTGGCAGGATATAAAATCAATGCACAGAAATCAGTGGCATTCCTATACACCAACAACAAGACAGAAGAGAGAGAAATTAAGGAGTCGATCCATTTATAATTGCACCCAAAACCATAAGATACCTAGGAATAAATCTAACCAAAGAGGCAAAGAATCTGTACTCAGAAAACTATAAAATACTCACGAAAGAAAATGAGGACACAAAGAAATGGAAAAACGTTCCATGCTCATGGATTGGAAGAACAAACATTGTGAAGATGTCAATGCTACCTAGAGCAATCTACACGTTCAATGCAATCCCCATCAAAATACCATCCACTTTTTTCAAAGAAATGGAACAAATAATCCTAAAATTTGTATGGAACCAGAAAAGACCCTGAATAGCCAGAAGAATGTTGAAAAAGAAAAGCAAAGCTGGCGGCATCACAATTATGGACTTCCAGCTTTATTACAAAGCTGTCATCATCAAGACAGTATGGTACTGGCACAAAAACAGACACATAGATCAATGGAACAGAATAGAGAGCCCAGAAATGAACCCTCACCTCTACTGTCAACTAGTCTTTGACAAAGCAGGAAAGAATGTCCGATGGAAAAAGGACAGTCCCTTCAACAAATGGTGTTGGGAAAATTGGACAGCCACATGCAGAAGAATGAAACTGGACCATTTCCTTATACCACACACAAAAATAGACTCCAAAAGGTTGAAAGGCCTAAATGTGAGACAGGAATCCATCAAAATCCTTGAGAAGAACACAGGCAGCAACCTCTTCGACCTCAGCTGCAGCAACTTCTTCCTAGAAACATCACCAAAGGCAAGGGAAGCAAGGGCAAAAATGAACTATAGGGACTTCATCAAGATAAAAAGCTTTTGCAAAGCAAAAGAAACAGTCAACAAAACCAAAAGACAACCGACACAATGGGAGAAGATATTTGCAAATGACATATCAGATAAAGGGCTAGTATCCCAGGGGCGCATGGGTGGCTTAGTTGGTTAAGCGTCTGCCTTCAGCTCAGGTCATGATCCCTGGGTCCTGGGATCGAGCCCCACATTGGGCTGCCTGCTCGGCAGGAATCCTGCTTCTCCCTCTCCCGCTCCCCCTGCTTGTGTTCCCTCTCTCGTTGTCTCTCTCTGTCAAATAAATAAATAAAATCTTTAAAAAAAAAAAGGGCTAGTATCCAAAATCTATAAAGAACTTATCAAACTCAACACCCAAAGAACAAATAATCCAATCAAGAAATGGGCAGAAGACATGAACAGACATTTTTCCAAAGAAGACATGCAAATAGCCAACAGACACAGGAAAAAGTGCTCAACATTGCTCGGCATCAGGGAAATCCAAATCAAAACCTCAGTGAGATACCACCTCACACCAGTCAGAATGGCTAAAATTAACAAGTCAGGAAACGACAGATGCTGGCGGGAATGCGGAGAAAGGGGAACCCTCCTACACTGTTGGTGGGAATGCAAGCTGGTGCAGCCACTCTGGAAAACAGTATGGAAGTTCCTCAAACAGTTGAAAATAGAGCTACCATACGATCCAGCAATTGCACTACTGGGTATTTACCCCAAAGATACAAATGTAGGTATCTGAAGGGGTACATGCACCCCAAAGTTTATAGCAGCAATGTCCACAATACCCAAACTGTGCAAAGAGCCAAGATGTCCATCAACAGATGAATGGATAAAGAAGATGTGGTACACACACACACACACACACACACACACACACACACACACACACTGAAATATTATGTAGCCATCAAAAGGAATGAGATCTTGCCATTTGCAACAATGTGGATGGAACTGGAGGGTTTTATGCTGATCGAAATAAGTGAATCAGAGAAAGACATGTATCATATGACCTCACTGATATGAGGAATTCCTAATCTCAGGAAACAAACTGAGGGTTGCTGGAGTGGGAGCGGAGGTGGGAGGGATGGGGTGGCTGGGTGATAGACATTGGGGAGGGTATGTGCTACGGTGAGCGCTGTGAATTGCGCAAGACTTTTGAATCACAGATCTGTACTTCTGAAACAAATAATGCAATATATGTTAAGAAAAAAAAATGAAGAAGATAGCAGGAGGGGAAGAAGTGGGGGGGCAATCGGAGGGGGAGACAAACCATGAGAGACGATGGACTCTGAAAAACAAACTGAGGGTTCTAGAGGGGAGGGGTGGGGGGTGGGTTAGCCTGGTGATGGGTATTAAGGAGGGCACGTTCTGCATGGAGCACTGGGTGTTATGCACAAACAATGAATCATGGAACAGTACATCAAAAACTAATGATGTAATGTATGGTGATTAACATAACAATAAACATTTTTTAAAAAATCCTCTCAGCCTCACCTTTCTCTCTTCCAGCACTGTCTGCAGTGCTCAGCTCTGTATGGACTCTGGTTAGCTTTATGCAGGTGCAACCCTAGAGTGATTCACCTCACACCACGTGCCTCCTGCCTCCTGCTGCAGGGACATCTCCTACATCCACACAGGTGCGACCCAGAAGTGCAGAGTGAACCCACGGAGAATGGTATCCATTAGACCAAACAACCCCTCACTGATAGCACAGACCGAAATATATTTAATTCTCCCTCCTTTCTTTTCTATGCCCCATGCCCCTGCCTCCTCCCTCCATGGCACCACACTCCCAAGTTAAGCCCGCACACACAAGCCTTTGCTTATGCTTTCCATGGGACCGGACTAAGATAAAAATGATAGTGGTAACCCCTGTGCAGGGGCACAGTTAGCCCTACTGCTCACCAGGGAAGGTGGATAAAGGTGGCACTTTGTTCTTTGGTTCCCAAAAAGGCAAATGTCCTTGCCCTCTCGTTGTATAGATCTGAAAAGGGGGAAAGGAGACAGTAGTCCCCGGTGCTCAAGGTGGGAGAGAAGGTTAAATCCTGACCCAGGGCTCCTGGGCAAAGACTGTATCAGGAATGGAAGACCCCTCTGCATTTGACTGAGCTCAGCCAAGGGTCCCTAGGACTATGGCTTTCAGCATTCAGCTCTTTCCAGTGGTGACTGAAAGGAAAACTACTTGACCTTCAAGCTGCATATCTCCAGAAAAGAAAGCAAGGGAGCAGCTCCTGGTGCAGCACCTCTGATGGCCACGAGGACTGTGCTCTGTGGCGGCCCTATGCTCTTGCAATAAGCCAACACAAGAGCAGAAGGCTTGGAATCTTGAGTGTCCCAGCCAGAAAGCCAGACTAACATGCCCCGTGCCCCCTGCAATACAGGTACACACACCCCTTATGGACTGCTGTGCTGTCTAATCAGGTAACCACCAGACATATGTGGCTATTTAAATAGACTAATTAAAACAAAACAGTCAGCCACATGATTGCATTAGCCACATTTCAATGTTCAATGGCAAGAAGGTGGCCAGTGGCTACTATATTGAAAAGGGCAGAAGAGACCACTGTCATTATGGCAGAAAGTTGTATTGGAGGTGCTGCTCTGGAGTCAGGACTCTGGGTTTCAGTCAGTTAGTCAGGAGACCAACACCGGACTTACCACCCACCTATCAGTGGAATGGAGGGTGGCTTTTATTTATGTGGTAAAATAAAAGAAACGTGAGAGTATTTGTTCTCTGAGTTGGTAATAAAGCACTTATATGTGGTTACATTAACAGCAATGGATATTTGGATGCTGGGGCACAGGAGACCCCAATTTTTATGGAAGAAAAGATTCTACTTTTAAAAACCAAACAAAAATATGTATACATACGTATGTATTTAATTCCCACATACTTAGGTACAAAACACCCAAAGAGTATTTGGGTAGAACAACTAGAGTATAAGATTAACGTTCCCCAAGGGTACAAAAATAATGGAGAAATTATTAAAACAGTTAATTATATTTAATATCTTAATTTTAATTCCTATGTATATCAGTTATCCAAAATCAACATAGGTTCCACTCAAAGCTAAGAGTAAGAAACTATACAGGGATAGAAGCCAAAAAATTAGGTATAAGTTAGCTTCTTCATCATCAGATGGAAGACACTGACCTTTAGAACTTAAAATTCTCATTGTGAACACCAGAATATCATCTCATTTGGCGATGTTCTAGAGAGACATTAATATCCCTCTCCAATCTCTTAGCATAACTTGGTACCTTAAGAGACTGGATCATAACAGTAGGTAATTTACATATAGCATTAATCACATGTCATTTTCAGTATTATTAATTACTCACATTGCCTTTAGAATTAAATATAGTAAGATTAAACCAAAGAGAAGTAATTTTTAAGTTCTTGCTTAGGGCTGATGCTCTGTTGAGTCTAGCACAGTGTCTTGCCTGGTGTAGGCATTTCCCTACCCACCTCTCAAATGTTGGTGTTCCACAAGTCCCGAGCCCTTTCTCATCTCTTTTTTTTTTTTTAAGATTTTATTTATTTGACAGAGAGACAGCAAGAGAGGGAACACAAGCATGGGGAGTAGAAGAGGGAGAAGCAGGCTTCCCGCTGAGCAGAGAGCCCGATGTGGGGCTCGATCCCAGGACCCTGGGATCATGACCTGAGCCGAAGGCAGACACTCAATGACTGAGCTACCCAGGCACCCCCCCTTTTCTCATCTCTTATCATTTATCTCAAGTGACTGTATCAACAACTAGGGCTTCATTTACCAAACAGAACTCCCAATAATAAGGGGCTACCATTTGTGGAGCATTAACTATGTGCTAGGCCCTGTGCCTTACAAGCATTAATCGGGTCAACAGTCACAACAACCCTGCCTGCAAGGAAGAAACAGCCCACGTCTCCTCCTAACAATCATTTGGATGCCCAGGTCATAGGTCCCTTAAACTCATTTCCAGACCAGACTTACCTTCACCACAAATCTGCCTCGGTTCCTCCATACCTTCATACAAAACATCGCAAGCCAGAAACCTACAAATCACCCTGGACTCCTCCCTCTCCTTTTTTCTCTACTTCTAGTCAAGTTCCAAGTTCTATTATTTTTACTTCCTAAATATCCCTTCATTCCATGCAGACCGGCAGCACCCTAGAGAAGGCTCCCATCATTTCTTGCCCAGAGTCCTGCATTAGCTGTCCAACTCATCTCCCTGAATCTGGTCTTTTTTCTGTAATCCCAGTTACTCTACTAACTTAACCCTATGACTCTGGGCATCTGAAATACAGGGGTCTGTAATAATGAGGTCTCTCTCATAGGTTTATGTGAGTTAAATAAAACATAGAGTTTTCTAAGTGTCAGGTAGTTGATAAAAAGTTATGCGGCTGACATATGAATTGAGATAATTTGGTGCTGGAGGCTACGTGCTTAACCACCACCACATATGCCCAGATGAGCCCATCATTATCAGAAAAGTCATGATGAACAGAGACATAAGAAAGGAACACTTACAGTGAAAAGCTTTTGAGAATGGCAATATAAATATACTCCAATTACTCTAAAACTTTGCAGCTTTAACAACAAACACCTATTATGTTGTGGTTTCTGTAGTACCACTTAGCTCAGTGCCTCTGGCTTGAGGCCTTTCATGAGTTGTAGTCAAACTGTCAGCTGGGGTTGCAAACTCATCTGAAAGCTTGACTGGGGCTGAGGGGCTTCCAAGCTTGCTCATGTGCTTCTTGGAGGCCTTCATCCTTTGCCACATGAACCTTTACACAAGGCTGACTCACAATATGGCAGCTGGCTTCCTCCAGGGCAAGTGATCCAAGAGACAAGAAGAGAGGGCCCCTAATATGGAAGCCACAATCTTTTAATAAACTCATCTCAGAAGTAACATCCCACCACTTCTGTCATTCATTGGGAGTAAGTCATTAAATCCAGCCCATACTCAAGGACAGGGGTTTACACAAGGGCACAGACCCACTAAGAGCCAAGCCAGAGGCTGCTTACTATTATCATCCAAGTAGACATCACAGCCCTGGAGGGAGGGGGTGTACTGAGAATTAGTGGGGTTCTATCAGCATTTCCTTTAGCCCTCTCTGCTTTTCAGAGTCGAACTGACCATGAACTTCATGTTCTGCTACTTTTTCATCAGTATATAACACTCTTGTCTCTGCCTCCTCCTCACTGCCATCTCTGTCACATGGAGGATATGTGGAGAACCCATAGATTGCTGGGGACTATTATATATCAGACTTTTTACATAAATCTAAAATAGATCAGCATTATAATAGCTACTGGATATATTGTTAAGCATAAATTTAAGTCAGGAAATATAACAATAATTAAAATTTAAACATTATCACAAGTTCTAAAAATTAAAGCAATGTAAGTTATTTTTAAAAGAACCAAAGCTCCATTGGAGATTTTTAAATAGAATACAAGTTAATAGTAAAAATAATTATTTCATGCTATTCTAACAATATTTCTAAGTAGTATTTTCACTATACTTCAATCTACTGTTACTAGCAAGAGACAGTGAGTATCCTGGGTTGAACTGTGTGCCCAAAAAAATACAGGTTGGAATCCCAACCCCCCAGGATCTCAGAATGTGAGCTTATTTGGTGATAGCGTCTTTACAGAGGTAATCAAGTTAAAATGTGGTTATGCAGTTGGACCATAATCTACTATGACTGGAGTTGTCATAACAAGGGGAAATTTGGACACAGAAACAGACATGATAGAGGAAAGACAATGTAAAAAAGATACAAGGAGAAGACAGCAATCTACAAGCCAAGGAGAGGGGCCTGGGACAGAACCTTCTGTGGCAAGCCTCAAAAGGAACCATGAGCCAAGCAGAGCCAGCACCTTGATTTTGGACTTCCAGCCTCCAGAACCATGAGACAATGATTTTCTATTGTTTAAGCCACGAGTCTGTGATACTTTGTTACGGCAGCCTGAACAAACTATTATAAGGCGAAGAAAGAAAAAATGAGATTTAGCGAGAGAGAGAGAGAGGCAGAGAGAAACAGAAAAGAAGATATATCAAGATACATATTCATCTGGATGAGTTGATTTTAACAAGAAATGCACAAGGGCCTACTCCTAAAATCTCATTTAGCATATTTATGGAGCAGAAGCTGACAGATATTTCCAAAAACTGTGTAAATGGAACACAGTGCCAGGTGAAACCAACCAGATTGTCCCTCTACAAGTGGGGTCTGACCTGGTAGGGGCCAACAGTGGGAATCCAGAAGCAAGAGGGGAACCTACCTTCTGGTAGTCTTCTTTCGACTTCAGGGCCACCTCCATGTGCTCAGTAGAGGTTGGATAGATGGCTGAGCGATACTGAGTGCCATGGTCATTGCCTTGGCGCATGCCTGAGAAAGTGGAAAGCAGAAAGGATTACTGGAGTGGACCAGGTAAAAAGGCCAGTGTCACAAGTTCTCTATGATTCATGTGCTGCTAAGTTGCTCGGTTTTGTTTTGTTTTTTTTCCAACTGAAGTATGGTTGACACACAACGTTACATTAGTTTCACATATACAACTTAGTGATTTGACAAGTCTTACCTTATGCTACACTCACCACAAGTATACCTACCATCTGCCACTGTACAATGCTATTACAACACCTCTGACTATATTCCCTATGCTGTGCCTTTTATTCCTGTGACTTATTCATCCCATAACTGGGAGTTTGTACCTCCAACTCTTCTTCACCCATTTTCACCCATGCCCCACAACCTCTCCCCTCTGACAACCATCAGTTTGTTCTCTGTATTTATGGGTCTGTTTCTATAATTTGTTTGTTTGTTCATCTGTTTCGTTTTTTTTTAGATTCCACAAACATGAGAATTTGTTTTTCTCTGTTTTACTTATTTCACTTAGCATAATATCCCCTAGGTCTATCCATGTTGTCACAAATGGCAAGATTTCATTCTTTTTTATAGCTGAGTAATATTCTGTATATGTACACCACAGTTCCTTTATCCATTCATCCATCAATGGACATTTAACATTGCTTCCATATCTTGCATATTATGAA
The DNA here is from genome assembly GCF_003265705.2 of Callorhinus ursinus. Lineage (NCBI taxonomy): Eukaryota > Metazoa > Chordata > Mammalia > Carnivora > Otariidae > Callorhinus > Callorhinus ursinus. The sequence continues at coordinate 151,690,881 of NW_027397066.1, forward strand.
TAATGCTGCAATAAACACAAGGGTACACATATTACTAAGTGCTTGTTTTAATTTCATCTTGACACCACTCTCCTTAAACAAGAACAAAATATATGTTTCACTTTGCTTATTTTAATTACAACAGATGTTTGAACTTACGTAAATTTATCATAGGTCTTAGATCACAGTAGATGCTCTACAATATGTATTTTTCTACGCAGATATTTAAATCACAACCTATTCCATTTTTCACTTGCAAAGCACTGTGTTGTACATTATTTCTTGGGATCTTAGTGAGATAACGTGTATGGCAGTTACTGTGGTCCCTCACTTGGCAAATAAGGAGATGGGATTACGTATGTGTAAGCACCTGGCATACTGCTTGGCACATAGGAGGTGCCTATAAATGACTAAATAGCTGGTATTCAGTGAGTTTGAAGAGCTTGCTTAAGGTCATCCACACAATTAAGAGAAAACCTGAGCCTTAAAGTTAGCCCACCCCATTTTCCACTGTGTCACAGCTGCTAACATATAGATCCCAATCAATTTCTAACTGAATAATTTAGTCCCCAAAGATAAACAGCCACAGGCTGAATATAGATCTCCTATAGATCTTCATGCTGTGGTCAAATGAACCTCGCATGCATTTACTTCATCATTCAAGAATCCACTTCAGTTTTGTTTTTATTAACATATAATGTATTATTTGTTTCAGGGGTACAGGTCTGTGATTCAACAGTCTTGCACACTTCACAGCGCTCATCATAGCACATACCCTCCCCAGTGTCCATCACCCAGCCAACCCATCCCTCGCACCCACCTCCACTTGAGCAACCCTCAGTTTGTTTCCTGAGATTAAGAGTCTCTTATGGTTTGTCTCCCCCTCTGGTTTCATCTTGTTTCATTTTTCCCTCCCTTCCCTTACGATCCCCTGTCTTGTTTCTCAAAGTCGTCATATCAGTGAGATCATACGATGCTTGTCTTTCTCTCTTTCTGACTGACTTATTTCGCTTAGGATAATACCCTCTAGTTCCAACCATGACATTGCAAATGGCAAGATTTCAATTTTTTTCATGGTTGCATAATATTCCTATATATATATATATATATATATATATATATATATATATATATATATAGACACATCTTCTTTATCCATTCATCTGTTGATGGATATCTAGGCTCTTTCCATAGTTTGGCTATTGTGCACATTGCTGCTATAAACATTGGGGTGCACGTGCCTCTTCGGATCACTACATTTCTATCTATGGGGTAAATACCCAGTAGTGCAATTTCTGGGTCATAGGGTAGCTCTGTTTTTGAGGAACTTCCATACTGTTTTCCAGAGTGGTTGCACCAGCTTGCATTCCCACCAACAGTGTAGGAGGGTTCCCCTTTCTCTGCATCCTCGCCAACATCTGTTGTTTCCTGACTTGTTAATTTTAGCCATTTTGACTAGTGTGAGGTGGTATCTCACTGAGGTTTTGATTTGGATTTCCCTGATGCCGAGCGATGTTGAGCACTTTTTCATGTATCTGTTAGCCATTTGGATGTTTTCTTTAGAAAAATGTCTGTTCATGTCTTCTGCCCATTTCTTGATTGGATTATTTGTTCTTTGGGTGTTGAGTTTGATAAGTACTTATAGATTTTGGATACTAGCCCTTTATCTGACATGTCATTTGCAAATATCTTCTCCCATTCTATCGGTTGTCTTTTGGTTTTGTTGATTGTTTCTTTTGCTGTGCAAAAGCTTTTGATCTTGATGAAGTCCCAATAGTTCATTTTTGCCCTTGCTTCCCTTGCCTTTGGCGATGTTTCTAGGAAGAAGTTACTGCAGCTGAGGTCGAAGAGATTGCTGCCCGTGTCCTGCTCAAGGATTTTGATGGGATCCCTGTCACACATTTAGGTTTTTCATCCAGTTTGAGTTTATTTTTGTGTGTGTGAGGAAATGGTACAGTTTCATTTTTCTGCATGTGGCTGTGCAATTTTCCCAACACCATTTGTTGAAGAGACTGTCTTTTTTCCATTGGACATTCTTTCCCGCTTTGTCAAAGATTAGTTGACCATAGAGTTGAGGGTCCATTTCTGGGCAATCTATTCTATTCCACTGATCTATGTGTCTGTTTTTGTGCCTGTACCATACTGTCTTGATGATAACAGCTTTGTACTAGAGTTTGAAGTCCGAAATGGTGATGCCACCAGCTTTGCTTTTCTTTTTCAACATTCTTCTGGCTATTCAGGGTCTTTTCTGGTTCCATACAAATTTTAGGATTATTTGTTCCATTTCTTTGAAAAAAGTTGATGGTATTTTAAAAGGGATTGCATTAAACATGTAGATTGCTCTAGGTAGCACAGACATTTTCACAACATTTGTTCTTCCAATCCATGAGAAAGGAACATTTTTCCGTTTCTTTGTGTCTTCACCAATTTCTTTCATGAGTATTCCATAGTTTTCTGAGTATCATACCATCTACAAAAAGTGAGAGTTTCACTTCCCCTCTGCTGATTCAGATGCCTTTTATTTCTTTTTGTTGTCTGATTGCTGAGGCTAGGACTTCTAGTACTATGTTGAATAGCAGTGGTGATAGTGGACATCCCAGCCATGTTCCTGACCTTAGGGGAAAACCTCTCAGTTTTTCCCCATTTAGTATGATATTCACCGGGTGTTTTTCATAGATGGGTTTTATGATATTGAGGTATGTACCCTCTATTCCTACACTGTGAAGAGCTTTAATCAAGAAAGGATGCTGTACTTCGTCAAATGCTTTTTCTGCTTCTGAGAGGATAATATGATTCTTGTTCTTTTTTATTAATGTATTGTATCACGTTGATTGATTTGCAGGTGTTGAACCAGCCTTGCAGCCCAGGAATAAATCCCACTTAGTCATGGTGAATAATCCTTTTAATGTACTGTTGGATCCTACTGGCTAGTATTTTGGTGAGAATTTTTGCATCCATGTTCATCAAGGCTATTGGTCTGTAATTCTCCTTTTTGATGGGGTCTTTGTCCAGTTTTGGGATCCAAGGTAATGCTGGCCTTGTAAAATGAGTTTGGAAGTTTTCCTTCCATTTCTATTTGGAACAGTTTCAGAAGAATAGGTATTAATTCTTCTTTAAATGTCTGATAGAATTCTCTGGGAAGCCATCTGGCCCTGGGCTTTTGTTTGTGGGGAGATTTTTGATGACTGCTTCAATTTCCTTAGTGGTTATGGGTTTGTTCAGGTTTTCTATTTCTTCCTGGTTCAGTTTTGGTACTTCATACGTCTCTAGTAATGCATCCATTTCCTCCAGATTATCTAATTTGCTGGCATAGAGTTGCTCATAATATGTTCTTATAATTGTTTGTATTTCTTTGGTGTTGGTTGCGATCTCTCCTTTTTCATTCATTATTTTATTTTTTTGTGTCATTTCTCTTTTATTTTTGATAAGTCTGGCCAGGGGTTTATCAATCTTATTAATTCTTTCAAAGAATCAGCTCCTAGTTTCGTTGATCTGTTCTACTGTTCTTTTGGTTTCTAGTTCATTGATTTCTGCTCTGATCTTTATTATTTCTCTTCTCCTGCTGGGTTTAGGCTTCATTAGTTCTTTCTCCAGCTCCTTTCGGTGTAGGTTTAGGTTGTGTATTTGAGACCTTTCTTGTTTCTTGAGAAAGGCTTGTATTGCTATATACTTTCCTCTTAGGATCGCCTTTGCTGCATCCCAAAGATTTTGAACAGTTATGTTTTCATTTTCATTTGTTTCCATGAATTTTTTTAATTCTTCTTTAATTCCTGGTTGACCCATTCATTCTTTAGTAGGATGCTCTTTAGCCTCCATGTATTTGAGTTCTTTCCAACTTTCCTCTTGTGATTGAGTTCTAGTTTCAAATAATAGTGGTCCGAAAATATGCCGGGAATGATCCCAATCTTTTGGTACAGGTTGAGACCTGATTTGTGACCCAGGATGTGATCTATTCTGGAGACTGTTCCATTGGCACTAGAGAAGAATGTGTATTCTGTTGCTTTGGGATGGAATGTTCTGAATATATCTGTGAAGGCCATTTGGTCCAGTGTGTCATTTAAAGTCTTTATTTCCTTGTTGATCTTTTGCTTAGATGATCTGTCCATTTCAGTGAAGGGAGTGTTAAAGTCCCCTAATATTATGGTATTATTGACTATGTGTTTCTTTGATTTTGTTATTAATTGGCTTATATAATTGGCTGCTCCCATGTTAGGGGCATAGACATTTACAATTGTTAGATCTTCTTGTTGGATAGACCCTTAAGTATGATGTAGTGTCCTCCCTCATCTCTTATTACAGTCTTTGGTTTAAAATCTAATTTGTCTGATATAAGGATTGCTACCCCAACTTTCTTTTCATGTCCATTAGCATGGTACATTGTTTTCCACTCCGTAACTTTAAATCTGGAGGTGTCTTTGGGTCTAAACTGAGTCTTTTGCAGACAGCATATCAATAGGTGTTTTTTATCCAATCTGATACCCTATGTCTTTTGATTGGGGTATTTAGCCCATTTACATTCAGGGTAACTACTGAAAGATATGAATTTAGTGCCATTGTATTGCCTGTAAGGTGACTGTTACTGTAAATTGTCTCTGTTCCTTTCTGGTCTATGTTACTTTTAGGCTCTCTCTTTCTTAGAGTACCCCTTTCAATATTTCTTGTAGGGCTGGTTTCGTGTTTGCAAATTCCTTTAGTTTTTGTTTGTCCTGGAAGATTTTTATCCCTCCTTCTATTTTCAATGACAGCCTAGCTGGTATAGTATTCTTGGCTGCATATTTTTCTCATTTAGTGCTCTGAATATATCATGCCAGTCCTTTTTCCAGCCTGCCAGGTCTCTGTGGATAGGTCTGCTGCCAATCTAATGTTTCTACCATTATAGGTTACAGACCTCTTCTCCCAAGGTGCTTTCGGGATTTTCTCTTTGTCTCTGAGACTTGTGAGTTTTACTATTAGATGTCAGGGTGTTGACCTATTTTGATTGATTTTGAGAGGGGTTCTCTGTGCCTCGTGGATTTTGATGCCTGTTTCCTTCCCCAAATTAGGGAAGTTCTCTGCTATAATTTGCTCCAATATACCTTCTGCCCCTCTCTCTCTTTCTTCTTCTTCTGGGATCCCAATTATTCTAATGTTTCACTTTATGATACCACTTATCTCTAGAATCCTGCCCTCATGATCCAGTAGTTGTTTATCTCTCTTTTTCTCATCTTCTTTATTCCCCATCATTTGGTCTTCTTTTTCACTAATTCTCTTTCTGCCTCATTTATCCTAGCAGTTAGAGCCTCCATTTTTTATTGCACCTCATTAATAGCCTTTTTGATTTTGACTTGGTTAGATTTTAGTTCTTTTATTTCTCCAGAAAGGGATTCTTTAGAATCTTCTATGCTTTTATCAAGCCCAGCTAGTATCTTTATAATCGTCATTCTGAACTCTAGTTCTGACATCTTACTAATGTCTGTATTGAGTAGGTCCTTGGCCATCGGTACTGCCTCTTGTTCTTTTTTTTTTTTAATGAGTTTTTCTGTCTTGTCATTTTGTCCAGAGGAGAATAGATGAATGAGAGAACAAAATGCTAAAAGGGTAAAAATGACCCCAGAAAAATATACACAAAACAAATCAGAAGAGACCTGAAACTGGGGGAAAAGAAAGTGAGAGAGATAAAAAAAAAGAATATGATCAGGCTGTTGACTAGAACAGAGCCATCATGCTCCCTGCTCGGTGGGAAGCCACACAGATTTTGGGTGTATTTTCATCTGTTAAAAGAAATTACCTCCCAAAATTTTAAAGAAAGAAAAACTTACATAGATACAAAAATATATAAATAAATACGATGAAGGGATGGAATATGACTGTAAGGATAAAAATTTAAAAAGACTTTAAAAAAGGAATTGATAAGAAGTTGGTTGAAAACAGAATGAAAAAAATTTTTAAAAAAAGAGATAATGTGATCAGGTGGGAAACTAGAACAAAGTCATACACTAGATTTAGGGTATATTTTGGTTTGTTAGAAGAAACCATATCCCAAAATTTTAAAGAAAGAAAAACTTATATATATGCCAAAAATAAGGTTAAATACAATGAAGGGATGGAATATGATTCTAAAAATGAAAATTAAAAAAGATTTTAAAAAAGGAATTGATGTTGGTTGAAAAAGGGAAGAAGAAAAATTGAAAAAAAAAGGAAGTTTAAAAAATTAACTTTGAAAACTAAAGAACCATGGGGAAAAAAGCCATGAATTCTATGTGCTGTATTCCCCTAGTGCTAGAGTTCTGCCGTTCTCATTGATTGGTAAACTTGGTCTTGGCTGACTGTTCTTGCTGGTCTTCTGGAGGAGGGGCCTGTCACAGTGGTTCTCAAATGTCTTTGCTGGAGTCAGAATTGCCCCACCCTTGTTGGTCTGGGCTAAGTAATCTGCTCGGGTTTGCTCTCGGGAGCTTTTGTTCCCTGCAAGCTTTACGTACAGCTTTTGGAGGACGAGAGTGAAAATGGCGCCTTCCAATCTCTGCCCCAGAGGAGCCGAGAGTTCAGGGCCCCACTCCTCAGTGCACCCCCAGAGAAAAGCAGTCAATCACTCCTGTCTCCCCAGTCTCTGGCCGCACTCCGTGCTCACCCAGCCTGTGACAGAGTGTTTCTATCTCTGAGTCTCCAAACCCACCAGATTCCTGCAGTGTACTCCCACACCGCTCCTCCCAGAGGAGGAAGGGGAGTCTCCCCGGATCTGCTGCTTGTTGGGTCCCTACTGGAGGAGCAATGGCCTGACTATGCCACGGATCACAGTTTATGGCAATCCCAGGATGAGAGCCCACTCCTCGGCTCCGTCTCTGCAGCTGCTTCCCCACTCTGATACCTGGGAGCTCTGCCACACTCAGGCACCCCCAGTCTTTCTGTGACCCCGAGGGTCCTGAGACTACACTATCCCATGAGGTTTCCACCCCCCACTTAGCCACTGGAGCGACGTCCCCTCAGTGGAGCCGACTTCTAAAAGTTCCGATTTTGTGCTCCGCGGCTCTATCGCTTGCCAGTAGCAGCTGATGGAGGCTCCCTCCCCCGCCATCTATCCTCCCGAATATTGCCTCGGATTCACTTCTCCGCACGTCCTACCTTCCAGAAAGTGGCTGCTTTTCTGTTCAGAGAGTTGCTGCTATTCTTTTCTTTGATCTCCTGTTGAGTTCATAGATGTTCAGAATGGTTTGATCCCTATCTAGCTGAATTCCTGAGACCAGACAAAATTTAGGTCCCCTACCCCTCCACCATCTTGCTCTTCCCTCCTCTCCACTTCAGTTTTAACAAGTGCTCCTAGACTCCTCCAACAGAAGACTCAATCTTCCAAAAAGAACAGCTTTGTGGGGCGCCTGGGTGGCTCAGTCGTTAGGCATCTGCCTTTGGCTCAGGTCATGATCCCAGGGTCTTGGGATCAGCCCTGCATCGTGCCCCCTGCTCGGCGGGAAGCCTGCTTCTCCCTCTCTCACTCCCCCTGCTTGTGTTCCCTCTCTCTGTCAAATAAATAAAATCTTAAAAAAAAAAAACAAAAACCTTTGTACTTTCAGATGTTAACATCCGTATGAATTATCTGGGGATGTTGTTAAAATGCAGATTCTGGTTCAGTAGGTCTGGGGTGAGCCTGAGTGAGATTCTGCATTTCTAAACTGCTCATGAGTAGTGCGGACAAACCAGATGGTACTTTGAGTAGCTAGGGTTTAGAGTTTGCTCAGATGTTTTCAAGTTCTTTATAATCCATCAGCAACAATTTTAATTCCAATAATGCAGTAAGGAAAACTTGAATCTTCCAAACTAATATTCCTGAGGCACCCAATGTACACTGCTCCCTCCACCTCCCCCCATTCCTCCAGGAAGCACACACTTTTTACTGAACTATTCAAGACTTAGTTCAAGTATCTTCACTCCACAAAACCTTCCCTGAGTGCTCCTTATAGCTGCAACAATCACGGACTCCTTTGGGCAGGTCTCTCTCTTAGAGATTTTATTGTACTGCATCGTTATTATGTGTTGTCCCTCTTCCTCATTTGTGAGCCTTCCAAAGGGCAGACCCTTACAGCCATATGACCTGGTATAGCATCGGACACATGGATATACTTCCACCAATATTCATTGCATGAAAAACATACGAATTTATATCTTGTGGTCCAAGGCCCTGCAATCAATACTAGAGTGCAAATCAATCAATCAAAGTGCTTTTTATCTTGTAAATGAAAATGTAAATTCAAATGTAAATAAAATAACTTTCTTAAGAGCCCTAGGAAAAAGCTACCAGTGAGTTAATACGTTTGACTAATAGAGGGAAGTGCAGTAGCTAAAGACACCAGAGGTTCACTATGGCAGTTAATTAACTGACAAGCTAGAATTCATGATCAAAACTAGAGGCTAATAAAAAAAAAATCTTGCCATTTGCAACAACGTGGATGGAACTAGAGGGTATTATGCTAAGTGAAATAAGTCAATCAGAGAAAAACAAGTATCTTATGATCTCACTGATATATGAGGAATGTTTAACTTCAGGAAACAAACTGAGGGTTACTGGAGTGGTTGGGAATGGGAAGGATAGGGTGGCTGGGTGATGGACATTGGGGAGGGTATGTGCTATGGCGAGCTCTGTGAATTGTGCAAGACTGAGGAATCACAGACCTATACCTCTGAAACAAATAATACATTATCTGTTAACAACAACAAAAAAGAAGATAGTAAGAAGGGAAAAATGAAAGGGGGGAATAGGAGGGGGAGATGAACCATGAGAGACTATGGACTCTGAGAAACAAACTGAGGGTTTTAGAGGGGAGGGGGATGGGGGGATGAGTTAGCCTGGTGGTGGGTATTAAGGAGAGCATGTATTGAATGGAGCACTGGGTGTTATATGCAAACAACAAATCATGGAACACTACATCAAAAACTAATGATGTAATGCATGGGGACTAACATAATAAAATTAAATTAAATTAAAAAAAACTAGAGGCTAAATATAGAGGTTCAAATAATAACAAACTAGTAGGATTTAGGGTCAAGTCATAGGCTATCTATGGTGTGTACATGTGTACTGGTGCATATGGTGGGGGTGTTTCTGACACTTACTTGTTCACACCCCAGTTTGGTTGACTTCCTAGAAATTCCACTTTCCCTTCTTCAGAGTCCCATCCCCACCTTGAAACACAAAGGTCACATGGGGACCAGGAAGTAATTAGTGGCTTAAACAGCCACTATCAATGACACCAAAATATTAATTTGATAATATACAATAAAAATAAACCAATCCATGTCTCCAATAAGCACTGTATAAATACCAAATTAGAGTATCTATTTCATTTCTGTATAAGTTACATATTCACTTAGGTATAATATTATTATAATATACAATATGTATTTTTACAGCACAAATATTATTTATAGTATATACTACATAGGTATTGTTATAGTATTATTTATTAAGCACTTAGTATGTGCCAAATACTTTCCTAGGTGCTGAAGATACAGCAATGAATAAAAGCAAACCCTACCTTTGCAGAGCTCACATTTCAGGGTAATTTAAGAAACTGGATAAATATACATTCCAGAATGGCACTTTGGCAATATTTTTTTTCTTTACCTTCTTCAGTGTTCCCTCCTTCACTTAAAAGTAAGGCTTTACTTGAGTGACTACTTCATATCTTTTTGTGCACAATGATGTGATGGTAGCATTATTGTTCCCTCTGAAAATATGCTTCAAAAGATGTATCCAAAATATTGCTGGGTGGCTGATTTTCAGGAAAATCTGACCCATCTCCATTCGGCACAAGATGCAGAACAGTAGGGTCTCCATGTGGAGTTGTTTACATCTACTCAAATTCCCTTTCTTTTGGAAGATAAACTAGTATGTGAGTTAAAGAGAACATGGAGATGTGATTTATTTTTTTCAACAAATTTTGCTAATATTCTCATATGCTTTGGACAGAAGACAATAAATATCTCTGTATTTGGATGAAGGTCCTTCACTTATCATAGGATTATGAGAAATTGGTGCTTATGAATAAAAACTGACTTTTTAGCAAACAAGATGGGAATAATTAAGAATCATTCCAAGGAAACTGTATAATAGTGGGCTCTTCCACTGATATATTTTCACAAATAGTCAGGTAGAAGAATGAAATCTTTAGATTTACATCCACATTCAGAGCCTCTCTTGTAGTGACATGACAACCTAAGGGGTAGAAACATCTGGAATTTCCCAAAATTGTGTGGTTGGGCAGAAAAGATGCACATGACTGTCATTTCTAGGCAAATATGTAAGGCAGTACATTTTTATAAAAAACAATCCATAGATTTTTTTTATGTAATTGTGGGTTATACTACTACTACAATCCAGGATGGGGATTTATGAACCCTTCCCTAAAGCCATGATTCCCTTGAATTAAATTCTAACTTGATCATCTGCTAATTGTAATACTACAATACTGATAGGGCTGCTGTCACTGTTGTCTTTGTCTTCTCTGTGCAGACTTGGGCTGTCCCCAACTCACCCTGGACAGCTATAAAGAGGAGTAACATAGTGGGCATTATCCACAGCTCTGTCCCAGACTCTTTGCACCTCTCTCCTTGCACCAATGCAAACTGACTATTCATCAGTTGGAAAGATGGGAATTATTCACACAGTTACAGCCACCATCTTCAAGTCTTACAGATTTGAATTTACAGCCCTGACTTTCTGATCCTAACACTTTTTGGATATTCTAATAAAACTGACAGCTCCTCATGTCAGAACCAATACACACTCTCTTCCCAGTCACTTTGGCTAAACCTTTGCCTGGCCAGAAAGGAAGACAAGAAAATGTCAAAGAGATACAGTAGGGGATAGAGAGAAAACATCAAAGCCTTTATTCAGATATCCTTGAATTTTTAGTGACACTGGATAAGGCATTAACCCTCTGGTATACTCATGAATAACAACGTTAATTTGATTGAATATTTTTCCAACAAAATTCATCCCAAGGAGAAGGTATTAATATCTTAAAACAAAACCATACACACATTTCCACCTACTTGTGTATGTGTTTGGTTGATTCCAATGCATGTACCTTTTGGTTAACTGATGAAAAGGCTTATTAAATGGATAGGAGCCTGAAATATGGAAACAGATGGTTCACTGGGAAATATGATTTGATGCTCAACAGATTGAAAAACCTATAGAACTATGGATTTTCTGTTCTCGTTATTTTTAATACATTGCATTTACAGAAGTTTAGCATCATTAAACTTTTCACCATTTCTTTCAACCTCCATTGGTTTGTGTTATGAACACAAAATAGTAATTCACATGTGAGGAAAACCTGTTCATTAAATCTCTCATAAGAAGCCTAGGACTCAGAGTTACAAGATCTTGTTTTTAAGTCTGACTCTGTCACTGACATGCTTTATGTAAATTACCTAATTTCTGAGCTTCAAACCTCATTTGTAAAATAAGGATTATAAGGACCTAAACTACAGGCTTGTTGTGAGGAGTAAATGAGATGAAACCTGTAAAGCACTTTGTTGACTATAAAAAATTATGTAGGTGTTAAGTACTTTAATTTAAACAACTTTAAAAAATCTCGGAATGCTTCAGAATAATTAGTTTGAAATAAAAATAACAAATGATGTCACACAAGATACTCTAGGTATAACCCTTTTCATCCCCTGAAAAGCATTAAATAATATTCTTCTCTCAGATGCCCTCACAGTACAGGTCACATAGAAAAATCCAAAGAGAGAATCAAAATCCATTTTATGTGTGTAGAAATGTACTAGATTTTAACTCTTTATTACATTTTTTAGGAGAATTATCTTCCTAATTAAAATTTTAGCTCTGTACTCTCTAGCCCAGTTCTCTATCTCAATGGAAAACAAACCCAAGAAAGGGAAAAACTCTTTGAGTGAATTTTCTGACACCTGCCCCTACCCATGAAGAGCTTTCCAAACCAATGTCTCACATTCTTGATCTCTGATCTGAAGTTTGGAAAAATCGGCCTTTTGGGCATTTATCCCAAAAAAGAACCTGGAAATCAATGGTCCAACACATTGAATCACAAAATGAAGGAAATATTTGACTATTATACCTGATCTAAACAGCCTTTATAATGCTGTTATCAAGAGGGCAAAACTAACCAAAATTGCATTGTGAAAAAGGACAGAAGAATGTCACTGAGAGACAGAGAATCCCTACTTATCTTTCCTTCTTCCACAAATAAATACATTCTCTCTAGCATAAAGTATTCAGAGTGCCAACTGTATACTCAGCACTATGGAGGCTACAGCAGAATTAATTATAAGCCTTGATCCCAAGAAATAGCCTGGAAAAGGGGAAGAGGGAAATGGATGAGCTTGACTCTATACTTCACTGTACTGGGTTTCACCAGCATTTCCCCTCACATTGCAGATGGCTGTTATTAGTCTTCAGATTAGCCCTGTGAAGTTGGTATTCTCAACCTTCCTTGACACAAAGGAAGCTGTGAATCAGAGACATTAATTGACCTGCCTGATGCCACAGAGCTGGTAAATGTCCATGTTATGATTTAAAGCTAGATCCACCTGACACCAAAATTGATGCACAACAAGTTAGAGCAAAACAGTCAAAGATAATGGAACAAAGTGCCCTGTAGGTGGTGCATCTGGAAAGGAGCATCACCACCTAAGGTCCAGAAATAAGAACAAGCTTGGTACTTGCTGAGGACTATGAAGAGACAGGGCTGGGTTCTGCCTAGAGGCCTAGAAGGAAATGAAGTTGGTTAGTTGAGCATGAGGCCATAGGAATCTTGACAGGACATACCGGGGACCAGATACATTTGGAAACATCAGTCTCAAGGAAGCCACAGAATTCTTTGGAACCCTGGGTAAGCATAATCTTCAAAAATCCAAAACTCTCTTTTATACAGATTCAGTAAGTGTTGCAAAGTTCACTGTGCCCTCCACTTGGCTTTGGAAAAACTGATAGGATAAATTACTGATACTATTTGGCTGTTTTCGTGTTCCAGGAAAGCAAGCAATGGGCCTGCTGTAGTGGGTGAAATAAAAATAACTGGCTGAGAAACATCTTGTGCTGAACATTCTCCCATAGCACTCTCTAAACTAAGTAATGAGGACTGGGCTTTGGGGCCTTCTTGAAGAGGACTGACCTCTTGGCATCTACCAACTGTTTGTGATTTCTCCATCCACCTTCTTCAAATAAGATTTGAAAGGACAAACCTGAGACTGTTCTAAGATTTCTCTCTCTCTCTCTCTCTCTCTCTCAGCAGAGCCACAGAAAGCAATGGAAAACAGAAATGCTTAATCTATAATGAAGCAAAAAAGATAGAAGTTCTCATCTGCTCAATGGGCCTTCTAAACCTTAGCTCATTTTTGGCTACCAGTCCTGTTTTATACCTTCTAACTGGAGAGATGAGAAATACACTTGAACATGGAAATTTTAAATGGAAATTCACATTATGACTTGTTTCAAGGTGATTACTTTAAGAAATTCCAGGACTCACCAGTTGATAGTGAACATCAGGGCGAAGAAGAACACATTTATAAGGGGCTGCAATTACTAACTGTGTTAGGGAACTTCAAAGGAGTAATAATCTCATTAGAGGGCTCTCTGTGTTGGTTGCACAGACAGGGTGACTCCCCAGGAAGAATCCATATTCTTCTCTTCTATAGACTATTGCTAGGAAAAAATTGGATCCTGACCCATAATCGGGTTTTGTCATGAGACAGTTCTGAATTCTAATTTTAGCTCTCCTTTTTACTAACTGTGTAACCTCAGCCAAGTTATTAGACCCATCTATGCTTCAATTTCTTCATTTGGAAAAATGGAGGTGATGGCACATACCCCACAGGGTTGTTAGGTATCTTACATAGGAGCTCAGTAAACATAACTCCTCCATCCCCTTGTGACTTCTAATGCAGAAATTCAAGGAAGAGACTTTTTCAACATATTAAGAATTAAAAAATTTCTCTGTCAATGAAGAGTTGGTAAGCATCTACCTCAGTCCAGAAATCTTGCTAGGACTTCAGCTAAAACACACACCAAAGAACCTGATCTCAGTCTCAGAAAATTTGTACAATGTATCATCAAACAGATAAGCAGGCAGAGAAGCAAGATGTGCTCATTAAGAATGAACAGAGATCCATCTAGAATCCATACCTCTTAACCACTCTGGCCTCAGTGGCAATCAAGGATTTGGGTCAGATCCTTTTAAAACCAGTTTTATTGAGGTAAAATTGATATACAATAAATGGTATGCCTTTAAGATATACAATTTGATCACTTTTGACATGTATATACATAATGAAACCATCGCCAAAATCAAGATAATGAACAACTCCAAAATACCCCTCAGGCCCATTTTAAATCCATCCTTCCCACCACTCCCAGTCCCTGCCCTAGAGCCTCAGGCAAACTCTGACCTATATTCTATCATTCATTTAGATTCATTCACATTTTCTAGAATTTTATACAACTGGAATCACATAGCATGTACTATTTTTTCGTAACTCAAGCAGGCTGTTATAAGTTCCTTCTTTTTATTGCTGAGCAGTGTTCCATTGACTGGATAGCCCACGATTTATTCATTGAACTATTGATGGACATTTTGGTTCTTTCCAGCCTTGGACTATTAAAATAAAGCTAGTGTAAATATTCCTGTATAATTCTTTGTATGTACATATGCTTTCTTTTCTTCTGGATAAATACCTGGGAGTGGAATGGCTGGTACATTTTTGCTTAAGACTGTCAAACTTTTTCCAAAGTGGTTGTAATATTTTATGTTACCTGCCAGCAATTATGAGAACTCCAGTTGTCTTGTATCCATACAAACACTTGCTATGATCAGTCCTTTTAATTTTGGCCATTTGAAAATATGTGTAGTAATAGCTCACTGTGGTTTTAATTTGAATTTCTTAATGCCTAATGATGTTGAGCATTTGTCATGTGATAATTTGCTATTTGTGTATCTTCTCTGGTAAAGTACTCAAATATTTTACACATTTTTAAACTGTGTTTAAATATGGTTGAATTTTGAGAGATTTTTTTATACATTCTGGATACAAGGGTCTGAACAAATATATAACTGGAAACTGCTTTCTTTCAGTCTGTGGTTTGTCTTTAATTCTCTTGGTGACTTTCAAAGAGCACAAATTAATTTTGATGAAATCTAAATTATCAATGGTTTCTATTACGGATCAAGTTTTTGGTGTTATAGCTAAAATCTTTATCTAACCCAAGTCACGAAGATTTTTTCTTTTATTTACCTCTAGAAGTTTCATAGTTTTAGGTTTTAAATTTAGAGCTATGATTCCTTTTACATTTTGTATATGATATGAGGTACAGATCAGATTTGTTTTGGTTTTCTTGTTGTTATTGCTGTTGCATTCTTTTGTTGTTGCTTTTTTGCAGGAGGATATATAATTATCCCAGCACCATAATGGAAAAGATTATCCTTTCTCCACTTTACAGTCTCTCCTCCTAGACTTTGTGGTATGTTTGCAAAGCACTGAATTTCTACATATCTTAGTGCCCTCAATATACACTTATTGTTTTGGCTCTAAACAGTAGATTATCTTTTAAAGAGATTTCAATCTTTAAAAGTCTGTATGTTTAGTTAAAATGTAGTTAACGTTGTTAGCACTCTTTATTCCTCTGTGTAAGGTCCATATTTCTGGCTGGTATCACTTCCTTTATACTTGAAGGACTTGTTTTACATTTCCTTCTAGCTCAGGTCTGCTAGTGATGAATTCATTCAGCTTTTGTACATGTGAAAAAGTATTTCTCCTTCAATTTTGAAAGATATTTTCACCAGGCAAAGAATTCTAGTATGACAGTTCTTTTTTCCTTTCAGTACTTAAAGATATTACTCCCCTAGCCCCCACCTGGCATTGTTCCTGGAGGAATCTGCCATCTTCTGTATCTTTGTTCCTCTATGAAATTTATCTTTGTTCTGTGGCTACTTTTAAGATTTTCTCTTTATCACTGATTTTAATGATTTGATTATCATGTGTCATGATGTAATTTTCTTCAAGTTTCTTGTGTTTATGTTCATTTAACTTCTCGGATCTACAGTTTTACAGTTTTTATCAAATTTGGAATTTTTTCTGACATTCAAATTCTTTTTATCTCAGACATTATAATTTTCATCTCTTGAAGTTGGGTTAGGACTTTTTTTTGAAAAAAATGTTTTATTTATTTGAGAGAGACAGCACAGAGAGAGGAGCAGAGGGGGAGGGAGAGGGACAAGCAGACTCCACACTGAGTGTGGAACCCAATATGGGGCTCAATCCCACGACCCTGAGATCATGACTTCAGCCAAAACCAAGAGAAGGTCACTTAACTGACTGGGACCCTGGGTTGGGTCTTTTTTTGTATCACCCACTCTTCTACTTAACATGTCCAATCTTTCCTGTTGCTTCTTAAATATAATGAATACAATTTTAATTACTTTAATTTTTATTGCTAGTGCCATTATCTATGTCAAGTTTGGGTCATTTTACATTGATTGATTTTTCTCACTATAGATAGTATTTTCCTGTTTGTTTGAATGCCTGGTTATCATTAACAGATGCCAAAAAGTGTGAATTTTACCTTGCTGGGTGCTGGATATTTTATAATCCTACATATACGTTCATATTCTTTGTTATGTAATGAAGTTAAGTTACTTGGCAAAAGTAACATATCCTTGAACTTGGGGGAAGATGGTGGAGTAAGAGGACCCTAAGTTCATCTCATCCCACAGATACAACTCAAAAATACTCTCATCAGTGTAAGCAACCCAGAAACCACCTAAAAACTGACAGAACAAACTGCACAACTAAATGTAAAGAAGCCACACTGAAGAGGGTAGGAAGGGCAGAGATGTGGTGGGGAGCTAAAGGGATCAGGCCATCTGTGGAGTGAGGAGAGGGGAGCCAGGAGCCCTGGGCAAGGAGAGGGGAGAGAAACAGACCCTTATGCCAATGAGCCCATGCAAGGAAGATTAATCCCCATATCATCTGGCTTTGAAAATTAGAGGGGCTGAATTGTGTGAGTTCTTAAAACCAGTGGACTTAAGGCTGGGAATTTAAAAAATCAGCAGGCTAGACTCTGGGAGAGCTGGGAAGGTAAGAGGAAGCTGAGTCCCTGCCCTTAAAAAGACAGCAAAACAAAGAGCACACAGAGATACAGAGTAGAAGCCACAGTTTGAAAAACACCTGTAACATACAAGAGGGAGAATTATTTACTAATCTCAGAATGTGTCCCAGAGGGGCAGTGTTCACTGAGGGAATTCTCTAGGAACAAAGGACCTGGCAGGTGCCATCTCCCTCCTCTGCCAGCCCCCCCAGCATAAACACACAGCCACCTGTGGGAACTGGCATGGTACCAACATTTACTACCTAACTTGCTTTCCCCAAGCCCTGTGCCCACCCCTCCAGCCCCCACAGCTTCCACCATCTGCAGATCTGGAGATCTGCTCTTTCCAGTCATGCTTGCCTCAGTCCCACCACTGCGGGTTCCCTCCCCCAGAAGACTGGCACACCTTATTAAAATTGTGCACCCTGCCCATGCATGCTTGGCAGATCTGCCCTGGCCAGTCCTGGTTCTGGTGGGGTGGCAGCAGCAAGACTCATTTCACAAGCAGGGCAGCATGCACATTGTTCAAACTGTGTGCCCCAACTCAGCCACCCAGTCTCAGCAGTGGCAGCAATGGTACGTCCCCCATTGCTGGCATGCAAACCTGTGGGCACCACTCAACCCACTCCCCTTCAATGTGCTCTTGGTCAGAGCACATTCAAACTGGGCTACAAGCCTAGCAGTGTGCAAGAAACCCCAAAAGGGTCCAGCACCACTCCAAAGTGGCTCTGGCCCTTCAGTGAGAAGAAGATAATCACACACACCAATCAGACATTGCAGACAGTTGGTGTGATTGCAGGGACTGCCCACTAACAAAAACTTCTCAGGGGACAACACAGGGAAAGCAACCTGTAGTTTGGTGCTATTGCATCTCTGGCAAATGCCTGGTCTGATTCAACTCAAGCCCAAGGCAGCCCCAGACTGGTCCACTAATACCACAGGGATCAAACACTGCCCACAACAGGCAAAGAGAGCCACTGAAGACAAATGGACCAAAGGAAAAAGCAGCCAAGACACAACAGCAGGGTACACACAACACACCTAGGAGACACCCCTGAAGTGCCAGATTCCAGTGAACAGGAGACACTGCACTTCAGGGCACTGCAGGACCTCTTCTAAGGCCATTACTTTCAAAGGCAGGAGATGTAAACGACTTTCTTAACACAAAGCAATGGACCAGAGAGTTAGACAAAATGAGGAGACAGAGAAATATGTTCCAAATGAAAAAAAAAAAAACAGGACAAAACCACAGCAAGAGAGCTAAGATAAACAGATATAAGTAATATGTCTGATGGAGAATTTAAAGTAATGATCATAACGATACTCAATGGACTTGAAAAAAGAGTAGAGGACATCAGTGAGACCCTCAACACAGAGATAAAAAGAAATCAGAGATGACTAACACAATAAATGAAATTAAAAATACACTAGATGGAATAAATAGCAGGTTAGAAGAAGCAGAAGAATGAATTAGTGACCTGGAGCAGAAGAATGAATTTATGAAAAGCAATCAAGTTGAGCAGGTGAGAGAAAAAAATTGTACAAAATAATAGACTTAGGGAACTCAGCACCTCCATCAAGCATAACAACATTGATATTACAGGGATCCTAGATAAAGGAGAGAAAAGAGGACAGAAATTTTCTTTGAAAAAATAATAGTGGAAAAATTCCCATTTCCTTCCCATATGGGGAAGGAAACATAAATGCAGATCCAAGAGCAGAGATCCCCCAACAAAATCAACCCAACGAGGTCCACACCAAGATACATAGTAATTAAAATGGCAAAAACTAGTGATAGAGAGAATTTTAAAAGAAGACAGTTATAAGGGAAACCCCATAAGGCAATCAGCAGATTTTTCAGTAGAAACTGTGCAGGCTGGAAGAAAGTGGTATGATATATTTGAAATGCTGAAAGGGAAAAATCTGCAACCAAGAAAACTCTATCCAGCAAGACTATCATTCAGAAGAAGGAGAGGGGCACCTGGGTGGCTCAGTCGTTAAGCGTCTGCCTTTGGCTCAGGTCATGATCCCAGGGTCCTGGGATCGAGCCCCGCATCAGGCTCCCTGCTCGGCAGGAAGCTTGCTTCTCCCTCTCCCACTCCCCCTGCTTGTGTTCCCTCTCTAGCTGTGTCTCTCTCTGTCAAATAAATAAATAAAATCTTAAAAAAAAAAAAAAGAAGAAGAAGAAGGAGAGATAAAGAGTTTCCCAGACAAACAAAAGCTAAAGGAGTTCGTGGCCACAAACCAGCCCTACAAGGAATGTTAAAGGGGATTCTTTGAGTGGAAAGGAAAGACTGTAAGTAAGAGTAAGAAAACTAAGAAACACAAAAGCAGTAAAAATAAGTGTATCTATAAAATCAATCAAGGGACACACAAAAGGATGTAAAGAATGACACCATTTACCTAAAATGTGGTGGGGACAGAAGTAAACAGTGGGTTCAAACTTAAGTGACCATCAGCTAAATATAGACTGCTATATGCAAAAGATGTTATATATAAACCTAATGGCAACTACAAATGAAAAGCCAGTAATAGATATGTAAAAAATAAAGAGAAAGAAATCCAAGCATATCACTAAAGAAAGCTAACAAAATGTGACAGAAGAGAGCAAAAGAAGAAAGGATCAGAAAAGAACTACAAAAGCAACCACAAAACAAATAACAAAATGGCAATAAATACCTATCTATCAATAATTACTTTGAATGTAAATGAACTAAATGCTCCAATCAAAAGATATAGGGTGATGGAATGGATAAAAAACAAGACCCATCTATATGCTGCCTATAAGAGACTCATTTCAGACCTAAAGACACATGCAAAGTGAAAGTGAGGGGATGGAGAAACATTTATCATGCAAAGAGATGTGAAAAGAAAGCCAGGGTAGCAATACTTATATCAGACAAAATCCACTTTAAAACAAAGAGTGTAATAAGAAACAAAGAAGAACATCATATAATAATAAAGGGGACAATCTAAAAAGAAGATATAATAATTGCAAATATTGATGCACCCAACATGGGAGTATCCAAATGTATAAAGCAGTTAATAACAAACATAAAGGAAGTAATTAATAGGAATACAATAATAGTAGAAGACTTTAACACCCCACTTACATCAATGGATAGATCATCAAAACAGAAAATAAACAAGGTAACAGTGGCTTTGAAGGACACATTGGACCAGATGGATCTAACAGATATATTCAGAACATTCCATCCTAAAACAACAGAACACACATTCTTTTCAAATCTGCATGGAACATTCTCTAGAATAGATCACATATTAGGTCACAAAACAAGTCACAACAAATTCGAAAAGATCAGTCATACCATGCATCTTTTCTAACCACAACACTATAAAACTAGAAGTCAACCACAAGAAAAAAATCTGGAAAGACCACAAATACATGGAGGTTAAATAACATGCTACTAAACAATGAATGGATCAACCAAGAAATCAAAGAAAAAAATTAAAAATTACATGGAGAGAAATGAAAATGAAAACACAATGGTCCAAATTTTTTGAGATGAAGCAAAAGTGGTTCTAACAGAAAGTTTATAGCAATACAGGCCTACCTCAAGAAGCAAGAAAAATCTCAAACAAACAACCTAACCTTACACCTAAGGAGCTAGAAAAGGAACAAACAAAACCCAAAACCAGCAGAAGGAAGGAAGTAATAAAGATTAGAGCAGAAATAATTGATATAGAAACTAAACAAACAAACAAACAGAACAGATCATTGAAGAAACCAGAGGCTGGTTCTTTGAAAAGATCAACAAAATTGATAAGCCTCTAGCAAGACTCATTAAAAAAAAGAGAGGACCCAAATAAGCAAAGTCACTAATGAAACAGAAGAAATAACCACCAATACCACTGAAAATAAACTACTGTAATAGAATACCATTGAATACTTATATGCCAACAAATTGGATAACTTAGAAGAAATGGATAAGTTCCTAAAAACATATAAGTACCAAAACTGAAGCAGGAAGAAATAGAACATTTGAACAGACAAACTACCAGCAATGAAATTGAATCAGTAATCAAAAAATTTCCAAGAAATAAAATTCCAGGACCAGATAACTTCACAGAGGAATTCTACCAAACATTTAAAGAAGAGTTAATACCTATTCTTCTCAAACTATTACAAAAAAAAATACAAGAGGAGGAAAAACTTCCAAATTCATTCTATGAGACCAGTATTATTCTGATACCAAAACCAGATAAAGACACCACAAAAGAGAGAGAGAGAGAGAACTACAGGCCAATATTCCTCATGAATATAGATGCAAAAATCCTCGACAAAATATTAGCAAACCAAATCTAAAAATACATTAAAAAAATACACCATGATCAAGTAGAATTTATTCCTGGGAAGTAAAGGTAGTTCAATATTCACAAAACAATCAACGTGACACATCACATCAATAAAAGAAAAAATAAAAACCATATCATTATTTCAATAGATGCAAAAAAATTTGATAAAGAACACATCCATTCATAATAAAAACCCTCTGCAAAGTAGGTCTAGAGGGAACATATCTCAACATAATAAAGGCCATATTATGAAAATCCCACAGCCAACATCATACTCAGTGGTAAAAAAAAAAAAAAATGAGAGCTCTTCCACTAAGGGTCAGGAACAAGACAGGGATGTCCACCCTCACCACTTTTATTCAACATAGTACTGGAAGTCCCAACCACAAATTAGACAACATAAAGAAATAAAAGGCATCCAAACTGGTAAGGAAGAAGTACATCTCTCACTATTTGCAGATAACATGATACTATATATAGAAAATCTATATATACCATATATACACCATATATATCTGTATACACCAAAAAAAAAAAAACCTAATGGAATTGATAAATAAATTCAGTAAAGTCACAGGATACAAAATCAATGTGCAGAAATCTGTTGCATTCCTATACACTAATAATGAAGCAGCAGCAAGTGAAATTAAGAAAATAATCCCATTTACAATTACACCAAAAACAATAAAATATCTAGGAATATACTTAACTAAAGAGGTGAAAGACTTACACTCTGAAAACTATAAAACACTGATGAAGGAAATTCAAAACAACATAAAGAAATAGAAAGATATTACATGCTCATGGGTTAGAAGAACAAATATTGTTAAGGGTGCCTGGGTGGCTCAGTTGGTTAAGCGACTGCCTTCAGCTCAGGTCATGATCCTGGAGTCCCAGGATCGAGTCCCACATCGGGCTCCCCACTCAGTGGGGAGTCTGCTTCTCCCTCTGATCCTCTCCACTCTCATGCTCTCTCTCACTCTCTCTCTCTCAAATAAATAAATAAAAATCTTTAATAAAAAAAAGAAAAACAATATTGTTAGAATGTCTATGCTCACCGAAGCAATCTACAGATTTAATGCAATCTTTATCAAAACATCAACAGCATTTTTTATAGAACTAGAACAAACAATCCTAAAATTTGTATGGAACCATAAAAGAGCTCAAATAGCCAAAGCAATCTTGAAAAGAAAGACAAAACTGGAGTTATCACAATTCCAGATTTCAAGTTATATTACAAAGTGGTAGTAATTAAGGCAGTATGGTACTGGCATAAAAATAGACACACAGATCAACAGAATAGAAGAGAAAACCCAGAAATAAACCCACAATTATATGGTCAATTAATCTTCAACAAAGCAGGAAAGAATATCCAATGGGAAAAAAAGAGTCTCTTCAACAAATGGTGCTGGAAAAACTGGACAGCTATATGCAAAAAAATGAAATTGGACCACCATACACAAAAATAAACTCAAAATGGATTAAGGGCCTAAATATAAAACCTGAAACCATAAAAATCCTAGAAGAGAGCATAGGCAGTATCTCTCTGACATCGGCCATAACATCTTCCTGGATTTGTCTCCTGAGGCAAGGGAAACAAAAGCAAAAATAAACTATTGGGACTGCATCAAAATCAAAAGCTCTGTACAGCAAAGGAAACAACCAACAAAACTAAAAGACAACCTACTGAATTAGAGAAGATATTTGCAAATGACATATCCAATAAAGGGTTAGCATCCAAAATATATGAAGAATTTATAAAAATCAACACCAAAAAAAAATAATCCAATTAAAAAATGGGCAGAAGACATGAACAGACCTATTTCCAAAGAACACATCCAGACGGCCAAAAGACATACGAAAAGATGCCTAACTTCACTCACCATCAGGGAAATGCAAATCAAAACCACTATTAGATATCATCTCACTCTTGTCAGAATGGCTAAAATAAAAAAAATTCAGGAAAGAATAAGTGTTGGTGAGGATGCAGAGAAAAAGGAACCTTCCTGCATTATTGGTGGGAATGCAAACTGGTGCAGTGACTGTGGAAGACAGTATGTAGGTTTCTGAAAAAATTAAAAATAAAACTAGCGTAAGATCCAGTAATGGCACTACTGGGTATTTAGCCAAAGAATATAAAAATACTAATTCGAAGGGATATATGCACCCCTATTTATTGCAGCATTTTTGCAATAGCCAAATTATAAAAGCAGCCCAAGTGTCCATCAATAGATGAATGGATAAAGAAGATGTGGTGCGTGTGTGTGTGTGTGTGTGTGTGTGTGTGTGCGCGCGCGTGTGTGTGTATAGTAGGATATTATTTAGCCAGAAAAAAGAATGAAATCTTGCCATTTGCAACAACAACATGGATGGAGCTAGAGAGCATAATGCTAAGTGAAATAAGTCAGAGAAAGACAAATACCTTATGATTTTGCTCATATGTGAAATTTAAGAAACAAAACAAACAAACAAAAGAAAATAAAAGAGACAAACCAGAAAACAGACTCTTAACCATAGGGAACAAAGAGATGGTTACCAGAGCGGAGAGGCGGATGGGGAGAATGGGTGAAGGAGGTGAAGGGGATTAAGAGTACAGTACACTTATCTTAACGAGCACTGAGTAATATATGGAACCGTTGAATCACTATTTGTACACTTGAAACTAATATAACACTGTATGCTAACTATACTTGAATTAAAATTTAAAAAATAAAAAAAATTAAGTAACATATCCTTTTGGTTCTTACTTTCAAGCACTGTTATTTTGGACCAAAGAAGCTTTTAATCTAGGTTAATTTTCCTGCTAATGAGGTAAACCTTTCTGAGTACTTTATCTGATGCCCAATGAATTTTTATATGTACCACTCTGGCTAGTGAAAACAGGCAGTATTCCCATCGCCGTGTGAGCTTTGGGAATTTTTTCCCCTCTAATTGTTCAAGGTGATTCTTTTCCTGGCCTCAGGTTGTTTAATCACAAAATATTCTGGTCAGTACTCAGACAATCACTTAAAGGAACACTTTGCAGATCTCCAGAGATTTCTCGCTCAACATTTCTCTCTTCCCTTCTTCTGCTCTATAAATTCTACCTTCTTCAGCATCCCTAGACTTCCACTTCCATCTCCTCAACTCATGGAGGCTGTGAGGCTTGGCCTGGGTTCCTCCTCCTCGCTCTGCAGCATAGATATTTTCTCTAGGAAATCAGTTGGGCAACTGTTTATTTGTTTCACTGATGTCCAACATTTCATATATTTTGTCTAATTTTTTAGTCCCTTCAAATCACAAACAGAAGTCTTTGGGCTAAATATCTTCCAGCCCTAATTTTTAAATCATTTAAAGTTAAAATAATGGAGGGCATGGATAGCTAGGCTGAAAAATTCCCTTAGGTTTGAGTGGAGTTTTTTTTGTATTTTTTGTTCTGTGTTACTACTCTATTAACAAATGGACTCTGTAAATTTATTTCAGTAAAATAACTCAAATTAAAATGTGCATAAATGGCATCTAGATGGTAAATATTTTTGAATTCCCATCATTAATCAGCAAGGTAATTTTCTCTATGTTTTACCCTTTTGTCTTCGTTCTTCTTGATCCCTGCTCTGTCAGTGTTAACAGTACCTTCCTTCCTTAAATGCTTTTCCCCTTGGCCTTGTAACACTACACTTCACCTAAGACTTTAACTATTTCTTGACCGGTCCCTATCTATTTGCTTTTCCATTTTCCCCCTTCATCCTCCTTACAACAGTTGTTCGTAGGTTCGGTCTTTTGCCATTGCCCTCCCTTCCATGTGCCCTCCAATGGAACCTCTTTTCTATGCTAAGAACTTACAAATCTAAATTTGTGATCCAAATTTTCTTTCAGGTTTCAGTCATGTAGAACCACATTCTTGTTAGACACTAACTAGGCTCCCTCATCCCTCATTTCTCAACTGACCTCATTATCTTTCATTGTCCCCTAACTTTCTCATCTCTATCAACTGACATGATCATTCTCCTAGCAACCCAAGCTTTCAATCTTGTAGTAATCCATGTTTCATTTGAGCCTCTTTTATACCTTAAGCCAGGCAGTCACTTAACTTTACCTTTGTTTTCTATAAAATCTTTCACTAATCTGTCCCTTTCCACAGCCTCCACTCTGATTTAAACTCAATACCTCATGGTGTGTGATGATAAAGCCAGGATGAATACCCAGATCTTCTGTAGAGACCTAATTCAGGGTTGCTTAATAAGTGCTTCCGGGTTGTTTCTGGCTGTATATATCAAATAAACTAATTGGTAGTTCCTTGTAATAGTGGATCATTTCACTACATAATCCTATTACTGCTTCCAGAACTACAAGCCTAATATTTCACTTCGCTTCCTGTGTACAAAGCCTAAGGGCATCATTTTTCAGATTTTCCATTCTCAGAACAAAGTGAACATAATACAGAAAACTGACAGAGGTCTGCAAGTCCCTCCTATGAAATACATTCAATTTCATAATTCTTATGCTAGACTTATAGCTTTGAATTATTTATCATCCCTTTAAACTTTTTAAAAGCCAAAACATTTATCAGTTATTCTCCATATCAATATTCACTAAAGGAAGATGCTTTTAAAAAGTAAAGTGAAGGCAAGTAAAGCAGAATTTCCTTCAAACAATCCAGAGGATTCAGAATATAAATATGGATATTTAATCAGGGAACCCCAGGACATTACATTGAAATTCTCGACTTCCATGTGACTTGGGTCAAGCACAAACTTTCAGTCCCTCTGTTGCATACCAGGAGATGATAAACTTCAGCAAGGGAAACTGTTATATAGATCATTTGAAGGAGGCAAGAGTTCTTGGGCTATTTTAAAGAGGGAAGGAAATGCTAAGAAATCAATTAATATACTAAAAATGAAACTCAGGTGTTTTTAAAGACACTGCTGGGCAACTAAACTTAAAATAGAGGGGTGACTACCAAGGACTCTCTGTCAGGGTTGCTTCACTATGGCACTACTGACATCATGGGCTGGGTAATTCCTTGTAGTGAGGGGCTGTCCTATGCATTGTAGGATGTGTAACAGCATCCCTAGATTTTACCCACTGTTGCCAGCAGCATCCATTCAGTTGTGACAACCAAAAGTATC
Source organism: Callorhinus ursinus (assembly GCF_003265705.2). Lineage (NCBI taxonomy): Eukaryota > Metazoa > Chordata > Mammalia > Carnivora > Otariidae > Callorhinus > Callorhinus ursinus. Next base: position 151,717,383 of record NW_027397066.1, read on the forward strand.
TCTATATACCGCCAAATCCCCTGAGGGGAAAAACTGCCCCCACTTGAGACCCACTGCTATATATTAATGAGCAACATCTTTTGATATCATCACTTATAAAGCCTCCTTTCCAAGGCCACTAAATGAAGCAACGCATGAAGTGAAAACTTTAGGATGGGAAAACCCATAGTTATTAAAGAGTATCACAGGTCTTTGGTATTCATATTTTCTTTTATAACCACTAATTTCAGTGGCTACCAGTGTGGTTTCTTCCTTCCTTCCTTCCTTCCTTCCTTCCTTCCTTCCTTCCTTCCTTCCTTCCTTCCTTCCTTCCATTTCTTTCATTCCTTTCAATCCTTTCTTACTATCCCCAAATTCAAGAGAATGAAGATTTGCACTAGAGAACACAAGACCACCTAAAAAATTTTTTCAGGTAAAACAGCATTTTAAGTTACACATTGAAAGTCTACAAGGAAGGGAAGACGATGTTACAGTCTTTAAATGAATAAGCAGAAATTGAAGTCAACAAGTATACAGTTGCAAAGAGATAAAGTTCTCAATTGTAAGAAGAAAGCAATAGATTTAATTAATTAATAGATTTTAATAGAAAAAAAAGTCTGTTTTCCTACTTATTTAACAGTTTGGGCAGGAAAAAGAGAAGCATTAAAGTTGTCATCACAAAGTGCTTGCTGGTGACTCCAGCATCTTTTCATACCTCTCAGAAAGTCTTGTATCTCTCAAAAAATTAGTATGGTCCTATCTTACCATACCAACTAAGAACTGCAATCAGTTTAACAGTGATAATAATAGTGACTTAAACAAAATAGGATTATATTTCTTTTTCACTTAAAATAAGTGAAAGCTACTAAGGTAGGCTCCATGGTCCCCAGGGATTCAAATTTCTTCTTTCCACTCAACTCTCCTTAGCATATGGCTAAACAGGGCCTCCATGGGGAAAACATCACAGGGCCCTGAAGTCCTCCAACAGGTGGATGAACCTTCCTCCCTCACAGTGATAGACAGCCCTTCTTATCATCACCCTTCTATCATCACCCCCATGATGCTTCCTGGCATACCTGGCCTTTGCACGCAGGTGTTTGAGACAGCTTTATTAATATGGAACAACCTCACTTTACCTTACTGAAAAATTAATTCTGTCAATTTTAAATGACATCTCCCTTTTTGAATTTGAAACACATGGAAGGGAGGGAGGGAGGGAGGGAGGTAGGAAGGAAGGCAAAGAAAGAAAGAAGGAAGGAAGGAAGGAAGGAAGGAAGGAAGGA
>NW_027397066.1:151718744-151723894 GCF_003265705.2 Callorhinus ursinus
GAAAGAAAGAAAGAAAGAAAGAAAGAAAGAAAGAAAGAAAGAAAGAAAAGAAAAGAAAGAAAAGAAAGAAAGAAAGAAAGAGAAAAAGAAAGAAAGAAAGAAAGAAAGAAAGAAAGAAAGAAAGAAAGAAAGAAAGAAAGAAAGAAAAGAAAAGAAAAGAAAAGAGAAAGAAAAAGAAAAAGGCAAGGGAAGGGAGGAAGAGGGAGGGAGAGAGGAAAGAAGGGAGGGAGGAGGAAGGAAGAGAAGAAGGGAAGGGAGGGAAGGAGCGTGGGAGGAAGGGAATGAAGAAGGAAGAGAGGGAGATATATATTATTTACCTCTTCAAGTACCTCTTTTCTTTTCTTCCTATGGAATGTGAAAATAACTCTCAGTGGAAAAAATATTGGGGTGGAGGAACTATGACAAATGGTCCACTATGAAACTGGCCAGTCCAGATTTAATAGAACTCTAATGGCTCATTTCAACCTCTGCCTGACAAGAATGTAAGCCACACCAGTTAAGAAAAACTAACTGATCCTTTTCATTTCTCATGTCTGACTATTACACATAAAATATACAGTTCTCCCAGTTAGTTACAATTACACACATATGTGCCTATTAAATTAAACATACCTTGACTACAAATGCAATTAATATTTGATTCAGGTGATCAAGAAAATAGCTAATGATCCTACAGCCTTTACTATGTGCCATTGTATTTTACTTATATTATTCATTCAATTCTCCAAGTACATGAAGTATTATTATCAAATTCATTTCTCAGAAGATAAGACTGATACTCAGAGAGAGGTTGAGTATTGACCCAAGCCAATGCTGGATCTGGAACTAGCTAACTCCAAAGCCAGTGTCTTAGTCACTACTATCCCAATTTGTAAATAATATATCATTTAAGTATATTTTAAAAATGAAGTAGGATGTAGTGAACCATGAAAGATATTATGTGGCTCTCTTCTAAAAGGAAATACCCTGTGTTCCCTATCATTTTTACAATATTCTTTCTACTTTTTTAATGCAATGCATCCCATGAGGTATACAATGATACTTCTATATAACAGAGGTGCCAAATATTCACTCTGTACCTAAAAGGAAGATTTTCATTTTCAATAACGAGAAAACCTTACTTCCATAATCATAAATAAATTATTTTGAAAAGATGTGGTGATTTCTTCCTGAAAGGTAAAAAGTCACCTTAGTATAGATTTTGCTACTATAAAAGGGAAATTCTATTTATGACTGGTGAGAGGAAACATTTTAAATTATTATATCTTTCTTAGAATGCCTGGAACTCCATGTCCATTTATGCTATTAACTCCCAAGTTTAACCAAAAAATGAGTCTTGAAATGTTCAAATTATCATAAAAATGTATAAGAAAACTTTCAAAGTATTAAAAAATTTATATGTCACCATTTCCTGTCCAGATGTTAAAGTTTCATAGCAATGAGACAATCAAAGTACTCCACTACAGAACAGTAAGCATGTACATGAGATTTATAAGATGTTTACATTTGAACCAGTACCCAGCACACATGTGCACACATATTCACAAAGCTAGACCTTCAGCATGGACATTGTTCATGGACATTGTTTATTAGCAGGAATAGCAATCAACATATTAATCTTTGTAATTTCTAGATCTAATTACAGAAATATACATAAATTTACAAAAGTACATAAAACAAATGCACAGTTTATTAAAGTGTTCACATTAATATTAGTGTGTTATATATATGTTGTTATATATAATGTTAAAATATTTATCATAAATTGAACACTCACATAACCACCACTCATGTCAAGAAATACATCACTGCCATCATCCTCAAAAGCCCTCCATGGGTCCCTTCTGGGGACCCTCCCTCTTTCTAGTCGTAAGCACGACTGATTTTTGTGACAATAATTTCCTTGGTGCATAGGCATACCTAGAAAAGACATAGTTTAGTTTTGCCCATTTTACAAATTTATATAAATTAAACTGTACTGTCATTTTAATCTTTCACTTATCATTACATTCATGAGATTCTTCTATTTTCTTCATTTTCATTGCTTCATAAAATCCATTGCAATACACACACACACACATATACACACACTGGAATATTACTCAGCCATAAAAAAGAATGAACTCTTGTCATTTCCAACAACATAGGCAGACCTAGAGGGTATAATGCTAAGTGAATAAGTCAATCAGAAAGAGACAAATATTGCATGATTTCACTTATATGTGAAACTTCAACAAAAAAAATACTCTTAAATATAGAGAACTGGGGGTTGCTGGGGTGGGGATTGTGGGTGAGGGGATGGGGGAAATAGATAAAAGGGATTAAGAGTACACTTATGATGATGAGCACTGGGAAATGTACAGAGTTGTTGAATCTTTATATTGTACACCTGAAGCTAATATAACACTGTACGTGAATTTTATTTTAATAAAAAAATCTATTAGAAATATTCTTTAAATCTCTTTATATATCCTGGATACTAATCTTTTGTCAAATGTAACTTCTCTGTTCTTACATTTTCTATATGATTTTCTTAATTGAAGTATAATTGACATATATAAGTTTCCAGTATACAATATGATTCAACCTCTGTATGCATTGTGAAATGATCACCACAGTAAGTCTAATTCCCATCATTCACCATACACAGTTACAAAAAAAAAAATTCTTTCTTGTGATGTGAACTTCTAATATTTACTTTCTGAGCAACTTTCAAATTTGCAAATACGATATCATTGACTATAGTATGTATGCTTTACCTTATACCCCCATGACTTACTTATTTTATAACTGAAAGTTTAAACCCCTTGATCTCTTTCATCCAATTTTCCCATATCCACTGCCCTCCCCTCTGGTAACCAGAAAGCTATTCTGAGTTTGAGTTTGGTTTGGTTTGGTTTTTTAGATTCTACATATAAATGAAACCATATGGTATGTGTCCTTCTTTGTCTGATTTACAAATCAGTGTTATATATAACAAATCAGTTATATATACAAATTGTTATATACAAAATGTTATATATACAAATCAGTGTTATATATAACACACTATAACACACTTAGCATAATAACCTCAAGGTCTATCCATATTGCAAAGAGCGAGATTTCATTATTTTTTATGGCTTAGTAGTATTCCATTATATACTTATACCACATCTACTTTTCCACTCATCCATTGATGGATGCTTATGTTGTTTCCACATCCTGACTACTGTAAATAATGCTGCAAATAAACATAAGGGTACATATACTTTTCAAATTAGTGTTTTCATTTCCTTCAAATAAATACAAATAGAATCGCTGAATTATATGGTAGTTCTATTTTTAGTTTTTTGGGGAGCCCCCATACTGTTTTTCATAGTGGCTGTACCAATTTACATTGCCACCAAGAATGCTCGAGGATTTCCTTTTCTCCACATCCTCACCACCTCTTGTGATTTCTTATCCTTTTGATAATAGCCATTCTGACAGGTGTGAGATGATAGCTCATTGTGGTTCTGATTTGCATTTCTCCAACAATTAGTGATGTCGAGCAACTTTTCATGTGCCTATTGGCCATCTGTACATCTTCTTTGGAAAAATGTCTATTCAAATCATCTCCCCATTTTTAATTCAGATTTTGTTGTTGTTATTGAGTTTTATGAGCTTTTTATATATCTTGGATATTAACACCTTATCAGATATATGACTTACAAATATCTTTTCCCATTCAGTAGGTTGCCTTTTGATTTTGTTGATAGTTTCCTTCACCGTGCAGAAGCTTTTTAGTTTGATGTAGTCCCATTTGTTTTTTATTGCGTTTGTTACCATTGCTTTTGGAGTCAGATCTAAAAAAATATTGCCAAGAGTGATGTCAAGGAGCTTACCGCCTATGTTTCTTCTAGGAGTTATATGGTTTCTAGTCTTATATTCATGTTCTTAATCCACTTCAAGTTAATTTTTGTATCTGGTGTAAGACAGTTTCATTCTTTTGCATGTGGCTCTTCAGTTTTCCCAACACCATTTATTGAAGAGACTAACCTTTCCACATTGTATATTTTTGCCTTCTTTGTCATAAAGTAATTGGCCACACATATATGGGTTTATTTCTGGGCTCTCTATTCTGTTCCATTGATCTATATGTTTGTTTTCATGCCAATACTATAGTGTTTTGATTACGATAGCTTTGTAATATAGTTCAAAGTCAGGGAGCATGATGCCTTCACCTTTGTTCTTCTTTCTCAAGATTGGTTTGGCTATTTGGGATTTTCCCCTGGTTCCATACAAATTTTAGGATTGTTTGTTCTATTTCTGTGCAAAATGCCATTGAGATTCTAACAGGGATTGCACTGAATCTTTAGATTTCTTTGGGTAATATGGACATTTCAATAAATTAATTCTTCTAATCCTTGAGTATGGAATATCTTCCCATTAATTTATGTCTTCTTCAATATCTTTCATCAATGTGCTGTAGTTTTCAGTGGAAAGGTCTTCCACCTCCTTGGTTAAATTTATTCCTAGGTATTTTTTTTTTGATGCAATTATAAGTGGAATTGTTTTCTTGATTTCTCTTTCTGTTTGTTGTTAGCATATAAAATTACAACATATTTTTGCATACTGATTTTGTATCCTACAACTTTACTGAGTTCATTTATTAGTTCCAACTGTTTTTGGTTTTGTTTTTGTTTGGTAGAGTCTTTAGGTTTTCCATATATAAAATCATGTTGTCCACAGTTAGTATTCATTTTACTTCCAGGGTAGAAAGTTTTCAGCCATTATTTCTTCAAGTAAGTTTTCTGCCCCTTTCTCTTCTCCTTCTGGGACCTCTATAATGTGAATGTTATTCCACTTGAAATTGTCTCATAGGTTCCTTGAGCTATCTTCACTTTTTTTTACCTCTTTTATTTTATTATATTATGTTAATCACCATACATTACATCATTAGTTTTTGATGTAGTGTTCCATGATTCATTGTTTGCATATAACACCCAGTGCTCCATTCAGTACATGCCCTCTTTAATACCCATCACCAGGCTAACCCATCCCCCTACCACCCTCCCCTCTAGAACCCTCAGTTTGTTTCTCAGAGTCCATAGTCTCTCATGGTTCGTCTCCTCCACTGATTTTCCCCCTTCATTTCTCCCTTCCTACTATCTTCTTTTTTTTTTTTT